>NC_035108.1:34794692-35113442 GCF_002204515.2 Aedes aegypti
ATCGTACTCTTAGGGTTTTCGAGCATATAACCTTTGTCCGGAACATCCAAATTGATCAAAACTTTTTCGTATATAGTAATGATCACCTGAGTGGAGTTGCTAGGCGTTTATACATCAAATATTTTTGCCATTTGAATTTATCTTAAGATTAAGGTATCTAGAGTAAGAATTATTTGCAATGTGAGATTTAACCCCTTATTTCCATGTTTCCTTTCTCCTTAGATGAATTCTTCCTGTATCCATCCCTCCTCTATAAGTGCGCTATAAAACGTGATGCTCGCCTATGTTATCGAGAATTAGCATATCACAGACATCGTATACTACGACGACACTGGCGAAACGGTCCCCATAGAATTCAGTTTTTATGGGATTCCTTCCAGTGTATATGAAGAACGAGCCTTCGCACCTCGTAATATTAAGCGGGTTCATATATGATATACAATACAACAATTGAACATCAATAATATAAGATCTCCTGTCATTCCGATGACTAACTCAAACGCGTCAACATAGCGTACCTGCATTGATTGTCAGTGTTCTACATTCGACGGCTGTTTCCTACAAGCTTTCCAATGTTGAGGCAAATAGGTGGGCGTGCGTAGTTATATTGTTCTTCAGATCAGTGAATGTCTTCTTTCTGTATGCATGGCTAATCGTTCATGAGGCAATGATATGTTTTTGTGCTATATAGTAGTTTGAGCTTTAATACTTTTCCTCTGTTAGAATGGTATATCTATATAACCAAAATTTCTGTGTGGTAAGAAGATAGCTCTGGGTGTTGTGAGGAAATTCTGATGTCAAACAGGATGCGCAGGAAATTTAGATAGATATTGTTACGCGATTAAAATCATTGTGATCATCATGATTTTTCGTGGTGTATAGCATTCTCGTGTGCGTGCATTACCCCCCTTCTTGTGAGTAGAGATTGTATGAAATAACCGATTCCTGTGGTAAAATCGTGGAAAATCAAACTCATTAGTTAGTAAAGCACATAATAATTTTAATCTAGGAATAGCTGTGTGGGAAGGTCCCCTAATTCGCCTTTCCAGTTTACCATATGATACAAGCCTCTTAGATGATATGAGTGATGATAATATATAATATTCGTTTAACTTGATGATTGCTGGGGAAACTTGCTTTCCATCAGTACGCACTGGTATAAGAGGTTGACGTGGATGAAGCTCGTGTTATTGAATCCATAAAAATAACGTAATGAAGATAATGTATACTATGTTTATGGATACTATGATGAGTGAAATTTGATATTTAGAGATAGGAATAACCCTAAAGCCCAGAACTACTGTTCAGCACGCTGACTGTGAACTCTGAGAATCCTTAAAAAACTAAATTCGGAAATGAAGCCTAGTTATATAGCAAAATTCATTTCCCATAGAGGAGATCTAGTATAGAGTGAATAAAATAAACCACTAAATCTGTGAAGATCAGGTAGGAATACAAGCTTTAAATGAGATTTACAAGGTATATATCATTTTTTTTTATTTTCGGATGAAAGTAATCTGCTGAGAGAAAGTACTCCCTGCTATGCATAAATATAATGCTGTAGGTATCTTTCACCAGGAATTTTAAAAATTGGCTTCCTTCTGAAACTCACTCTCTCTCTCACTCATCTCATCATTTCTTAATCATTTCACCTCACTGTTCCCACTCAATCACTCACTCACTCTTTCAGCTGTGAGCTAGGGACTTGATCCCTAGCGCCAATGAAAAACCACCAGTGGCTTGACGGGCGCTGAATCCGGTTACCGGTTTTCAGTCAGTCCAAGGGGTGGTTGCTTAGACATGGCGGGGTTCGATGCAGGGCTCTGTTGAACTCCCACAAAAACCCACAGGCCCGCAAGCACATCTCCGTACAAGCGACCCGTACCGCTATCAAAGTACTTTAGCCCATTACCAGAAGGGCCACCCGGAGCATTAGGATCAAGACCAGCGAGATTATGGAAGACTGGCAGCATAAGAACATGGAAACGTCTACGGACCACGCATAGGAACCACGCTACAAAACTGACAGCTGTGCTATTCTACATCCTTAGTAAGGATAGATGACACCTCCCTGAAATGGCAAGTGGTTAATCGTATGGTGTCCCCGCCCCGTTAAACCTTCCCAGGTAACAAATTGAAGCTGTTCAAACGCTTTTATAACTAATTCTATTCAGCCTTTGTTTGAACAAAAGCTGTTCATAGCCTGCATACACTGTTGTTCAGCTGTAAACATCTGATTCTGGCGATTTTATTCAGCCCTAAGCTTAATTGAAGCTTTATGTAAGCTGAATAAAGTCTATCATGCGCTTGTTCAACCCCCTTTCAATATTCAATTCTATTTTTAGAACAGATGGCAGCCTTCGAAAGCTAACAATCGCTTATTCAACCATTATTCAACAGTAAACCAAAAAATGTTAAAATATGTACAGGTTCATAGTTTTGGATTTTATCAACGCAACTTACATTTTCAAACACATAGGGAAGATGTGTGCTGGAATTTAAAGATGAAGATTAGTAAATATTAACAATTGAGAATTGAACTGGGATCCACTGATTTATAACCACTACCTTGACATCTGCTCCACATGAGACTGTGTGAGCATTATCAAAAGCAAGGGAATAACTTATTGACTTGTCTGAATGAGGGCTATGTTTTAAGGTTGCATTGAGGCTGGAGAAGGATATCAGTGCTATGCAAAAACACTTAAGTTAGATTTTTGTTGTTGTGATTGTTGTTTTAAAATTTAATTCTCGATAATCTTCAATTACTGCTGTTTAATGTTGTCAATGAAAGTTGGTAATGATTACGATTCCGTACAATTAAATGAAAATGTGACGAAGAAATCTTTGTGAGCGAGTGTATTGTTTTATCTTGTTGTTACTCAAGCTCAGCACATTGACCCTAACCGATTATGTTCTGATATCGCCTATGGTGCTGGCGGAATAGGAAATTTCCATAGGCAACCCATCGTAGAAGAAACAAATAAAAATACATAAATTATGCTGATTGTTGGGACACGAACTTTGACGATAAAGAAACCTGCAATGACCAAGTGTGGCAACGTCTAACGATTTAATTTCTCAATTAACGGTATTCTGCACGAGACTGTTTGGACATTTATTAGCTTGGGAAACTTTGTGCGGATCATATTCCCATTGGACCCTTTCAGTCTAGCGAAAAACAGCAACATTTCACCCAAATCGCTACCACCTAACGTGCAATCTCCCACTCAAACTGCAATGGGGCTAGATGCATTTCCACTCATCACTGTCAAACTGATCCGAGATCTGGATCGGATTGGCCGATGCAGCATCTCATTCTCGTCACACCAGATATGGGCCCCTCTCCGTGAGAACGACTCAGGCAGCGTAATAAATCTTTTCCAGAAGCCAAGAGCCAGCCTCTGCCCATAGATATCGGGACCCGGGACGTTGAACGAGGTGCCAACTCTATGACTCTGGGAGGATGCTTCCTACCGAGCGATAAATGCGTTTGGTAACATCATCGATGATGGCTTTGACTGCAGTGCACAATGTGCCGAATCGGATATTAAGTTGAAAAAAGTTTCATATGTTCTCATAAAATTTATGATGTACTAATTTCCATCACATAGAGCTTTGATCAGTAAAACCACAATATTCTGAAGGCAGCTTCCGCATTGTGGAATATGATATTGATAAATCTTGAACGTTTATGAGAAATAATGCAATAAAATTATCACTTTACGTTGTCTCTTTCCGGCGTATCTATTTTTATTTCGGTCGCAATCAGTTTGGATTCGTCTCAAAACTAACGGTTCACTGTGACATAGTTATTGGTCAAAATACACTACTTTAACTTTATGATAAAATGTTTAATTAGATTATTTGGATCTTCTGGCATCCCTCTGAATTCCCACAACATGATGAAATATGTTGATTTCCTTAAAATTCTTGTTTCGGACCATGGTGCAGTGTGATAACAACACACCATAAAGGGTTGCCCATCAGCCGGGGCCAGGTATAGAACCACAATACGGCCAACAAGAACTGGCGAAGAAGTTGATGCATAACATCGTTCTTTTGATGCAATTTTTTATGCTTCTCCTTTTGCGGTGCATGTTTTGTATTTTGTTTTGCTTGTTGGCCTAGGTCGTGGTCGTCGTCATCGTCGTCGTTGCCGTCTAGCTGTTCTTCTTCGAAAGGAGGAGAGTGCAATAATTCTCGAGAGAAAGAGTGGGATAATCAGATGCGGAGGTGGTTTACGCAGGACATAAGGCCGGACCAAAAGGTGTGCTGCGCTGACGGAGAGTTGTCTAGTAGACCAGTTTGGACGGAGTCGGAGTCTGAGCTTATAAAGGGTTTGCCGGCAATAGATGGTTCCAGTCAGTGTCGGATAGACTCCGGATCTAGTCACGACATAGGGCTTATTCTAGTGTCGAAGAGAAAAACCGTTCTAAGAAAGAGTGCTAAAGGTAAGCAGCTGTTGGTGTTTTTTTTTGAGTGGAACTGTGATATGTTGTACCTGTGATTAAATATAACGGTTAACATCGAAATTCCGATCCCAAAAGTTTTAGGCGAATAAAATTGCAAGAAGTGGAATGAGAATGTTTATATATAAATAATATCTAGAATTAACTAATTAAGGATAGTGCTGAAAATTCAACAAATTCATTGTAGCAGATATCAATCAGTTTACCTATCAAAGATAGAAATAAAACATTAACACTATCGAGGTTGTACAACAAGTTATATGTTTTAGGAGCTTTCGTTGGACCATTTCTACTGTTCATATATGAGCACTGATGGTAAAACAAATGAACATTTAGTGTTGCAATGAATGTGATTGCTCTATGTATTTTGAATAAATTTGAAGAGTTCTGTAAATTCAAATGCACAATTTTTACTTAATTTCAGTACACTTCATTCTGTTACTTTCTCATTAGTTCATTACAATCTAATCCATACAATGTTACAAACAGCGAAGTACACCGTTCATTCAGCAGGGCAATAATGAATGCCGCATGCTATAATGCTAAAATTTATTGTTAAAATATACAGCATATTACTTATGAGCGGTTTCTTCACCATCGCTTAGGCCTTAAACCTGGTTTAATCGGTTGTATGACATTTGCCAGAAAACCATTTGCCAGAAAGCCGTTTGCCAGAATCAATTTGCCAGAATGAACATTTTGCCAGAAAACCATTTGCCAGAATGGACCATTCCCCAGAAAGTCATTTCCCAGAAAGACCATTCCCCAGAAAATAA
Organism: Aedes aegypti; assembly: GCF_002204515.2. NCBI lineage: Eukaryota > Metazoa > Arthropoda > Insecta > Diptera > Culicidae > Aedes > Aedes aegypti. The sequence continues at coordinate 34,799,941 of NC_035108.1, forward strand.
TATTACTCATTACTAAGCTTCCCATAGACATACTAGTGCATGTAAAATACTTCAAATTATTATGATTTCGAGCATATGATGTTTAATCAAATGACAATAATTGTTTCGTAAGATTTTCAAACTATGGTATCATAAGCTTTCAAGCTTTTCATAGTTTCAAAATAAATTTGTTTTCCTGTTGTATTTTTTTATTTTTTGAACTATTTACTCTTTCAGACTATTTCATAATACTCATTAGAGGCAATTATATTGTCAACATTTTATTGAAGATTTTCCCTTCTTTGAGTATTAAGCTGTTCCTTAGAACTAATTTATACAAGGACTTATATGCTTCATGGGAGATTCACCCTTCTTTATATCATTGGTTGTTCTTCTTAATTGTACTGAATAGTTGTTGAAAGTTTTATCAAACAATTTTCCATCATCTCCATTTTCAATATATACAGTGAAAGACAGGTGGACATAAAAATATATCAATGTGGATTAAAGTGAAATAATAGAATGCAAAAATCGTAAAATGATAGTCAATGCTTGTGTCTAACTAAAAGAGGCCATATTGAAAGTTAGTGACTATGAAATTTTTTAACCATGATGTTCATATGATTTGTGATATTCAGTAGTACGAGTGATTTCAAAAACAAAAATCTCCATTACCTATTTGTTTCAGATGGGTACAGGTCGCTAGGCCAAATGCTGTTAGGCCGAAAGTCGTTAGGCCGAACGCCGTTAGACCGAATGCCGTTAGGCCGAAAGGGTCGTTAGGCCGAAAGGGTTCATTAGGCCGAAATAACATTTTTATCATTTACTACCAGAGTAGACAATTCGTCACCACTAAGTAGAAAAAGTCGGCGACGAAATTAAAAGAAGCATCGTCAACGTCACCCAACCAGCGTTGGGATGACGATTTGCCGCAGAGATCCGTGTGGCAGGTACGATTATACTCTATGCCCAGGGAAGTCAATGAATTTTCCATTACGAAAAGATCCTGGACCGACCGGGAATCGAACCCAGACACCTTCAGCAGGACTTTGCTTTATAGCCGCGGACTCTAACCACTCAGCTAAAAAAGGCCCCGAAGAATACACTTTTCAGTCGAACCTAAAAAGTATTTTTGCGTTATAGCTCTTTTTTCTCAGGTCAGTTATTTAGCAAAAAATGGAATATCTGACGACAGTTCCGTCATATATGTTTCACGTTTGTGAAAACTGCATAAAATTATATGCGATAGATTATAACAAAATGGACTAAATCACATAGATCGATGGTTCACGTTGTTTTATACTTGTTATTATATTACAATGATTGAATAATGATTTTCGCAACATCCACGAAGCAAGTTATTTGTTGCAGAAGTGATGCTTGAATTCTATTCAGTTTCGCAAATTATCTGAAAGTTGGTTATACATTGTTTCGTGCTATAAGTACAAATAAGGAGCTGGATTCATTTTGGCAGTAAGCTACTGAGCTCAATATTTGGATAATACCATAATGAATAATTTGACCCGAGAATGACCCCCATGCCAAATTGAATCATGACAGTGCCCATGTAGCTCTGCACCCTAATATGATTATTACCAAAATACTCAAATGATAATATTTTTAATACTTCGGTAGCCTTAGGTTTTCCATAATTTTTTCGATCAAATCAAAGTTGAAAATTCATAACCAAAAAATGATTCTGGGGAATGGTTTTCTGGCAAATGGTCCATTCTGGGGAATGGCTTTCTGGCGAATGGGTACATTCTGGGGACTGATTTTCTGGCAAAAATCATTCTGGCAAATTGATTCTGGCAAAATGGTTTTCTGGCAAATGTCATACAATCGGTTTAATCGTATGGATTAAACGTGGTTTACGGCTTAAGCGAAGGTGAAGAAATCGGCCCTTAGTCAGCCTTATTGAACAACGACAACAGAGCAAAGCCGAGAGCACCATGAATGACAAACCCTGCAAACGTACGTATTGTGACAACGTTCAGGGTTCGTCAAACCTTTCTTATGTAACATGCAACTAATTAAGAACTCCAATATTATGTCCTCGTTTTAGCTAACAGAACTTAATTTTGAATTATTGAATTTTGAAACCAAGTGTTGTATTGCTCTGACTAAGGTATGCTATCACTGAATATAGTCATAAATCGAGTGAACTAGATATATGGCTTTAGGCTCAAACCAATATTTGCTTACTCCTGTTAATTTGTATGAAAAACATCACTATTTATATTATCTTAGTGCTCCCACTGGAACAAATCCTACTACTTACTTGTTTGAAAACTTCAGCAATTATTGCTTTGAAAGATTCTAATAATCTCTTCATGGGGTTCCATGAGATACCTAAAGGGATTCATGGGTTGTTCCATGAATATCTGTAGGTTTTCTACCAGGTATTTTTAAAATTATTTCGACAGGGGTTCACTATAAAATCCCGTAAGTAAATCTCCTGATATTCATCAATAAAAACTTCTGAGAATTCCTTCAGAAATGGTTCTAAGGGTCCCACCACATTTTTTTCCAAATCGAATTCATTCCTTCAAGATTCCTCCAAGAGTTCCTTAAAACATTTGATCGAACAAGACGGTATCCCGCCTTAAGGATTCTTTTTTTTTTTATCTTGGATTTTTCCAAGAAATGGTTCAAATATTCCTCTCATGAATAATTTCAGTGATCCTTTTGAAGAACAACCAAGCAATTTTTCGTGAAATGCTCTAGAAGTTATTACAGAAAAATCGTGCAGAAATTTGCTCAAGAACCTTAAAAACAATGTTTTCGGAATATTTCCAAAAATTTCATTATAGATACCTGCAAAAGTTCCTCCACTTCAATACGATGTGGCCAAATATGAGCTCTATAGCTTTAAAAAAACCATATTGCCGAAGTGAATCAAAAGTGCGAAGAATGGGATCCGGCTCTCCACTTGAATTTTGTGCTAAATTAAATCCTTCATTGATTTCATCAAGAATTTCTTTAGAATGTTATCAATGCGTTCTGACAGTGGTTTCTCCAAAAAAAATCTTAAAGTATCCATTCAGAGATTTTTTCACGGATTTTTTCATTTCAAAGATTAATCAAAGATTATTTCAAATATTGATCATGCTTTCCCGAATTCCTCAAATAATTCTTCTATTATACCATAAAAAATTCTACCAGGTAGTCGTTCAGGAACATTTCTATGGAAAATCCGTCAGAGATGTTTTTTGTTTTGCTTTCTGATTATGTCTTTCAGAAATCTCTCATACATTTTTAACGAGCTCTTGGAAATTTTATTTCTAAAATCCTTCTAAAAACTTCCAAAAGGATTTGCTTTAATTTTTTTCAATGAATTCCTGTATAAGTACAATTTTTGAATTATCACAATTGCCTCCTACCCAATTTTCTTCAAAACTCCTGCATCAATTTGTCCAGAGAACTCATCAAAACATTTGATTAAAATTGATTACAACGCACTCGAAATCTTTGACTTCTTACTCGATAATTGTCGTTAATATTTGGATGGATTATAATTATTTCCAGTTCACCACCTTGTCATTGAAGTTTATTCTGGTCCTTTCTTGAATTGTATCACTTTTCGGGGAAACGGGTCATTCCAGGAATTGGCATTCGGGAAATGACATTCGATGAAACAACATTCGTGCCAATGCCACCAGAATTCGTTGAAATGTCTTCTATTGAACGTGTTTTGCAAAACCATAAAGTTTGATATGTTGCAAGGAAGGTTTCAGAATTATTCTTAAAGCGGCCACTTCCCTGAGGGCACTACATCCCCGGAATATACCAGTAGATGGCCAATGTCGCCAGAAGTAATTGAAATTCCTTCTATTGAACTTGTTTTGCAAAATCATGAAGTATGATGTGTCGTAAGAAAATTTTCAGAATAATTCTAAAAGTAGCCACTTCCCTGGAGATGTCGTTCCCCTCTTCATGGGATTTCTGAGTATCCTGAAACAATTGTGTACCCTCTAGCCTGTCCAAATTCATCTGAAATCATGTTTGACAAATTTTATATTAGTCAGAAAATGAGCTATATGAGAATCGTTCATCCCTTGCAAAATTTCCATTTCTCGCAAGTTTTTTTCCGGTGCATTTCAGTATTTTTTTCTCTAAGGATTACTCAAGCAATGTCTAGATCACTGTGAAATAGACTCTGTTCCAAAAAGGGCATAACAATAAAAAATAGATTGAAACCAAAAGTAAAAACCTAAAATATAATAGTGGGAAAAATATTGAAAAATATTCTAAGAAATACTGATAAAGTCTGCTAAGTGAATAACATCAATTGTTGATTGATTTTCTCATCAAAAACTGCACCATGAATAAAATTAGGAAAAATATGCTTAAACTAGCTTACCCGTCGTGCCTAGCCACGTTCCAACGAAATTTTAAAGCGAAAAGCTAAGTATAAATCACATGTACCAAAATGATGACCGCATGAACGCCAAATCACCTAAATTTATGTTCTGGTTATACTTTATCGAGCACATGGCCCCAATACTGCTGTAGTGTTCTAATCTGAAATAATTTTAGCCTCATGTGCTGTTGTAGTGTTTCTTCTGTTGTGAAACATTTCAAAAATTCCAGAGAATCCATGAATTAGAGAGTAGAATCTTACCAAAAATTCTAGCATATTCTCCTGAATAGCTGTTGTAGTGTTGTATAATTCGTTATCATTTTTCAAAATTGCAGTTGTGATGAAAACACCATCGACTCAGGGAAATATCGAGTCATGAAATAGTAATGTTTTGGAAAGCTGTTTTAAGGGATCATCATAGTAAGCATAGCATTTTGTTTTAACTATGCATCCATGAGTTGATATCGACTCATGGAGGTTTCACTATAAAATACATAAATCTCGAATATTTGGCGCCAATTCATCTCACTTATGTTTATCTTGCTTTTACATAAGTCGAACTCGTTTTTGAGCGTGAGTTGGAACTGAATGAACCCATTTCACATTTTCAACTCCAATCCGATTCAAGTTCGACCGAATTATAATTTGTTCGTGTTTTAGCTACGAACCAAATAAACAGACAACAATGATGAAGGGTTTGAGAATATTCTACGAATTGGAATGAACATCCAGGAAACTCCAGAGTATTCTGTCAAAGAGCTATTATAGTGCCTTACAATTTGTAATTGTAATGTTCCAATGTTAAAATTGACCGTTGTAGTGCTCTTAAATTGCTGTTGTAATGCTCAACGAAACTTGTCGATGAAATATTTCAAAGCGTACTAACAGACATACAACTCTGGGATTTTAGATACAGTATCGGACATATAAAATGCACCAAATCCGTTTTCCCATACAAAATGGATAACTTCAGAGAGCTATATCTCCGCCGAACTACGAACTACAAATTTCCTCAATTTTCAAAAACTATTGTAAAAGTTGTGTGAAAACTTACTTACTTTTGCTGGCTCTAAGTCCTTCAAGACATGACCTGCGTCACAATGTTACGCCAACTAACTCGGTCCATGGCTGCTAACCTCCAATTCCTCGATCGCCTCACACTTCCAAGATCCTGCTCCACTTGGTCAAACCACCTAGCTCGTTGCGCTCCCCTTCGTCTTGTACCGGCCGGATTTGAGCTGAACACCATTTTTGCGGGATTGTTGTCCGGCATTCTCACAACGTGTCCTGCCCATCGTACCCTTCCAGCTTTGGCGACTTTCGTGATACTGGGTTCACCGTAGAGTTGCGCAAGCTCGTGGTTCATTCTTCTCCTCCATACGCCGTTCTCACATACTCCGCCGAAGATCGTCCTAAGTACACGTCGTTCAAAAACTCCTAGCGCTTACAGGTCCTCTTCGAGCATTGTCCACGTCTCATGCCCGTAGAGGACTACCTATCTTATTAGCGTCTTGTACATGGTACACTTAGTACGGAAGTGAAGTTTACCAGACCGCAAGGTCTTGTGGAGTCCATAGTAAGCACGACTTACGGCAATGATACGTCTTCGAATTTCTCTGCTGCAGTTGTTATCCGACGTTATCAATGATCCGAGGTAGACAAATTCGTCCACCACCTCGAACTCATCCCCGTCGATCGTCACGCGTCTGCCTATGCGAGCTCTATCGCGCTCGGTTCCTCCAGCCAGCAGATATTTCGTCTTCGACGTATTTACCTTCAATCCAACCCGATCTGCTTCACGTTTCAGCCTGGTATACTGTTCAGCAACCACCTGGAACGTTCTTCCGACAATGTCCGCGTCATCAGCGAAACAAATGAACTGTCTGGATTTATTGAAGATCATGCCCCGCATGTTGAAGCCCGCCCGTTTCATAACACCTTCTAGCGCAATATTGAACAGGAGGCAGGAAAGATCATCGCCTTGTCGAAGTCCTTTGCGTGTTTCAAACGGGTCCGATAATGCACCCGATATCTTCACACAGCACTGTACACTATCCATCGTTGCTTTGATCAGTCTAGTCAGTTTCCCGGGAAAACCATTCTCGTCCATAATCTTCCATAGCTCTTCGCGGTCGATGGTATCATAGGCCGCTTTGAAATCGATGAATAGGTGGTGCGTAGGGACTTGATATTCGCGACACTTTTGGAGGATCTGCCGCAACATAAAGATTTGGTCTGTCTTCGATCGCCCATCCACAAAACCGGCTTGATAACTTCCCACAAATCTGCTTGCCTGTGGCGAAAGACAGCGGAAGATGATCTGGGAAAGCACTTTATAGGCTGCATTAAGAATGGTGATCGCTCGATAGTTCTCACATTCTAACTTGTCACCCCAGACAAGTGGCCAACCTGTCCGGGCCCATTTTAATAAGTTCCGCTCCAATACCATCCTTTCCAGCTGTTTTGTTGTTCTTGAGCTGTTTGATAGCATCCTTAACTACACCTATTGTGGGAGTTGGCACGTCTCCCTCATACGCCGTACTGATGAAGTCATTCTTCCTGCTGTCTTGATCTTCCTCCTCTGCGCCGTTTAGGTGTTCATCGTAGTGCTGCTTCCACCTTTCAATCACCTCACGTTCGTCCGTCAAGATACCTCCATCCTTATCCCGGCACATTTCGGCTCGCGGCACAAAGCCTTTGCGGGATGCATTTAGTTTCGTGTAGAACTTTCGTGTTTCTTGAGAACGATACAGCTGCTCCATCTCTTCGCACTCCAACTCTTCCAGGCGGCGCTTTTTATCCCGGAATAGATGGGTTTGCTGTCTTCGCTTCTGTTTGTATCGTTCCACGTTTTGACGGGTGCCTTGCTGCAGCATCATCGCCCGCGCTGCATTCTTCTCGTCCAAAACCGTCTGACACTCCTCGTCGAACCAACCGTTCCGTCGATTTGCTTCCACGAACCCAATGGCACCTTCCGCTGCGTTGTTTATGGCTGCTTTGAGACTACTCCAGCAGTCCTCAAGTGGGCTTCGGTGAGCTCTCCCTCTTCCGGCAACGCAGCTTCAAGGCTTTGCGCGTAATCAGTTGCGACTTCGGGTAGCTTGAGTCGTTCCAGGTTGTACCGTGGCGGGCGTCGGTACTGAATGTTGTTCACAACGGAGAGTCGTTGGCGCACTTTAACCGTTACTAGGTAGTGGTCCGAATCGATGTTTGCGCCGCGATAAGTTCTGACGTCGATAATGTCCGAGAAGTGTCTTCCATCAATCAAAACGTGGTCGATTTGCGATTCAGTCTGTTGGGGTGATCTCCAGGTGTACCGATACGGGAGGCTGTGCTGGAAGTAGGTACTACGTATGGTCATGTTTTTGGAGGCGGCGATATCAATCAGTCTAAGGCTGTATTCGTTCGTAAGCTGATGAGCGCTGAACTTCCCTATAATCGGTCTAAATTCCTCCTCCTGGCCAACCTGAGCGTTGAGATCTCCGATATCGATTTTGACATCATGGCTTGGGGTCGTATTCACGTTCCAGCTGCGCGTAGAAAGCGTCCTTATCGTCATCGTCACTTGCTTGGTTGAGGGCTGTGCACGATGATTATGCTGATATTGAAGAAACGGCCTTTGATCCTCAACTTGCACATTCTGTTGTCGATTGGCCACCACCCAATCACGCGCCTCTGCATTTCGCCCATCACGATAAAAGCTGTGCCCAGCTCTTGTCTGTTGCCGCAGCTCTGGTAGATGGTATAACCATCCCTATACGTATGTACCATCGACCCTTTCCAGCAAACCTCCTGCAGCGCTACGATGTCGAACTTGCGGACCCTCAATATTTCGGAAAGAATGCGGGTACTTCCCAAGAAATTGAGAGACTTACAGTTCCATGATCCGAGTTTCCAATCGTTAGTCCGTTTTCGATGCCTGGGTCTATGCCGATTGTTCCGATCCGAATTTACATTGTATGCTTCCTGTACTGATGATTTTTACGGCTGGCTTGTAAGGCCTGCACCAACCCCCTGTCTCGCCGGAGGATCATCGTGCACAGCACTGTTTAGAGTCCCACGCTGGCACTAGGACGATGATCAGCCGCTCCTAACATGGAGAACAGACGCTGTTTTGAGCCACTACTAACATGGAGAACAGACGCTCTGATAAGTTACACCCTCAGAAGAGAGGAGCCCCCCTTCCCTGTCAGCATACGACCAAGGTCCCACCAGGGTTGGTTACCCGATCTTTCCTACGGTGACTCGTACCCCAGGCGGCACCACGGGGAGGTAGGGATAGAAGTTACCGGACAAGAGGCTAAGGACCACAATTGGGATCTATTTTATACCTGCAGGTACGCGAAGTACCAATGGTACGCATTGTCCAGTCATTTACCACCACTGTGTGAAAACAGATAGGTTGAATTTGGACATAAAACATGCACCAAGACACAAAGTGGTGTAGGAGAAAAACTACGCGTCATATCATCTTGGTGTTTTCCACGCATTTGATCATTGAGTGATAAGAATCAAATGCGCTGAAGACACCGAAACGATACGACGCATAGTTTGTCTGATACATCACTTTTTGTCTTGGTGAATTTTTTATGTCAAAATTAAACCTATCTGTAACTTTTAAACCAATAGTTTTCACACAACTTTTTTCAATAGTTATCAAAAATTGAGGTAATTTGTTGTTCGATTCCGAAAAAATGAGAAGAATCGGTTGAGAAACGGCGGAAATATAGCTCTCTCTGACCATTTTGTATGGGAAAACGGATTTGGTGCATTTTATATGTCCGATACTGTATATGATATAACCTAACTTCGATATTACGCAGCGAAAATAAAATCGAATTGCGTCATATCAAAATTTTACTGTATTTACGGTAGGCCAGATAAGGTTGGTTCAAATATTACTCTAAGATTTTTTTTCTGATGTTTAATCGTTTACATACGAGACAACATGTGAAAACGTTTGAATTCCTGTGGTTTCTTTCTATGTTATGGTTTTGAGAATATGTTGAAGTACGGAAGCTTGGAAGCTATTGGAAATTCAGCTGTAGGATGATTTGCAAAGGTTAACGAGCTCAAATTTGGTTGATCTCTGTTTTTTTTCTCTCTGGCATCACATCTCAATTGAGAAAGAGCCTGTGCTTTCACTTAACTGTTCTAATGAGCACTTATAACCCTTCTACTGCTATTAACTGATGTATTTCGTTGCCAATGAAATACTTTTGAATTTGTACATCGTATGGCAAGCACTTTCAACGCCACTGAGATGTTTTTCCCCACACCGAGACGAAAATGGCGCAATCAATCGCTATAGGGTGGAGTGGTAAAATGAACACCTTAAGGATATCATCCTGTTTCTGATAAAAAAAAATCATGCATTAGTATTGCACAACAACAAAATAGGGATATTATCCATAGCAGCAACACGAAGTCAGACTAAAATAGGCAAATTTTCACATATTTTTATCACTAGCAAAAAACGATGGATATGTTAATTAAACCTGCTCTAAGTAGGTGAAATGAACAGTTGTTGGTAGTAAAATAAACATCATGCAAAAAACGTGAGCAGAACTAGTACAGTAAGGACCCGATTTTGTCAGCCCCTCGATTAATTCTGGGCTGACAAAATGGGGAACCTAACAAAATCCGGTCATTTTTTGTTTCCAATTTTTTTAAATTTTGACTTGGTAATATTTGCTTGGCAACCGCGTTTAAAACCTAAATGGGCTTTTAAGGTGGCGGTGGACATGAGGGTAGCCATGTTTTTTTTATCAGGGGAGGAGAAGATCGGTTCTTAAAATTTCATTCAAGATTTTCACGCCAAATCGATCATTCTACACTACCTCTGCCCCCTATTTGCAAGAAACATGCTAAAACTATGTAATACACCCACCCTATTTTTTCACAATAAGTAAAGTGAAAGTCTGAAAGGCGCCTTGTTTCAGTGTTGAGTAACGGGTCTATTTTAATTATTGGCGAATTACCAATTGGGAAAAATCTGAAAATCCGATTCGTTTTTGTTATGGCCAGTAAGACAAATGGGATTAACTTTAATTCCTAGTTAAACATGACCGTGGAATTATTTAAGATTTTTTCCCAGAACACCGAGACTAGAAACTCCTTCAGAAAAGCATCAATAATTGCCTCAAAACTTTTCTTGAAATCCCCTTATGTATAATTCAAAGAATATTTCATTCGAAGTTTTCCAAAATTTTCCTGAAAATTATTTTAAAATTCACACAGAATTGTTTTGAAGATGTTCTTATAGAATTATTTCAGAAAAGTTACAGACATTTCATCAAGGATTTGACCTGTTTTTTTTTCTTGTTTATCTCTAGTTTCCATGAATTATTTTTTGGTTTGTTCTTAATGCAGCAACATTCATAAATTACTTTGCCTCCAGCCATGAACCAATCTGAGAAATTATGCCTATGCATTAGAGTGGTTCAAAACATCGTTTTTGCTCCACACCGCTCATTTGTTTCTACATGAAATTCTGAGTGTCATCCCTCATTTGGATGAAAACTGAGACTGCACAAGCCCTTCAAAGTTTATATAGGAATTACTATGAGAAAAGCAAGCAATTCATTCAATCGGTCAAAGTGTTTGCCCATGTGCTCTTGGAGATTATAACTATGTTGATGCTGCGAGATACATTAATCAGCTACAACTTCGCCAAAAACCGTTTTTAAATCGGACGCCCCTGTAATTAGTTAATGATTTTTGAATGAGTTGCAAAACTTTGGCTGTAATTATTGGGCTGTTCTAGAGCAAAACGATTTATTGAACCAGTCTACTACCCAGGTAACAATTTGAAGCTGCTCAAACGCTTTTATAGCTAATTCAATTCAGCCTTTGTTTGAACAAAAGCTGTTCATAGCCTGCATTCACTGTTGTTCAGCTGTTAAACATCTAATTCTGGCGATTTTATTCAGCCTTAAGCTTAATTGAAGCTATATAGAAGGCTGAAAAAAGGTCTAGCATGCGCTTATTCAGGCCTCTTTCAATTACGATCATTCTATTTTTAGAACAGATGGCAACCTTCGAAAGCTTAACGATCGCTTATTCATCCATTATTCAGCAATTAACCAAAAAAAATTTATTTACCGGTATTTACAGGTTTATAGTTTTGGGTTTTATCAACGCAACTAACAATTTCAAACACATAGTGTAGAAAAGTGCTGGAATTTAAAGATGAAGATTAGTAATTATGTGCCATTGAGATTTGAACTGGGATTCGCTGATTTATAACCACTTACCTTGACATCTGCTCCACATGAGACTGTGTGAACATCATCAACAGCAAGGGGCTAACATATTGTTTTGTTTGAATAAGGGCTATTTTAAAGGCTGAATTGAGGCTGAAGAAGTGATAACAGCGCTATGCAAAAACACTTGAATTAGCTGTCAAAGTGAGTTGTGTTTTTTGTTTCAAAATAGAATCCTCGGTAATTTTTAATTTCTGCTTTTAAATTGTTGTCAACGCAAGTTGGTAATGATTTCGATTTCGTACAGTTAATTAAAAATGTTACGAAGAAATCTGCGTCATCGAGTGTAGTGTTCTATCTTGTTGTTACACAAGGTCATCGATGCCGGATTCAGGATTTTTTTCGACAAATGATAGGCATGTCTGCTTCGGGATGTGAAAATGTTGTTGTTCGATGAAACAGTTTCATAATAATTAATTTTGTATTCGACTCAATGTAGGTATATACTTCGGTATGTATATTTTTATCAACATACAGGTGAACAATTTTTCGACAATGACTGTTGATTTGATTAAAGCTTTAAATAACCTTTAATCAATATCATTCAGGTTGGCTGAACAAAAGTTAAAACTGTAGATGAAAAATAGTTTGTTCAACTCAATATTCAGCTTTGAGTATACTGCTGAATAAGAGTGTTTAATAAGCTATTCTTCAAATTATTGTTCAGCTGACACGGTGTTCAGCCTTGTACACCATTGATCAGCCAATATTCAGCAAATACACTTTCTGTTCAGCTTTCATTGTTACTTGGGTATGTATATAAGATGAATAATTGCTTCAATATATTCTTAGTGAAATTGCTGGTCGAATTTCTGAAAATCTCGGAAGATGTTGGAATCCTTCGATAAGTGTAGCAACTTTTAAAAAACTCAGAAGGGAAATTAGAGGAAGTTCTGAAGGAATCTTTAAAACTGATTATAGAGAAATATCAGAGTAATAAAAAATAGATTTCGAGTCCTTGGTCAAGCTTCATCTAAAATATCCTAAGAAAGCTTCAACAAAACGTATTTTTAAGGGATCTACTAAAGAGTTTATGGTGTTAATGAAGAAAGAATCCTAATAAAGCTTTAACAAGCAAATATTAAAGGAATTTTTACAGGAATGATAAGGAATAATCGACAGCCTAAAGAATAATCTGAATGAATTTAACAAGGAGTAAAAGAAGATAATTATTGAAGTTTTTTTTAAATAAAATAACTCTATACGAATTTCGGGTGAAGTTTGTGAACGAGTTCAAGAGAGAATGCATGAAGAAACTTCATTTATAACAAAAAAAGGCCTTTAATGTACACAATATGTTTCTGATGCAATTTATGAAATTATTCTTTGAACATTTTTGAAAAAAAGATTCACCAAGATTCTGTAGATTGATTTTTGGAGTATTTTTGAGAGAAATTCTCGGAATTCAGAAATGAACATACACACCTACACTTTTTATATTAAATTTGGGGGAGGGATTATTAGAGTATGTTTAAAAACTACAAATTGAACTTTAACACTTCACTTCTGCAAAAAAAAAAATACTAAAATCACTTGTAAGGCGAGCAAATACCTTTAAACTCTAATATATATATCTAATACACACCTAGTTTTTAGTAAAATTTGTTCATCGTCCAGAGGAGTGGAGGCATTTAAACTGCTCCCTATGGCTACGTCCATGCGTAAATGACACTAAACATCATCATCAGTTTAAATGTCAACGTGGTAAAACATGATTGTTTACAAATATAAAATAGGCTAGCTAGTAGACGTAGCATTTCAAATCACGTCGATAAAATGAGAGGCGCTGAAAAAAATACATACAATTATTTTTTTTATAAAACTTCTTTTTTCTTTGTTTGAGTTATAAAGTAGGTTTATAAAATAAAGATTCAGCTTCAAAACATTCATATGTAGTGCAATCAAACAAATATTTTTAATGCTTTAAATAATTATGTGAACATTATATTCATGTCTTAATAAATAAATTTATAAATAAACACTTTAAAAGATTAATGAATTAATTAAAAATCAATGCTTATAGAACTTAAACAATGTTTTCCAAATTGTTAGGAAAACATTGTTTAGGTTCTATTCATGTTATCTGCTAAAACTTATTTCTCAAAAACATATGTTCGTTTTGACAAATATTTCATTGTAACAAGATATTTATTCCGTAAATTATGCTCTCAATGTTGCAGAAGATTTCCACCCAATCAATTCATCGATTTGTTTTAATATATCAATGCTCTTGATGGAATAGCCTGAATACAACTTGATTGGCAACAGATTCGAGTGTTATCGAAATTGTTCTATCACAAAATTTTCTGAATAATGATTTTTGAATAAAGATTATTTTAAGTATTTAATTGTTTCGTTATATGTTGTGTAAGATTATTTCAGTATGGCGAACGATAATAAAGTTAAGCTGAAATATTAATAAAGATGAATAATTTGTTTAATTATCGCTAAGCTTTTCTGAACATTCCAAATATTACAAGTGTAATCTTTCTACATCTGGCACCTGATTGCTAAATGGATTTCAATTTGTATAATAATGACGAATATCCATTTCAAATTAAATATTGTTGATCACTTTCATTGAAATTTATTTCCTAACAACGAATAATTAAAAAACAATTCTCTAATATAACGAAATTTCTTTTCAACATATTATAAAATCTATTGTACCCAAACTCGTTACTGTTAGCTTTATCAATCCATTCGAAGATTTTTCCATTTTTTCTATGTTTTTAGCTGTAAACTAGTTTTTCATGGTAACAACAGCAAAAGTAGTACAATTAAGCCAACAACTTAAACGTTTCAGTCAGTAATTAATATCAAGCTTTGTATTGAACTTCTGAATTCTATTTTTTTGTTTTAACCAAATTGCTGAGAAAAACAAATAATGGGGGGGGGGGGGGGGGTTGCTTGATATGCTACGTATTTTCGAAGGGGGGGGGGGGTATCAGCATTTGTGACGAAATGCTACGAGGGGGGAGGGGGTGTAAAAAATCAGTGAAAAAATGCTACGTCAATTATGGACGGTCCCTTATTGGTTTAGACATGTTTATTGGAAACATGTCTTTTTGAATTTAATTTAAAGTATAACCTGCCCACTGATAAACTATTAAAGGGCCGCATAACAACATAATTAATAATTAAGTAAAAAGTAATGTAAGAGGTATTCATAGTTTCATACGAAGAAGTACCAATGCTAATGCGTTTGATAAATTTCTTAAGTTTATTTGGCTGAGTGTAAGGATACCGAAGGATTCTACATTTTGATAAACCCTTTGATGATTTCTTGGTGCGATTTTGACAGAATCATTGTGAAAATTTCGGAATATTCCTAATAATATTCATGATGTAGTAGTTAGGAGTACTTGGACATATTTATGAGGAGAATCTATAGTGGTTTTCATTATTTTCGGTATGATCTTAATAGATTTTTAATCAGCAGTTTTGGATGATTCATGGTAAGCAGATCTTTGCCCAAGAGTTGTTCTTAGAGAATGATGAAGTAACGAAGCCAAACGTCGTATTTTCCAGAGCACAACTCTAGCGAAGCAGGTAGTTGCTCAGCATTGGCGTAGCTAGGATTTTTTTCTGGAGGGGGCCTAGGGGGGGCTAGAAAATTCTTGTTTTTAAAAGTAATGTCGGTTGCATTAATCATAATTTTCACAAATTACGTAGTTCTAACAATTTCAATTTTCGCTACTGACATGATTCATTCTTTTTGTATTCCAATCAAAAGTTCTTCAAAAAGGCTAGCAAAAAAAATCACAAGGCATGTCGTTTATGATTCATCCAGGAAATTTTCAGGTATTCAACCATGTGTCTCCTGCATTTCTCTGACAATTCCTATGGGAATTTCTTCATGAATTATTTTCGTACTTTTCAGTGCTTTTCCCAAGAACTCCTCTACCAGTTTTAACTGAGTTCGTCTTGGGCTTTCCACGAAAAATCATTTCTAGACATTCTGATATCACCAGAAAATTTCTCGAAGAATCTCGGTCGAATTGCTTAAAAAATCTCTTGAAGAATTCCGCCAGCGAGTACATTAGAAATTCTTTTAATAATTTCTTCTGTAAGGTCCGCTACGTAATTATTACGTATAAATTTCAATGGTTTGTTTAAAGTATCCTCCAGTTATTTATTAAAAATTTATTTAGGAGTTTTGGGAATAACTGAGGATTTTTCAAAAAAAAAAAAAATAGTACAAAAAATTCTAGGGGTCTCACGAAAAATGTCTTCAAGATCACCAAGTAAGGATACATTCTAAAAATTATTCAGAAATATTACGAACAGTTTTTACAACTTGCTCCTCAAGTTACTCTACAGGATTGTTTGGAAAAATCTCAGCAAAAACTATATAGACTACTTGTAAAATAAAATAAATGATTCTTACAGGAGTTCTCGTAATATTCCACAAAGTTTTCATGAGCAATGAAAAAGAATTCAATTGGAAAAATGTTATTCACAATTTCTCAGAGAAATTTTCCGTAGATCTATCTGATTTTTTTACGGATATTTTTTTTTATTTCTCTAAAATCAATGAACAACATCCCGAATTCCTTCAAAACTCTGTCGAAAACATATTTTTCTTATTTTCAAAATGTCTAACTAAGAAATGTTTGAAGAATACTTACATTCCTATAAATTTCCTTACGGAATGATTCTACCCCATTACCCCGAATTCCATTTCCCAGAATGCCACCACCCCGAATTCCATTACCCCCAATGTACCATTACCCCGAATTCCATCACCCCGAATGCTTTTTCCCCGAATTTACAATTATCTTCACATGATGATATTGATGACATTTCCCCATGATATTGGAATTCGGGGTAATGTCATTCGGGGTGATGGATCATTCGGGGTTTTGGAATTCGGGGTAATGGCGTTCGGGTTAATGGCATTCGGGGTAATGGGATTCGGGGTAATGGGGTAGAATCTTACGGAATACGTTCAACTGTTTTTACAAAATCTCCGCGAAAAATATTCAAGGATTCCCGAGTAAGGGATGCCTCAGAGAATTATTATTATTGTTTCCCTAATATTCTTCCGAAAAAAATATAAGTATTTTCCAGAGATTTTTTTTCTTTAAATCGCACTTACAATTCTTTTGGGATTTTTTCGAAGACATTTTTTATCAGATTGACAAAGAAGAAACATAAAAAAAAGGTTTTTAACCGAGGAATTTAACCGTAGAAACTACAAAAATACTTGTTCTTTTTAGAAAATGATTGGTTTTAAAACGGATGGAATTTTTACTGAAAGTATTTATAATTAAACTCGCAAGTTTCATAATACTGTGGTGAATATATTGATGTTGAATATATTGATATAGAACCCCACCATTAGAAATTCCAAACAAACTTTTTTTAAGGGTTGTTTATTTAATGTTTAATTGCGCGAAAATTGCGACAATCCCTATTTATTTAAGAGCTGTTACAGTACCGAAGATTTATTGTGGTAAAATTCGTAATGTAAAGTTTAAATGAACTTTATTATTAAGGGAAACTTATGCGTTACTTTGAAAATTTGTTAAGGAATCCGGGGATTTAAGGCAAAATTTCAAGAAACCTTTTGATGAAATTTACTAAACAATTTATGATATTTTTTTGGGAAAACTATATAAACAAATTCACAGAAGAATTTCTAGTAGAGCTTTCAGCGAAATATCACAATATTCGATAATTTTAAGGAGGATTTGCGAGAGAAAACTGCAGTTATGAAAGATTATTTAGCCTTTTTCATGTCGAATCTAGTACACGACACAGCAGACGGCCTTACAGTTGAGGTCATAAAATTTTTGAAAAATTGCTTCTGAGACCTTTTTGAAGGTTAAACAAATGAGAAAAACCAGTTTCAGCTTACGTATTAACGTTTAACTGACAAAAATATGAAAAATATTATAATTTACGTTGAAAAAACATGTTTTCGGGCAATTATGGCTAAATCAGTTAGCCAAAACAATTTTTAATTCAATTTGTTGTTAAAAATTGTTGTTAAATTCCTTTTAAATTTGCTTCAAAAGCATTAAAAATATTAAGAATCGGTCATCTCAAAATCTTAATATTTTTGGCTCAAAATTAGAGGTTTCCATTTTTATGTGATTTGAATTCAAATGAGCGTACGAATTTTTGGGTTTGAGACATTTTGAAAAATAATGAATAAGGAATTTGCATTGAAAGTATGAACAAATCCCAAAATATTATTTGACCAGTTTTCAAGAGAATAGCAAAAGTTCTGAAGCCACTCTTCGATATTTCTTGAGGAATTTTATTATACTAATATACTATGAGAGATATTGAAAAGTTTTTGGGAATAATTTGCTACAAAACTGTTGGAAATTAATCAAATAATTTATGGAACCATTAGTTTTCTTGGAAAAATAATATAGTTTAAGCATATATAGTTATTTATGCAAAAATACTTAAAAAATTAAATCAACATCAAAAAGATAATTTATTGCTGAAATAAAACGCTTTGTTCAATTTGATTACATTTTTTCACACCAGGTCAAATTTCTGCCATTCATCTGACGAAAACTTGACCATGCCGATATGTATTCCTTGAAAGTTAAGCCTTAGTTTTCGACAAAATTTTTAGCTATGTATTGTCTGAGAAATTGCTTTATTAATTTTGTGTATTTTTTAGTTATTTTTTTTCGGACATTATACGAGTTGATAGTTAATTCTCATAAGGGAAATCATAATCACCAGATACCTCGAGCTGGGTATTCTCAAATACCATGAGTAATCAGAATACAGAATCTAACCGATCGATCGACAGCCGGATGATTAAACCTTTCGGTTTTCGCGCTTTGATTGTACAACATAAAATATCATAACTACTGAAAAGATTTTTGTGAAAAACAAGAGTCATGTACATTGATTCAGAATGTTTTGCTATATGTAAAATTTATTTATTTTTTTAATTTTTATTTTCACTTTTAATTCTGGGGGGGGGGGGCTGGATGATTTTGGAGGAGACCAGGCCCCCCAGGCCCCACCTGTTCCTACGCCAATGTTGCTCAGGCTGAAATTTTGATCGATTCGTCACCGCCAGCGAGTGACCAATCGATTGAATTTTCAGCCCAAGCGGTAGTCTGGTTTTTCATATTTGTGGTCTTGAACATTTGCTCCGATGTATCTTAAGACCCCAAATGACTTAAAATACTACTGATTGGCATAAGTTAGCTGAAATTTATGAACATTTGATTTGGTTTCAAAAATTTAACTGTAATTGGTTGGTTGTGCCGATAAAAATTTTGATACAATTTTGTTAACTACTGGTTTTATTTATAAGTAGGGAGCAATAATATAATATGCAAAAAATATCAGAGCCATATCTTTGAAATTTTAAAACATAATTCTACGTAACATGTTAACCAAATTGACCACTAAAGACCTATAAATTCGGAAACTCATTCAACATTTCCGCAAGAAAAAAAACCATGTTCATGTATTGCGCACTTCATCCATAATTCCTATAAAGATAATTATTCCAACTTCTACCAGCGATAAAAATCGCTGCTCATCATTTCCGACTACCGCAAATCATAAACTCAACCACCGGAAGCAGCAAATTTATTTGCATCAAAATTCCTACCGCAGCATAAATCAAACACATTTTGCTGCAATGCCCAGCCTCATTACCATTTATGCACTGAAAAAAGCCTGCAAATAAAAATCTATTAAATGGTCGCCACGCGGCAGACAACAAAACTGCACCATCCCATAATTTGCTGCCAAAGCTCAGCCGTGACCGTCAAATGAACGCGCCGTCAAACGCGGCTACTGAAGGAGACGACCGGCCGCCACATGTCCTGATGTCGTGTAGTTCGCGAACCGCCCTGTTAATAATTATCAATAAAATGCAATAGATATTATGGTAACAATACCATATTTTCCAACAGGTGAACCATAAAACGAAACAGTAATCGTGTTATTTTCAATCTGTGTATTGTTTTGTTGCATTGAATTAATTATGAATTGCATTTTACAATCAAAAGTGGGTGCGTTGTGTGTCTCTACTATACATAGTACTTAAATAAAATCATACTAAATTCAGACAAGAACAATAAAAATTATGGTACTTTTATTGAATGGGTTTCAATGCATTTTTCGTGCAAAACAATGTTTTTTTCTGCGTAGAATAACTTGCAAACGATTTTTGTTGTCCAAAACAGCTTTTATTTTTTATTGTTGAGTTTTTCTTTTTTTTTTTCTTTGTGGCATTACGTCTCAACAGGATATCGAATGATAAATAAATTGTAGATTTGTACGTACGCCATAAGTTTTAGGGTGTTCAAATAGATTGTACTATTAAATTGAATGAGCCTTGTTCACAAATTTCATAACGCTCAAAGGGATGGGTGAGTGTCCTCGAAATATTACAGTTCATACAAAATTCGTATAATTTTTATACAAAGAGCGTAACGAGGGGTTCGAAATTTGTAAATGAACCTATTTTATTCGGGCAGTCTACTGCTGAACCATCGTCTCCGTCGCCAAAAGCCCGCCATCCCGACTGCCACTGGATGAGGTTTGGTTTGGCAGGATGCTGGCAATTGTTGGACCCGCTCCAAAGCACCAGCTCTGAAGAGGAAAAGAAGGCAATTCAGGCGCAGCAAGTTTCGATCGGTGCTGGCTGTTGCAGAATCGCAGAAAAAAGCAAGCTCGGTGACCTTGTCATATTTTATTTCGGTGCTTGTTCTCTTTTTATTCACTTTTTTTCGGCTGCTGTTGGTGCTATTTATTGCCTGTGGAATAAGGTGGACCATTTTTATATGAAAACAATATCAAATAGTAATAATTGAAAGTTGTACCCCCCAAATTTGTTTATTTGAACCTGCAGCAGCCACTATGAATGATTAAGCAAAACACCACAATTCTAAGGAGAAGCTAAACGAGGAGAAAACTGACAAATACACTGACATCCTCAAACACAAATACCCTAAAGAATTTGGATTCTACCGCATTATCCCATTACTCTGAATTTCGAAAAGGTCATCCGTAATGCTTATTGATATGATGTCATTTAGTGAAACTCAAGTCTCAACGTCAAACTAAAGTCTCTTAGAGTATGATTAAACAAACCCATAAAAGCCCGTAATAAACCCGTAATTAAATAAACAACTTCTTCCAGAGGATGATCACTTGTTATGCCTATAGATCTGAAGGTCTGTACTCAAAGAAGTTCATGTCGTTCAACTCAAAATTTTACAGAATTTATTTTAGTGACCCTATACGGGTATAAACAGGCATTGAACTAGAATTATGGTAGTGCATGATGAGTTCGTTTAGGTATGAACATTGTTCATAATCCTCATATAGATAACTTGTTACGCTTATAGACCTGAAAGGCTTTACTAATTGAGGGATAGCTTTCAACAGTCGTTGAAATCCAGAATATACTTTCATTACCCTTAAAGAGTTTGAATGGTGTTCATAAACCTTCAAGAGAACACTTTTTACGTTTGTAGATCTGAAGACCTGCACTCTAAGCAGTTTTTGGATAACCTTCAATAGTCGCTGGTCTTGAAATTTGGTAAAATCCAATTATACTTATTGGCCAGGATGAGAATTATCCTACCTCGAAGTTCAGAAACGTCCCTCGTTACACTTGTAGATCTGATGACCTGTACACCAAGTTTTGAAATTTGATTGAATACATTTTCATGAACCTACTCTGATTACGCTTGTGGATCTGATAACCTTGTTCTCACGGAGTTCGTAACTGACCTGGGACCCCATGGCAAATCAGCATGAAGCTGTTTGTTGGACATCAATATACGAAATTTATTAAGACAATTTTGAAGGTGAGAACTCCATACGTAACAAACATTACATTTACATAATGATTCCATACCTCCGACGTAATTGAAGGATTCAGTGTATATGGGAAAAACTGGATCAAAACAAATACACCAATACGTAAAAATAACACGAGTCAAATGTTTTGTATAATGCATAAACGAAATCGGAGCACTTTTGAAAAATAACCTTTTTCTTGGATACTATCCGTTTACCTCAGGGAAAACCCGAATTTCACCTCCCTAGGTATAGAGTAAAGTGGGGCAAAAGTTCGAGTGGGGCAAGAGTTTCTTTTTAAGATTTCTAGCTCAAATCAAATCAAAACTTAGAAATGTCATGGTGGTTCGAATGCAATTCAAGTAAGAGACTTTCACTCCAAATATCATAAAAATCGATTGAGATTTGGAAAAGTTATGGCTATTTGTTGTTTTTCGACGTGAATATTGTAATTTTTGGTCAAACTTTCGATGCATGGAACCAAATGAAGATAAAATATTTTTCAGTTTGCCGAAAAATATACACTAAATTTTCATCAAAAAATGCCCAAAACAGGGTTGATTGTAATACACCCAAAAAATAGCAGTTTTTCGCAAAACTAAGTGAAAATGTAAAATTTTTGTGACATTTTTCGCACGATCAGGCAAATTTCGCTAAATTTGAAGATAGTATGTAGATTTCAGGAGATTTGAAAAATTTTCCGTGGGTTTATACATGGGTCGAACTTTTGCCCCGCTATGGGCCAAAAATCGATTCCAACTATTTATGCAAAAACTAATACACGTCAAAGCATCCTTATGATAGGCCTAGAAACGCATAAGGATGCTTTGACGTGTATTAGTTTTTCCATAAATAGTTGGAATCGATTTTTGGCCCATAGCGGGGCAAAAGTTCGACCCATGTATAAACCCACGGAAAATTTTTCAAATCTCCTGAAATCTACATACTATCTTCAAATTTAGCGAAATTTGCCTGATCGTGCGAAAAATGTCACAAAAATTTTACATTTTCACTTAGTTTTGCGAAAAACTGCTATTTTTGGGTGTATTACAATCAACCCTGTTTTGGGCATTTTTTGATGATAAATTTAGTGTATATTTTTCGGCAAACATAAGTTTACGGCTGGTATAAAGTATGCCTGGCATAAAAGTATTGATATTTTGTGTTTTAGCCAACGAACTTTTGCCCCACACTAGATTCGATTTAAGACAATCAATTTTGAAACTGTTATAACTAAAAATGGGTAAATATTTTGACACAAGTTTGTTTGTTCAGCAAAGTTATAGTCAATATGTTGAAGGTTCGCTCTATGGTATTTGTTTTATTTCATCTGCTATTATTTTCCTGGAAACTTTGATTATACCACTAAGGTCGAACTTTTGCCCCACCTTACTCTAACATTTGCAATCTCTTCTCAATCAGTAAGAGAATCTTAATATCTTCAACGAAAGATTTAATCGAATACAGCGCACCCTATTGTAAAAAAAAATTGGTACAGAGGTTTGGTCAATTTTCTCCATACTAAATTCAAGCTCATAAGACGCATTTAGGAGGGGCCCTTAGAGTTGATGGATTCCGCTCAAACTTCTACACTAGCTTCTGAAGACCCCAACATAAAAATTATGGATGTTTTGACTTAAGATTTCTGTAGTTTGATTATTACGGGTCACCCTAGAGTGAAATTCGATGAGCTAACTGTTGTGTGGAAAAACGGGTGCTGCCGTTGCGTTGCACTAATCGGTTTGTTTGACATTTTCGTTCTGAAAATTCACAACTTTAGGAAGTGTTGCTCTGAACTTCTGAATGAAGGCAGATTCAACACTAGATGATTACGTTTTCCGACAGTTTCGTGTCGATATTGCGGGAGCTTTTTAAGGAAACATGTTTTCTGTTTGCTATTTTTCGAGTATTTTGCGATTAGTGAAAGGGATTGCATGTGGGCTTCAATATTTGGATTTGCGCCAAAAGTTTTGGAAACACAAAAAAATTGCTTGCGCTTTAGAAACAGGAAAGCGCACGTGTCGCTTAGAGACAATATCGATCACATGATAATATGACAAAGCACCAGGAGCTGCATTTGCTTAGATTGATTTTTTTCTTTTTTGATTTGATTTGATTGACTGACAAATGGTGACATGAGAAGGGAAGAAGATGAAATACTATAAGAAGTTTGATGAATGACTTGAAGATGTAAAAGCTCTAGAAAAAATCATAATAATGCAACACTAACTCTGCAGGGCCCTGTTCTTCGCATTGTTTTTTTTTTGTAAATGTACTGTGTATATCGATTATTTCACTAAGGTCGAACTGATCAGTGTATTGCAACACAATTGTAACATATTTTGCCGGTATTTACCTGGGAGGGAGGCACCGATATTACACACGAAATATGACACAAAGTTATTAACAATTGCAAGAAAACTCCAGCTTACCAACGACACTCAAGGAAGACTTGATGAAAATCGCTAGTTTTCATTTGTTGTGTTCCTTCGATCGTTCTGGATAAACATGGAAAAAGGGACAAAGTTTTCAATGCATTTAATTTTCTTTTTTATTGGAAAAAGTTAAATAATGCGTATTCGAACACTTTATATTCAATCAGGATAAAAGGTGCTATTGTTATATTACTTTTGAATCAGCATGAATAGCTTTTCAATCGATTTTTTGTCACATTTGATAAAATGCAAAATACCTTTTAATCAATTACGCACTTTTATCATGTTTTTCCATTGTTTTAGATCTGGGCTCACAGTGACAGTTCGTGACAGCAGAATCTCGGCTCACCTTGACGTACAAAAATTTCGTATTGGTTTCTCCCTCCCAGGTTTTGACCATCTTCAGGATACTGGATTTGCGTAGAGATGAGCGAGCTCGTTATCCATTCTTTGTCACTACACTTTATTCTTCGGCACACCGCCAAAGATAGTTCAAAACACTTGACGCTCAAAGACTTAAAGTGCTTTCAGGTAGTTCTCTTATAAAGTCTTGACCATAAAGGACCACCGAGTGTTTTGTAAATTTTGTGCGGTGGTGAATCTATTTCGATCACAGTTTCCTCTGAAGCCACGACTTGAACAGTTGATCACCTTGAAATCAATGAACTGGTGATGCGTAGAGATCAGTTACTCACGACATTTCTGGAATATTTGCCAAACGGAAAATATCTGGTCCAATATCGAGCAAGCGACTATGAGACACGCTTGATAACTTTTAATCAACCCGTTTGGTATAGGCGACGTAGCTGATCTGTCCATCAAATGCTTACAGTCAGATGATGCAGGCAAGCAGCTTCTCCAGATCTCCAGAAACTGTTGAAAAGCATCCTGAAACTTTCCCTATCGTAGTTCGCATCCACTGTCCACTGTGTTGACCTTCGCTATCCTGATTCTCTGTTCCTGTGTTCTCTGCGCCATTCAGATGTTCATCGTAGTATATCACCTTTCGAAACCTCTCTGCCGTCCGTCAAGATGCTCCCGTACTTATCGAGGTCAACTTAAACTCGCAGCACGAAGCCTTTTTGAATGCAAATTAACGATAGTAAATGCACAAAAATTGATTCGGTGTTCTAAATTGAATGCAGAACCTGATTATATTAAAGTGAAGCGCTATCCCGATACTAATTCCAGCATGTAGCAAGAAAGTCTTGCCAAGGAATTATAAAGCTCGCTTTTCATATTCTGCTCGAGCGTGATGGTGTTGGCGATTGTTGGAAGTGTGATCCTTCTTGAGATAACTATTGTCACAAGAATTTAGTATCAGATTAGTGCAAAATTGAAATTGAATCTTCTCTAGAATTCATCTGCCCAACAATTAAGATTTAAATTTCTGTGAAAATATCATGAAAAAGATGGTTCAACAACAATTTTACTAAATTGAAAATTTGTTAAATTTATGGAAAGAAACATTAAAGGGCTTCTTGAAAAATATAATATATTCATTGAAATATTTAAAAAGTTAATAATTATGTATACATACAATGTATACAAAAATTGATTTCCAGAGCTACTTTAGATCGTGATTCAATTTTCATTGAAATTTAAAGAATTTTCAGTAAACCAACCACTTTTGAGTGACCAGAACACTCAGTTCAGAATTTCACCACAGATGGCGTTGCAAGTTGGAACTTTTTTCCTTGATGAATTTCATGTATGGCGTTTTTGACGGTGTCCGGCCATTTGGCCGAATGCCATTTGACCGAATGGGTCGTTTGGCCGAATGCCGCTTGGCCGAATCAAGAACAAAAAAAAAGATCATTTTTTTTCAACGCTGATGTGTAGGATTCATAAGTGTGACCCAATAATTTATCTGCTGCTTAACTTGTTGATCTTTATGATGTGATGGGATGTCATGTTTGTCGCTATAAAAGTACAAGAGAATACATCAAACTGTCCGTTCATTCGGGACGTGTCAAGACTCTGAGCTAATGTTTGGTTCGTCTCTGTGCTACCAACGGTGTGCAAGAGTTTGAAATGTTTTTGATATCTTCATAATAAATGTTTCCTTCTTTTAAACATAGGCTATTCTTTCAACTTGTACAGGTTTCGTTACTGCTGGCAATAATTTAGCTTATATTTTAATTGAGAATTTTACCTTCTTTAAATTATCAACAGTTCTTTATATTTATACTGATATAACAATTACCCGAGTAACACACATGTTATAATTGGGGCATATAAACTGATATATAGCGAGATTTAGTCATATAATAGTTATTTTACCTCATTTATAACATATGGGCTACTTTGGTATTTGCATTACACTAGCTTAAATTTTTATAAGAGATTTTTTCTTCTTTTGATCATAGGCTGTTCCTTAATATTTTAATATTTTTCATAGCTGATGGAACTGAGGCTTATTATACATGCATAGAGTCTTATTTAAAAATAATCCGAACGATTCGGTGAACACTTACGTTAAAGAAGCTAACTGTTTCTTAACTAGAAATTAATTAGTTCACTAAGTACTTTCAGAAAGATTGAAGCAAATTGATGTTACAGATATACGAATAAGTCGTAAACCGTTTTAGTAACTATCAGAAACTGACTACAAACGCAATGCGAAAACCTATTCTTGCAGCTATTACTGCTAGCAGAGAAGTGAATAAATGCTTACATTTAAAATGTTCTACTTTCAGTATTGACTGTTCCTTGAACTAAGGGTTTATTCTCAAATTCATAACGCTATGAATGATTATTTTCAACACCCACCCACCCCCTCGTATCACTTTTTGTATTAATATTGAGAATAGCTATAGCATCAACATATTTTCCAAGGGACCTAAATATGTCGCTATAGAGAGCTTTTGTCGCTATAAAAGTTGGCGTTACAACGAGCATCTTTAAGAATAAACTGTTCTTTGAAATTCAGCTTTGAAATTCATTTCAAATGCATGCTAACTGTAGTTCACTATTGTTTTCATTTTCGGCCAAACGGCATTCGGCCAAATGACCCTTTCGGCCAAATGGCGTTCGGCCAAATGACCCGGAACCGTTTTTGACAAAGTTATAAATTAAAGAATTGAAATAAATTTGTGAGTTCAACAAAATTTCTATCTGGCCACCCTACCGAAATACAAAGATATATTAAAAAAGAACCTAAAAATTTTGTTTAGTTTTGAATGTTTTAAAAATTTGAAGTTTTTCAAGGGTAACAATATTCTACAAAATAATGTAAATAGTTAAAAACATAACTCTGTGCAAGTGAATAGGGTTCGTAAGTGCAAACAGGGAAAAAATATGGCCGATATGTAGAACAAATGCCAATTTTCAATGATTTTTTTGTTATCAGGTAGGCAAATGGATGCTGATGAGTTCAAACACCATAATCAGTTGAAAATTCTAATGGTTTAAGCTGTATCCCTGACTCTCCAAACGAAGAAGCTTGAATATTATTGGTCACTATTTTAAGCTCTAAAATGATCGTATCTGCTCTTTTAGGCACTTTTGAGCCCC
This sequence comes from Aedes aegypti, assembly GCF_002204515.2. Classification (NCBI taxonomy): domain Eukaryota; kingdom Metazoa; phylum Arthropoda; class Insecta; order Diptera; family Culicidae; genus Aedes; species Aedes aegypti. The sequence continues at coordinate 34,827,303 of NC_035108.1, forward strand.
ATAATGTTTCAGAAAGTGATGTTTTTGTATTGTTCTTATCATTTCATGCAAAGTTATAGGTACACACCAAAATCGAATTTTGTAAATAATTAAAATAATGTAAATGAAAACCAAATTCAATACGAAACCACTTAATTCACCTAGAGTTTGTGGCTTTTGGCAGATATATGAGAGAGTTAGAACAGAGTTAGGTGATAAAAAACTAGTTTTGAGAAAATTTATTTTGAAATTTTTGAGTAATTTTTATTTCCTACAAATTGTGAAGGAGCTTAAAAACCAAACCGACCTTCTTCGAATTATGGTATTTTTTCCTTGTTTTCTGCGAAATCTAGTGCAATTAAATGGCATAGTATTAAATTCTGTTTTTATTTATCTATAGGTATTCCACTAAACAGCTCGTAGATTTATAATTGAAAATAATGTTTTTATCAGACTGGAAAATGGATTTTGTCCTAACTACTCGCATAACATATTTAACATATTTATTACATAAAAAAACATGAACACAGTGATTTTTCAATTTATCCAGTGCGTTTTTCTATTTGTTGCTGGACAAGATACCACTCAATTTAAAAATATCGCCCCGTGCGATCTGAAATTTTTGGAAAAAAGTTCGTAAAATATGGAATAGATATTTATGATATAGTGCCTACTTCCACAAATCAATCAGCGCAATTATTCATCTGTTTTTTTTAGTTATTCGTAAGATATGACATTTTAAGAATTGCAACCAAGCTGAGGGAACGCATTGATGTTTAATATTTTGTGGTGCGAGAATAGTCAATTGAGTATAAACACATTATTCTCGTCATCTGAAAAACAAAGTTTATTTTGGATAATTGGGAAATTTTAGACATATGGTAGGTATAGTTTTACTTCATATGGTGTAAATAGTTAAAAACATTACTTTTCCATAGACAACGGTATTTTGAACGATTTGAAAAACAGATACGGATATATATTCAAGTTTTCACGCTTGTATACTAATGGACACATGTGAACCAATAGATTGTGCAACTGATTTTAATGTAGTTTGAACCCAGGGATCTGAATTTGAATGTGTTTTGAACCCAGGAATCTGCATTCTTTTGCCTCCCAAAAAATTACAGAACAGTTAAACTATCACACCATATTTAACCCCTCTACCGACAGCCTCATTTTTTACCGCTAAAAAAATATTCAAATCGCGATAACTTTTTTGTTTTTAGATATTTTTGCACCATTCTTTCACAAGTTCTTGAAATACTCTTCTAGTTTCAGAATATATATTGATAATTAGTCATCTGGATCCGGAGATATTCCAAAATTCCTTGGGGGACCGACGTGTAGCCATAACTCACGTGAATATCTCAGGCTACAGAATTTTTATCGTATTCGGATATTAACTCCTCGGAATGATACATTAATGCGAGTATATTGTGAAAAAATGAAGCAATTTGGGGCAGTCTTCCTTGAGGAATGAGCATTTATGTTTCTGGTACCACGCGGGACAAATAAAGATCTTCAAAACTCCAAAAAACCTCATATCGTTATTTTCAGATTTCTCCAATAATACTGAACCGATTTGTATGATTTTCTCAGGGTAGCTCCTTATTATGTGGTATTATACAGTACACATTTTATTTTTTTGATAAATTGACCAAAAACAAAATGGCTGCCTAAGACATTTTATATTGAGAATGTCGGTCCCCCAAGGAACATCGGAATACCTTCAAAACTAGATCACCAAATATCAATATCGACACGGATTCTCAAACTAGAAGAGTTTTTTGAGATCTTGTGAAAAAATGGTGCAAAAATATCTAAAAACAAAAAAGTTATCGCGATTTGAAAATTTTTTTTGTGGTAAAAAATGAAGCTGCCGGTAGAGGGGTTAATAACCCTATTCACTTCCAACGAAAAAAAATGTTTTTTTTTTGTGTTTCGGAAGGGTGACCAGATATAAGTTGGTGTAACTCTATATCTGTTTCAATTCCATTGATTTACAACTTTGTCGAAGACACCGCATACGAAATTCGTCAAATAAATAAGTTGAAATTAAAAACGCTACACTTTTTAACACGATACTTATAAAAGTTCATCATTTAGAGCATTCGTCACAAAATTCGACCTATTTCATTCTCTTCCAAAACCTCCTTGCAAACCTCGTCGAACCAATCGTTCCTTCATGTGTCCATAAGAACATTTAAAAGCTCACTCTATCCAAGGGGACATTACGCCAGAAAGCAGAAGAAAAAGCTTTTCTGCAGATATTTCTCCAGAAATATTCAAATATTTATTTCAACAATTAAATAAAATAGTATGAATTTTTTTTATTATCTCATTTGTTCCTCCAGAAGTCAACCAAATCTATTCATAAATTACGGGATTCTGGAGAAGTCTGGCCTGATTACCTGAAACAGGAATTATGCCAACACTTGTAGTGACGAACCATACATAGTTTATTTAAATAATACATACAAGTAACGCTTTCATGAAAAAAATTGTTATCATAAGCATGAAACGAGCTCAGCAGTTGGTAATCTATCCTAGACTGAATACCAATATCTCTTCGCACTTACACAGCGCGAACTTCTCGGCGTCCCGACAAAAAACCGTCTTGTATGGGCATTCCGAAACACTCTCAAAAATATTATGGACTGTTAATTTTATAAACTGTATAGTACATTCAATATCATTTTGATTTTTCGATTAAATCGCAATCGGAGTTTTGCACATCGTTTGACTAATATTGTACAATATTGTGATAAACAAAAGCCACCAAAATAGTTAAATTTCATACTAATAAAATCTAACGTTTAGAACGGTCGGTTACCAAAATCAATGATTATTAGAAATTGGCTGGAAAACCGACAATTTATGTTATTCATTTTCAGAAAAGGATTGTTTTTCAAAAGAATCATCAATTGGAAGCCTGCTGAAAAATAGCAAGTTATTTTTGGAGCAAAAGTTTTCCAGATATCTTAAAATCATTTTTCACCGATTTTTTTAAATATATTGAATTTAAGTGGAACTGATATGAGTTGAATTTTGAGGTTTAAACTACGTCCTCAAGGAAGTACTAATATGGTATTATTATGAAAAATGACCTACGCCTTCATAGAATTGCTTATTTAGTGCCCACGTCATATCTTAAGCACAATAGAAAAACAAACACTTTATATTCCGAAGGCATCTCAAAGCACAATGAAGAGCATCATAATTGTGAACACTGCAGAAATTTAATCGAATTATTTACATAATGTGTTATTCTGAGATTACCCATCAACATATTCGGAGAAAAACGCTTACAATTTGTTGAAGATCGATAAATATGCGTGCATGATTTCAAAAGTATGAAATTTTTTCATAAAACGACCATAAGGAGTAAATGTATATCTAAGAATCCAATTCAAACCCACTATTTAGCTCTCTTCTATACAAAAATAGTTTCTTTAGTAATCTAAACAATTTTTTAACAAGTTTTTTACTTTACTGTTCACTGGGAGTGAAAGAATGGTGTATCACTAAATTTGACAATTAAGGAATCGCTAGAATGACCTTTTGTCAGAAAATATTGGAATATTATTGATTTTTATTAAGCTCTACCTTCAATAAAATAATAAAGTATACCAACATACAATTTCTTCATCAAAATGAGAATTTTTTTTATGCCAAAAATAATGCTTAACTTCCGCAAACAGTTATTCATAGGAGTTTTTGAAAAAAAAACTATTTAGTTCCGAAACCGATAACGATTTTATCAATAAATAAAAGAGATATAGCATAAACAAGGTCAAGCTGAGGGTCGTGGGTTCGAATCCCACCAGTCGAGGATCTTTTCGGGTTGGAAATTTTCTCGATTTCCAGGGCATAGAGTATCTTTGTACCTGCCACACGATATACACATGCAAAAATGGTCAATCGGCATAGTAAGCTCTCAGTGAATAACTGTGGAAGTGCTCATAAGAACACTAAGCTGAGAAGCAGGCTCTGTCCCAGTGGGGACGTAACGCCAGAAAGAAGAAGAAAGAAGAAGCATAAACAAGGTGTCCACTAGGGTGCGGCTTATTTTTCAAAAGTTCTCAAAATCAAAAATTCGTGTGCTCAACTGAATTCAAATCACATTAAAAGAGAAACCTCTAAATTTGAGCCAAAAATATTAACATCTAGAGGTGGCGCAAGCGTCTTGAAGGTAAATTTTCAAGTTATAAAAATGACCATTAGTGAAGTATACATAACTTTGTTATTTTTCTACCAATTTTGAATATTTTAGCACCATTATCTTCCGAATAAAATTTATGGATACTTTGTTGAACACCAAATTTATCTAAAATCAAAACTTGTGTAAGTTAAAAATACTTTTATCCAAATTTTACCTCATTTCATTAAAAAAATAATTTTTGTTCGATCATAATTTCATAAATACTCAATCGATTCTGAATCTTTTAACATGTTTTTGAAGCAAATTTAGTTGTTTTCAAACTGTCCATACAACATATTTAAAAAAAAATGGTTTTGACTTAGTTATTCAACAAAAACTACCCAAAGACATAATTTTTTAATTAAAAAATCAAATTTCTTAGGATTATTTAATTTTTTTTTCGCCGGAAATTGCATTTATTCTATTAACCCTCTAATACCCAACCCCGCCTTCAGACGGGGTACACTTTGGAATTTTATGTATTTTTTCGTAGCTCGGAAATCAAAATGATTTTATTTTTGGCTTATACCTTGACTCATAACACGCATATAAGAAAAGTTTTTTATGACTTTTGAAACTTTTTTGAATTTTTAGAAATTGTTTGAAAAATTGCATTCTTATATAACCTACAAATGCCTGGGCTTCATTTAACGTGTATTATAAAAAATCGTACCTTTTATATTTTTCTACGATTAACCTATCACAAACGAAGAGCCTGGTGGTATTAAAATCATTTCAAACCTGTTTTTCCGTTAGTTACACGAAAAATAAAATACGCTCCGAAAAAAAATTAAAAATTTAATATTTTTCAAAATACCGTAACAATTAAAATTTTTAATATTTCCAAAAATCAACAATAAGAAAAGGCTTCAAGAAAAAATGAAAAAAGCTAGGGATTTCAAAAAATAAAAATTATAAAAATCAAAACCAAAATTTAAAAAATTGCGAATAAAAATAAATAAATGCCCAAAACGTGTTAAGAACGATTTTAGATAACAAAAAATAATACTTAAATTGAAAATAAAAATTTGGGTATTAGAGGGTTAAACTCAGATTTATGAAGCATCTTGCCTTAATTGCGAGTTGATATTATTTAACATATGCAATCATATTTTTGTTTCAAAATTATTTAAAAGTTGTTGCAAAGTCCTTCCTAAAGGTTTAACAAGTGAGAAAAGCCAGTTTCAGCTTTAGAAATAATATTTAACTGGCAAAAATTTGAAAAAAAAACTGGCATTTTTCGTTAAAACTAATGTTTTTGTGCAATTTGCGCTGAATAACTTGGTCAAGACATTTTTTGTGAAATGTGATGTATGAGAGGTTTGAAAACAATTGAATTAGCTTCAAAAGCCTGTTAAAAGATTTGGAATCGGTTGAGTAATCATGAAGTTATGGTCAAACAAAGTTGAAATTTTTAGTAAAATGAGGAAAATTTGGAAGTAAATTAGTTTTAACCAAGACTTGTTTTGATTTTAGACAAATTTGGTGTTCAACAAATTTTTTGCTCAGATTTTGAGGTTTCTCTTTTAATGTGATTTGAATTCAGTAGAGCACACGATTTTTTGGTTTTGAGAACTCTTGAAATATAAGCCGCACCCTAGTGTCCACTTTATAAAATGAACAGTCCCTAACAATGTCGTTATTATTGTATCGATATGAATTATGTAAAAAATGCCTAAATATTCAAAACTTTTTTTGCAATGACATAAAACTATGAAGTTATTTTTTTTTTCAAAGAATTTAATCTGCTCATTACTCGCAGCAAACAACCAGTTGCGTAGAATCCAAACATACGGCCAAAAACAACAATTTCACCCTATCCTCAGAATTCAAGTTCAAGTCCAAGACCAGCATCGACTCCTACCGCAACAGCATCCAGCATCTTATTGCAGCTAAAACTTGTTTTTTTCCTCGTTTTGCACATTTCCCCCGTTCTGCAGCAGCATCAATTGCACAATTATCTGACCTTCTTCAAGCGCTCAACTGCATTTTTGAGAACCTGTTTTCGCATCATCATCTCGCATCGGCCATTACCTACCATTCTGGGGAGAAGTTCAATAACCATCCAGCCATCTGATCTCGGTTTATTTTTTCTTCTCATTCTCTTCATTCAGATGGGAAAACTATTGCCGTTGATCCTTCTGGTAGCAGCTTTCGTTGGAAGCCAATCAGCACCAACCACCACCATCATCCATCAGCCGGCCCAATACTATCTGCTGCAGCCGCAGCCTTCAACCCTGAAGATCCAACCACACCTCATCCAACCGATCCAACATCTGAAACTGGAACCCAAGCAGCAGCTGGTCTATTACTACCCATCGATCCCGCTCAGCAGTTCGATCAGCTATGACAAGCCGATCCGCCTGGTGTCGCTCAAGCAGGAGGAACAGCCCTGGTGGCAGGGATTCGTGAACTTCTTTCAACCAAGCACAGAAAAGCCAGCTGAGTCTGCTGAATCCGCCACGGAAGCTCCAGCAGCTCCAGCCGAAGGCGAAGCTGCTGGCATGATGAAAAACCAGATCTTCATGGCTCCGGCTGATGCCGAGCAGTTGCCATCTAAGACAGAAACCAAGGCCACTCCATTGGGAGGTCATCGGTACTACATTCTGTCCGGAGCTCCTCAGTTCTATGGAAACTTTGACGCGCTGCAGAACCCACTGAATCCAATCTTCAGTCTGCAGCCCCTGCAAGCCATCCACGCTCGTTCAAACTCGGAAATCCAGGCTGAACCACAGATCGTTTCCTCGATTGCCCCGATCGCTCCAGTTCCGGCACCGCTTCCTGCTCAACTGAAGAATGATCTACTGGAATCACACCCGGACAAGACTGCCACCATTGAACGCACCTGGGCTCGATCGCTGGACGATGAACCTGCTCCGGAACCGGAAATCGCCCAGGGACGTTCCCAATCGGATGAACCGAGTGAGCAAAATCTTCCACAGGGCGTTGACGAAGAGAGCAAGAAGGAAGAAACGGGATCGCTCCGGCAGGCGAATGAACCTTCTGTTGCGGCCGTCAAGTCAGCGGGAATCGCCCTTGCCGGACGAGGTGGTTTAGCTGCTTCGGCCCCAACCGGAACGGCCATCGCCGGCAAAAACGGCCTAGCTCTGGCCTCGCCAACGGCCACTTCCGTCGCAGGCAATTTCTTCGAAGAAGATGAGGACAAGAACAAGAACTGAATCAGATTGGGACTCGAAACTGGAACTAGATCGATTTTAGTGGCGTAGATGTAGTCTGTCTTTTAGGGTTAGGGGAAATTTATGAGCAATGACGCAATCTCGACATTGGTGCTGGTAGGAAAAGCTTAGAGACGATCGAATTCGACCGGTTCATCTGGTGCATCGATCGTCTGGTCGTGTGAGGGACATCTTAGTGATCAAGGATATAATCGTATACGTACACGTAAGACTCGATCCCTGTAGCGGAAGTGGTCTTTCCGGGCCCAGGGAGAGAGTGGACTGATGATCCCACCTCAAAGAGAGCGGGACATTATAAAACAATACTTTGGATTTTGAAACCTGGTGATTTAGGATTTATCGAAATTTTAGACTGTAGGTTTTAGGATAAGTTCATCATCACTCATCGACTAACGAAAGAATTGAGCCGATGGTTCTACCTTTCTCATACAACAATTCTAGAACCTCAGCTCAATTCTACTAGGAAGACTCATCTCATCACTCACCTTGCATTTCATCACGATAAAAATGTGTTCATGAAAATCAGTAAAAAAAATAAATAAACAAACTTTAAAAGGAACAGTTTTGTTTCATTTACGACTAATCACATACAAGGTAATCGATTTTTTTATAATAAACGATAATACTGGAACGGAATCCAGTTTCGGCAATCGAGGTCAGTACTACCTAATTTCAGTTCATTACCGAGAATACTACCTTTCACTTTGCATCGAAAGATTACTCTTGTTCGCATTCAAGTTGCTCTCCAATGAGCATTCCAGGAATATAAACTGGGACAAAAGGGAATGGCCACCAAGTTGGGTTTTCACTGACCTTTGGGTTGAAATGCCTTCGGCAGATGGCCATCTCTTGAAAAACTGAGTAATTTGTCTGAAAAAATGACGTGTGATGTTTATTTTCTCGCTTTCGCCGGAAATTTAATTAACGGGCTTCTACAGCATGATTGAAACTGAATGAAACCATAATGACATATGATTGAGAATTTGCGTGACTGTTGATACAGGTGCATCATAACGGTGTGTCAATTATGTGAATGGAAGATCATAGTGAAGATCGGTCAAAAACCTCATGAAAATTACACTATGATTGAAAAAAAGTAAAACGAATGCAATCCCCTCTATCGATAGTTTTTTTTTCTTGGGTTTGTACTGCTTTTTCCCTAATGTCGGTTTTTTGAATGTCGTTTTCCCGAACTCCGGTTCCAAGAATATTTTGTTTCCTCGAATAGCCCATTTTTAGCACTTAACGGGTGTTCAATAAAAAATAAGAATGTTTTATGGTCCAAAAACGAATTCAGTATTCTTCATTAAAAACATTATGGTTATCCCTAAAAAAAAAGTCAATTCCGGATCTTCTGGTTTAACTACTTTGAATCCTTGACCAGCCAACATTTTTTGTACACTGGGGCACTGATGTAGCGCTCAATCCCCAGAGGGATGACAGTGAGGCGAGTAAGTCGGATTCCTTCACGCTAAACTTGTCACGCTCAGAAATGAGTGCCGAGTACACAAAATCAGCCTCTCGTCATGCAGCACAGATTCTGTGCAAAGGGGGCTGTACACAGTTTTGTGCAAACGGTGGAAAACAAACCGAATGAGTGAAATGCGCACAGAGGAGGAACGCTTGGAATGCGGAATTTGCTTCCATTTTTGTTTTGCTTCTGAAAACATTAACCCGTATAGGCCTGAGTGAAAGCAAAAATACTGAAACCTTCACCGCTGAGAGAATTCTTAATGGATTCAAATGATTTTTTGTCAGTTCACTTGCCCACATATCTAGTTTCTAGAAGTGGCCAGGGGAACTCGGAAATATTTCTGTGGCTGGAGTTGTTCTGGTGGGTCACTGGGTCAAGTCGGGTAAAAAAGGACTATTTTTTGGGACAAGCCAAGTTACCTTTATTTATTTGCAATGACAATCATTTTAATTGACATAAATCATTAAGATCTGATATTCAACATTATAAAAGAAGAGTTTGGCACCGTTTACAATATACCAGATGTGGCCATTCGAACGTAATGCCAGGAAGAACCAGCTATAGATTTGTTGGATACTAAACCGTTTCAATTCTCGAAGAGTAGAATTCAAACATAATTGTAACCTGGAATGCGTTCCCACAAGCTTGGCACAGATGTTCAGATACAAATTGGCCATTTTATCGTAAGTTTGAGGCGCCCCGGGACCCAAAATTGGTCATTTTTAGGATTTATCAAAAGCAAAACTTACAGTTATCCAATTCAATTGTTTCTCAAAAGGTTTACACTGATGCAATTTTCTTAAAATTCCGTCATGTAGTGGCCACATAATAACCGAATCCGGAATTTATCTGTGACTTGAAATTTGCCTACCTCCAGGGGCACAAACGCACAGTACCCTTATCACCCGACCTGACCCAGTGATCCACTGAAATAACTCCGACCACAGGAATATTTCCGCGTCCACCTCTAGGAAGAAGTTATGTGTGCTAGTATACTGACAAAAAATCATTTGAATCCATTAAGAATTCGCTGAGCGGTGAGGGTTTTAGAATTTTTGGTTTCACTCAGCCCTATACGGGTTAAAAAACACATTCAAATTTTCAAGTTTTCAAAGATTTTTTCATTCGAATAGCCAAAGCGGAAGCAAATGGGGAAAAAACTTCCACATTTGCGACCATCTTCCGGCTTTTCGCCTGAAAAAATCACTGAAAACTCCCCATCTTACCAACGGCAAATTGTTTGCTGCCGCGCGGGAGAGATTGACAGTTCCATTTCCATCGATCCCCGCACAGCCGAAGGCCAACATATCGGCTACACACAGCATGAGTGTGACTTACACAGAATTTTCACTCAGCCAGAGAGTCCTGCATTGGTTGCCTCATTCTGTGTAATTTTTACACATGCGCTGCGTTGAGCAGGCTTAGCGTGTTTCTTTCGGCACGTACGGTAAAACCGTAAAATGGTAGAACTCACTAGTGGAGTGTTTGCTGTTTCGATTGAACTGACAGCATCCGAGCGAAAACAAACATGCCATTCATTTTTAGAGAGTCCAGCCAATATTGAAAAGCATCCTGGAAATACCCAAATTTATTCAAGTTTTCTCTCGTAAGTATTAATATTTGCAGAATATCAGCGATATGATGCAAATATTAAAATAGCCAGGCCCACTATGCAGACTTCGGGATGAAGACAATTAAAAAAGCCATGACGATGAGGTTATTCACGTATAAATAAACTGATAGACACAAAATTTCCAGTTCAATGATAGAAGAAACGGGAACAACCGTACCAACTGTTTCCATTTTGGGTTATAGGAAAAATCGATGAGAGTGGCAATGCTAAGAAAATTATTGCGCACTTCTTTGTTGTTCTCCTGGGATGGGTCAAACACATTTTTTCCAATTTTCTGGCTCTAGAGCTTTGGTTTAAGCGCCATCACTCACTCTCTAAAACGATATGAAAACTTATTTTATCCCTTTTCCGCTATACAGAAGCCGCCTAAAGTTTCCCATAAGTTTAAACACATTTGAGCAACATAATAAACATGATTTTGAAAATAATGTATAAGGTTGAAACAAAAATAAATTAAGAATAACAGCAATATAAAACGGTAGGATTAAAAAAAAATTGAGTATCGGAAACGATCTCACCAGCTTTCAGTAGTGTACCAACGTTGATGTTTCGTACTTCTGGATTAAGGATACTTCGCTTTTACCGCCAATGATTGCATGTGATTCTACCCTATTACCCCGAATACCATTTCCACGAATGCCATCACCCTGAATGTACCATTACCCCGAACTCCATTACCCCGAATGCGATTTCCCCGAATTTACAGTTAGCTTGACATGATGATATTGATGACATTCCCCATGATATTGGAATTCGGGGTAATGTCATTCGGGGTGATGGGTCTTTCGGGGTTTTGGAATTTGGGGTAATGGCATTCGGGTTAATGGCATTCGGGGTAATGGGATTCGGGGTAATGGGGTAGAATAATTGAATGTTGAACTTGAAGCAATCGGATAGGACTTTGCTCATAGTTGCATTGTACAGAGAGGTAATAAAATCATTCTAATTTTATTCTGAATAAGCATCAAAAATTTTATGGATTTCAAAGTGGTTTACGAACCGATTATCTAATATACACCATCCTTTAATTGATAGGCGGTTCTGTTAAGTTTCACCGTCCTCAGCATTTTAGGCAATGAGATTTTGATCTACGCAAGCGCTAATATTCGTCGTACTATACTACTATGGTGGATATTCGAACTTACCTACAATATAGATTCATTTTCCAAGTGTAATTTTGTGAAAGCTGATATGGCTTATCCACTTGCACACTAAAAATGCAATAACACTGCTTATTTTGAGAAACAACTTCAGTTTAATTATTCACTTTGAAATGTTCAGTGAAATCACGTGGACGAAGACGTACCGAGCGAAATCCAATTAGCGATTAGAAATTAAATATGGATACAACTGAATCACATGGTCAAAAAATAATTATGTTTCCATGTTCGGGCTGTACTTTGATGGAATCAATGAATTTTAAGAGAATGTCACATATTTCATCGAGCTGTAGAAATGGAGGAGGATGACCGAGGTTTTAAATAATTTATTTAAGCATTTTATTATATCGTTCATGTGTTGCATTATGACCACTAGTGTTGGGGCAACGGTTCGGGAGTGGCAGGATGTGGCTTCGAAAGGACCCTACTTCAATGACAACGACTCACCATCCAACGAGAAATGGTCATCAAGGCACCAGATAGTCTGCGTAGTTCCTTCTTCGGGTTATAATCGGTGAACAGGAACGGAGTATACCTTCACTTTAAATAACTTTATTAATTTTTACCGTGCACTGCACTACAATTTGGGTTGAACTATATTCCAACTGGTTCGGTTGACTTTCTGATAACGACTGACTTTATTTCTGTATTTAACGATTTACTACCTACTAGAGTATAGAGCTGATTTCTATCAATGTAATGGTGAATAGCGTAGTTTCGATTTGACATTAGTCGATCTAATGGATATCTGGATTCTACATTACGAATTATACCCGGTCCTGAACATCACCGCCACCTTGAAATATTCAATTTCAATAATTCAATGCAATGGTATCAACTATTTCTACGCGCCACTAAAAGATTTCAAATTGAATATCATATAAAAGGAAACAAAGTGTAAATGTTGCTTAACTAATTACTAACACTATCGCACTTTATCTTTCTTCTAGACGTTTCCACTACTAATGTACTGCTGATTGCTGGATCTGTGTCGCTATCATCTTAGTCGGCGGTTGTGTCGTTTAAATTTTCGTCGGCTTGAGGCACACACTCCAGGTCATCATAGGAAGGCAGCAAACAAATTTTTGTTATCGGCCGTTTGATTATACCACGAGCAGTCCTCAAGGTCACTACTCGAGTGAGCTGATCGTTGCCGGGATGGGTATCGACGATGCGGGCGAGTGGCCACTTCACTGGATGTTGCTGTTCGTCGACGAGGATTACCAACCGGCCGGGGAGAAATGCATTATTCGGCTTGCTGTTCTTGGTGCATAGTTGCAGCTCCTGTAAATATTCGCTTCGCCAATGATGCCAAAACTGCTGATATGTCCGCTGTGTCGCTTGGAGACGATCGAGCATGCTGATAGGAGCCTTGGTAAGATCCTGTTCGGGGACGGCGTGCATCGTTGATCCTATTAAGAAGTGAGCAGGAGTTAGGCACGCCAGGTCGTTTGGATCTTCCGAGAGGGGCACTAGCGGCCGGCTGTTCATTGCTGCCTCTATTTGGGTCAATAGGGTCGCCATCTCCTCGAATGTTAGACGAGAGTTTCCGAGTTGGCGATACAAATGGGTTTTGGCAACTTTAACAGCTGCCTCCCATAATCCACCAAAATGAGGCGCCTTTGGTGGACAGAGGTGCCAGTTGATGGTTTCGGTAGCGCAAAAGGAGTGGATGCTTTCGGCGTTGTCCTGAAGCAGACGACATACTTCCTCCAACGTATTTTTTGCTCCCTCAAAATTTTTCCCGTTGTCGGAGTAGACATCGGAAGGACGACCACGACGGGATACAAATCTGCGGAATGCCGCCAGGAAAGCTGAGGTCGATAGGTCCCCAACAAGCTCGATGTGGACGGCTTTAGTGCTGAAACACACAAAGATGCAGATGTAGGCTTTCGCTGGTTGTGCTCTTTTGTGGATGGCTTTCAGATACACAGGCCCAGCGAAGTCAACTCCGGTGATGCTGAATGGTCGGCTCGGACGGATGCGATGAACAGGAAGCTGGCCAAGCTGTTGCGTTGCTGGAACGGGACTTGCTCGGGTGCAGCGGAAGCAGGCATGAATGATGCTTTGGACTAACCTTCGTCCACGGATAGGCCAAAAATGTTCACGCATTGCGGCTAATGTGAGTCGGCCGCCACCATGGATTAGCCGTAGGTGATAGTATTTAGCGAGAAGGCGTGTGTAGGGGTGAGGGTTTGGTAGGAGGATAGGGTGCTTAGTAATGTATGGTTGCTCTAACAGATTTAATCTCCCTCCCACTCTAATTATACCGTCAGGGTCGATTATGGGGCTTAAGCGTCGGACTGGCGACCTTTTCGAAACTGCATTGCCATTGTGGAGGCATTTTAACTCTTCCTTGAAACCATCAGCCTGAACCAATTTCACCAATACTAGTTGGGCCGTGGTGAGCTCGGGTTGTGAAAGGATTCTACTGGGTAGTGGACTACTATTGGGGGAAAGTGTGCGACATTTTCCACGACAGCGGTTAATAAATCGCAAGCAGTATGCAGTGATGCGGACCATTGATGTATGCGAGGAGAATCGAGCGAAATAAGGATTCGGGTCGATAGGTTCGCTTCTGGTTGCTGCTACGATGAGCTTTCGGCGTTCTTTTCCGTCCGTTGGATAATCTGGCACTCTTTCACACGGCCATTGCTGTTCGGGTAGCGAAAGCCATTCGGGGCCGTGCTTCCAATCTGTGCATTGGATGAAATCGTCGATTTCCATGCCTCGCGAAACGTAGTCAGCGGGATTCTGTTTGCCAGCTACGTGGTTCCAGTGCGCTCCCTGGCTAGCTGATTGAATAGCTGAAACACGATTGGCCACAAACGTCTTCCAGGTGTTGGGAGGAGCTCGAATCCATTGGAGTGTCACGGTGGAGTCACACCAAAAGTAAGAAGCAGAAATGTCGATTTGGAGTGCTTCGCTGATTTTGGAATGCAACTTCGTTGCGAGATCGGCTGCACACAATTCTAGTCGAGGGAGGCTGATACGTTTTAGTGGAGAAACTCGTGATTTTGATGCAAGTAGGTGGACGGTTATGTTGCCGTGGGAATCTAGGGATCGGGCGTATGTGCATGCACCGTAGGCCGATTCTGACGCGTCGGAAAAAGAATGTAGCTGGATCGTCGCCTTCGGAAGTAGAGCATAACGTGGTACGTGAAAGTTAGAGAGATTCGGCAACTGTTCTGCGTAGCTTTTCCATTTGCTAGCGATCGATTCCGAAACTGGATCATCCCAGCCGCATGGCTGTAACCAGAGGAGCTGCATCAACATTTTCGCACGGATGACAACTGGCGAAACGATCCCCAAAGGATCAAAAAGCTGCGATATTCCGGATAGGATGACTCTTTTTGTGATTGGTCCATGAGTTGGTCGTATGGCGGCCTCAAATCGGAAGATGTCCGCCTCGGGTTCCCATCTTATCCCTAGAGCCTTGATTGTCTCGTCTTTATCGAATTGAATTGCGGACTGAGTACCGATTTGGTCAGATTCCAGTCCCTGAAGAACTTCAAGTTTGTTGGATGTCCACTTCCTTAAACAGAATCCTCCCTTTGCCATCAGTTCCCCTAACTCGGTCCTCAGTTGGATTGCTTCCTGGATCGATTGCGCACCACCGATAAAGTCGTCTACATAAAACCCTTTCCTGATAGCTGGTCCTCCCAGTGGGTAAGTATGTCCTTCATCGTCGGCTAGTTGAATTAAGGTGCGTGTTGCAAGGAAAGCAGACGGTGCCATACCGTACGTCACGGTAAGAAGGCGGTAGGTTTGAACTGGATCAGTTTTGTCGAATCGGAACAAAATTTGTTGGAAGGGGGTATCGTCGGGGTGATGCAAAATCTGGCGATACATTTTTGCAACATCGCTCACCACAGCTACAGGGAAGGTTCGGAAACGGAGACAAATTGCATGAAGATCGTCCTGCACTACAGGTCCTACAAGTAACGCTTCATTCAGTGAGTGACCTGAAGACGTTTTGGCGGAGGCATCAAAAACGACCCGTACCTTTGTCGTTGTGCTGGAGTCTTTCATCACGGGGTGATGGGGTAGGAAACATTGCATTGCGCCGTCTAGTTCATCATCGGAGACCAATCGCATATGGCCTAGTTCCAAATACTCACGCATGAATTTATGGTATTCTTCTTTAAGATGGGAGTCACGATCAAGTCTCCGTTCGAGCAGCTCAAAGCGACGTAACGCAGTGGCTTTGGATTCCCCAACAAGTTCATCGAAATTTGATTTACGTGGTAATCGCACTATATACCGCCCTTCGGAGTTTCGACTGACAGTGGATGCATAAAGTTCCTCGCAGTTTTTCTCGTCTAATGAGTAGGCAGATCGAGTTGGAAGCTCTTCAATCTCCCAAAAACGTTCCAAACTTTCTTCTAGTGATACCAAGGACATGGTAGTGATGGAACAAGCGGATGCTTCAGGAATGTTCTTAGGAATGTTGGCCGCACCAGAGACTATCCAACCAAAGGTGCTATCTACCAGTAGAGGTAACGATTCTGACAAGTGAATTCTGGCAGCTGATGTGAAACATGAGAAGAAATGTTCGTTGCCAATGATCATGTCTATACCAGAGCTCTTATTAAAGTTTGGATCGGCGTAGAAGAGGTCCTTGGGAAGATTCCAGTTGTCGGTGGACACCTCGTAGGCAGGGAGCCTAGGAATGACGCTTTTTAGAACCAAAAAGTCAACATCGAGAGCAAAATCTTCCTTTCGTGAGCGGATCTGGGTTCGGACAGAGTTTCTTGCCTGCTGTGGCTTTTCACCAACACCGTGAATCAAAACATTTACTCTGCTGCGTTGCAAACGCAGAATCTGGGCCATGTTCTCGGAGATTATATTTGGCTGGGATGCACAATCTAAGAGAGCTCTTGCCATATGCTCTTGACCGTAGCAGTCGACGACTTTGAGAACTACAGTCAACATAAAAACGTTTTTTCCACAACCCTGCATCGGTATGCTACATACGCTTTCTTCTGGCTCGGACAGTGTGGACGCTGATAGCAGTGGAATTGGTTCAGAGGTGGCCACGTTCGTTTGTACGGTGGACTTGGAAGGAGACGGAACAACATGAGCACGGGTGGAGTTCTCTGTGTAGGCAGAGTGAATCAACGAATGGTGACGTTTTTGGCAAACCTTGCAACTATACTTCGAATTACAGTTTCGAGCCAGATGATCATTACGGAAGCAGTTGAGACAGAGGCGTTTAGAGTTGAGCAGATTCATCTTCTCGGCGATCGGCAATTTCTCGAATTTGAAGCACCTTATCAGAGGATGACGTTGGTCGCAAGCGTAGCATTTCATCGACGAACCTTCAATGGCTGCATGGGAGGAAACTTTCATCGGGAATGGCTTTTTGGGGAACGAGGTATGTGGTTGCACTGGGGTTGATTGGTGGCATTGGTTAACGGAAATCGATTCGAGGACCCGCATACGACGCTGGAGGAATTCGACGAGGCTCTTGTATGTGACAGCATTCAAGGTAGACGCGTAGTCCTCCCAGGCCTTCAAGGTGTCATCGTGCAATCGTGTACACAGGATATGTTCTAGGATGGTACTCCATGACTCGACAGGCTCACCCAGTTGACCTAGAATCTTTACATGTCGCTCGAAATCATCAACTATGGCATGCAAGGCGGACGCTGACTCTCTCTTCATCTTCGGACAGTCCAGCAAGGCTTGTAGATGACGCTTCCTAAGGAGATACTCGTTTGCGTAACGGGAAACGAGAGCGTCCCACGCCAATTGGTAATTAGCAGCGCTGATCCCAATCGACTCAATTAATTGAGCAGCCTCGCCCTTGATAGCAGCTCTTAAATAGTGGAATTTTTGGATGTCCGCCACATCCGGGTTCGCGTGTATTAGTGCCAGAAATGTGTCGTGAAAAGCTAACCAGTCTTTGTAGTCCCCAGAGAACTCAGGCAATGAGATAGTAGGCAGTTTCAAACCCTTTAGAGTGGAAGAAGCCCCAGTGGTAGCGGTTTGAGGGAGATTTCCGTGCACAGTGATAGGAGCAGGAAGTTTAGAGCGTAGAAAGGCTTTTATTTTGAATAGCAGAGTTTCAAAGTTAGAGCGATAGGATAAATTTCTCACCATGCCTTCGCTACTTTCCTCCATTTCCTCCAATTCGGCCTGCACGTCCTCTAACCCCTGCCAGATCACATCTAGGTTTTCCAGCCGCAATTCGACCTCGAGCTTGTCCCGTTCCTCCTGGTATTGCGTCATAAACTGCTCCGCACGTCCCAGCGAGGCTAGCAGGGTGGTGCGACGGGATGTCAAGATCTGCTTACGGCGTTCGTCGTCCATGATTTCAGCGAGCTCGGGAATCTATCGAACGAAAGACCAGGGAGCACTGGCGCAAAAGAAAATAATCTCTTGGAGAGGTTCTCACCTGACCAAGGCAGTCAATATGCCTTGTATAATTCCAAAAAACAGGAACTCAACGAAGAACGAGCGGATGGGCTGTACTTGGGTACTGCGGCGTAGTCACGGATGGTCCACAAGGTCAGCAAATGGACACGTCGGAAAAACCGCGCAAGGATTTTATCCCGTAGTGAGTCGCAGGCTTCACTGCTGCATACGCTGATGTGAACCACCACGGCGTGGTTTGGAGTCGCAGGAATCTGAATCGTAATACACGGGTCTCGTTTGTAGCACGGCGTACGGAATCAACTCATGGATGGCGGGCTTTCACTTTCACCGATAGGGTAGATCGGCATCAATCGGCATGCACATGCAAAGCAAAAAGGATCTAAAAAGCACCAGCAAACACGGGAAAAAGAGGTTGGACAGGCAATTACCTTTTGCCTGTTCTCAACAGGCCTTGTATTTTTGAGAAAAGCAGGAACACTCCAGGAATTCGAAACACCAGGTCGGATGGTACCACAATGGCGGTTGGCGTGGCTCCGGGTCACAATAGGTCCTCTTTGTTCCTATTCAGGGTAGGCTTTGATGGCGGAATACTCAATAGCCGGATGGCTAGTATGGCGTCGAGAATGTTCCACAATACAGGTGGAACAATCGGTATTGTCCAGTCCTTGGCGTCAAAGATGGCGAGTCAAGCGGGCTTCGTTGTCCCGCGGATGGAAGGCGAATATGGTCGGAGATGTCTTCGCCGGAAAGAATTGCCACAATCCTGGTCACGGCACCAGTTTTATGTTGGGGCAACGGTTCGGGAGTGGCAGGATGTGGCTTCGAAAGGACCCTACTTCAATGACAACGACTCACCATCCAACGAGAAATGGTCATCAAGGCACCAGATAGTCTGCGTAGTTCCTTCTTCGGGTTATAATCGGTGAACAGGAACGGAGTATACCTTCACTTTAAATAACTTTATTAATTTTTACCGTGCACTGCACTACAATTTGGGTTGAACTATATTCCAACTGGTTCGGTTGACTTTCTGATAACGACTGACTTTATTTCTGTATTTAACGATTTACTACCTACTAGAGTATAGAGCTGATTTCTATCAATGTAATGGTGAATAGCGTAGTTTCGATTTGACATTAGTCGATCTAATGGATATCTGGATTCTACATTACGAATTATACCCGGTCCTGAACAACTAGTGTGGGACAAAATTTAGATTCTCGCTCCAGCCCACTTTTTGGATTGCATTTAGGTCCCATAGCAACTGTGCAAAATTTCAGCTCGATTGGTGAAACTATGTTTACGCGCCAGCCGTTCCAGGTTTGTATGGGATTTAGTATGTGAAAACTTACTTTTACAAAGAAAAATCGCCAGAGGTCGTCCATTGCACATTGGTCCCAAAGCCATATCTAGGAAGACAAAAATGATTGCGCCTAAACCGTCAACTTTAGAGATATAGTGTCTTCGGCAAAGTTTCTCCATATTTTTCAGACATTTTTGAACACAGACCTCGAAAGGCATTTTTACGATGAAGAATATTGCCCAAGACCGCGAAACAATCCGACTGTTGTGAAAAAAGATTAGACCACTCACTAAATCATAGTTGTTAGTTGTGAGACGAATCAAAACTGATTGTGACCGAAATAAAAATGGAAACGACGGTTAAAGGGAACAGAAAATGATAATTTCTTTGAGTTCATTGGAAGTCGAATGATCAAGATTCATCAAAATCTTATTTTACAATGCAGAAACCAGTTTGAAAAAGAATTGTTTGGCATAGGTGTGTATCAGAATCACTGCAAAACTAGGAAAACTGCAGGTTCTCTCTGATCAAAGCTTAATACGATGGAAATTAGCACATCACCCTCTGTATTTAGTTTAGAATTAGCAAATATCTTTAGATTGTTTCCCGTACTTTCTTATTTGAGCAGATAAAAACTATTCTTGCACTTTTTTGAACTACATAATTTAAGAACGTGGAAACGGGTCATCCTAACTTCTTATTAGTTTTTTTTCTCCTCTTGTATGACCTCCTTGTATGACGCGTTGTCGAGCCTCTACAGTATCGGACATATAAAATGCACTAAAGCCTTTTTCCCATACAAAATGGTGAATTCAAAAATGATTCATGACGGTCTGTCAAAAATGGGAACGGAAGTTTGTAATGAGGAATCATTTGAAATTTGAATTAAAAACTACAACATGATTTAAAAAAAAAAGTTATTTAACGGCAGTTATTAAATAACTCTTCTAAAAGGACTTTCATTGTTGGGGTCACAATAAGGTGAACAAAATTTAAAATTAATCTACAAACTTGTTGGACAAACGACTTACACCCTATAATACCCTTCGCTCTCAAATGAGGATAGTTATACTCCCGTTCTATGCATGATACGATGAAAGATTTCAACCTATGTCTGCTTTAGAATCCTTATATTTGCAAAGTTCGTGTCAAATTCAAATAAACTCACTTGCAAGTGTATGGAGAACTGGAGTTATAAAAACCATTAATAATGTCTTGTAAAATTTCAAGGGGACTGTTTGTATGGTTATGTATGACTATGCATAACAATTCCACAAATTGTAGTGGCTCAATTTGTTCATACAACATACTGCTCTAGATGATTTTTGACACATGCATTATTTTGCAAGTAGAAGATATTAGGGCGATTAAAATTTTTAAAATGTTTGAAAATCCCTTCTCTCATATGTTCCTTATCAGCATTACCATAAAAATTGACGGTTTGTGATATGATAAGAAAAAAATCTACACGGGTGGAAAGCAGAATGCAAAAACAAGATTGTGATTCATCGTATCATGATGTCAGTTCATCTTATGCAAATGAGTTAGATTACCGTAACGCAACACACGCGTTACGTTTTTGTTGCTGATCATAATTCAAATACCTTAAATCATGAGTCGTGCATTCGATTATTATTGACAAAAAATAAATAAATAAATGGAAAAAAACTTACGCGAGGTAAAGATGAATAAATTGTGGGTGAAATTATGAAAAAAATCCACGTGCTCGGCTGGGATTCGAACCCGGGACTCTTGTATGCTAGACGAGCGGTTTACCAACTAAACTACCGAGCCACTTGATGACCCAATAACTCAAATGGTTGCAAGTTTCGAATTCAAGTGGCATGGTATCTTAGTTGGTAAAGCGCTAGTCTAGCATACAATAATCTTGGGTTTGAATCCCAGCTGAGCACGTGGGTTTTTTTTTTCATAATTCCACCCATAATTAATCCATCTTTACCACGCGTATTGAGTTAATTTTTAATTAAACCATGTGGATTAAATTACCGAACATCTTAATTTATGTTTCAAAATAAGAAGAATAAAATGGTATAGCGAGATTTGAACCAAGAACCATTCGATCGATAGCCACGTACTCTACCACACAATTACTTCACCGTGTTGAATCATGGATAATCGGTACGAATGAGTTGGAGCAAAGCACATCGCTTAGTGTTTTCACTCTGGATGTTACGCTCATGAAAGATCCTGATTGTAGCTGTGATCCTGATATCATGACTCAACCAATTTATGAATCCCATGGCTTAGGATGGTTTATGAATCAGATTTTGTTCAGTGTAAAAATAGGCAATCAAATTGAACACATTGAATATGAAATTCTTATCTTCATTTTGGAAATATGGTGTTTTTAAGAAAGTGTAAAAAATCCGCATTTGAAGGAAGAATGTTTTATATGTACTTTGAGAAAAGTTTGTTGAATGATTCGGCGGAAAATTTTCAGCTGAAACTGATCGCGAAATAAATACATACTAAGCTCCTGTTCGTTTGGCGATCATATAGACGGAATTATTACTGGAGTTATTTGAACCTAATATCTTAGTAAATTTTCTGCAGGAACTAAAAATGAGTGAAGCAGAAACCGATATTTGCCTTTTTGCGGTGATTTCAAACAACTTATACGGTGAAGATGAATCGAAGCCAATCTTAAAATTTTCAAGAGAACAAATCTTAAACATCCGTTCAAGGTGAAAACTAAATCGATTGGTCACTAGCTGGTGATGACCAATCGATTACGTTTTCAGTTCAAACGCGTGTTCGGTTCTCTAGATTTGTGCTCTTGAGATTACGAAGTTTAGCTTCGATTCATCTTCACCTTGAATTATTGTGATAGAACTTTCTAGGCTTTATAAAGTTGAAGTCCTAGTAGAACTAGTAATAGTTTAATGCGAATATATATTGGCAGAATTATCTTAAGGAAATTGCCAAAACTGTCATCCACCAGCAATTTTTTTTTAATTATTTTTGAAATCTAGCAGACTTCCTTACATTAACTTCAGGAATGTTCCCAATTATCTCAGAAAGCTTCTAGGAATTCTATCCTAGAATTGAACAAGTATATAATCCCAATAAATGAAATCCGTCAAAAATGTCTAAAATAAGATCTCTATAAATGCTTTCAAGAAGATTATTCATCTAAATATTTTTACACTATTTACTTTACTTTTCATTTGGTTTTTCAAAAAAATTTCCTCATTCAGGAGACAATTCAAAAAAGTGTTCGTTTATTTCTTGTATAATCCTGGGATTTGAAGCGGAATTTCCAGGGAAATCTATAGACGAATTTATGTACCTATTTTTTATGTATTTTGAAAATATTTCTGGAAGAATGTTCCTCCCGAATAATGTTGTAGTTAATTTTTTGGGAATATATGTAGAAGGAATGAAGAGATATATCTAGTAGAAATATTTGGGGGTATGATTTGTCATGTTTCAATGCACTTCTTTTTAGAAATTGCGAGAAGGAATCATTGACCTTATAAAGGAATTAACGTTAAGATTATGAAACAATGTCCCAAAATTATTTGACTAATTTTTGATAGATTTCTAGCCAACATCCGAAAGATTTCGGAAGACACCTTTCGATATTTCTGGAAGGATTGTAGTATAATCTGTTTTTAATTTCTTAAGACTTTAAAACATAATTAGAGATCTTAAAAAATGATTTTTAAAATTTAAACAACTCCGGTTACAAATCAATCGACAGCCGGAAGGTTAATCTTTCAGTTGTCGCGCGATTCACCATCGTCTAAACCGCCACGCTGATGCTGAGTACGGCAAGCGAGGTTTTTTCCCTATTATTGTACATAGTAAATCAATGTAATTTAGTAAGTTTTTTTTTTTGACAGTAAGATAGAGCCATGTTAATTGATTGAGAAGATTTATCATCTCGATACAAACATGTACATTGACTTTATTTCATTTATTGTCAAGGGCCTTCCTGAACCAAGTAGTTAGAATCCGCGACTACAAAGTAAATCCATGCTGAAGGTGTCTAGGTTCGATTCCCGGTTGGTCCAGAATCATTTGCTAATGGAAATTTCCTTGACTTCCCTGGGCATCGGATATCATCGTACTTGCCACACAGTATACGAATAATTAAATGGCAACTCTGGCAAAGAATGCTCTCAGTTAATAACTGTGGAAGTGCTCTTAAGAACACTAAACTGAGAAGCAGGCTCTGTCCTATTGCGGACGTAATGACAAGAAGAGGAAGAAACTGCGTGGCTGCGTTTATTAAGATCTGATACATGTCGTAGTAATGCTTGATCATGCTAATCTACTAGGCATAGTTATAAATTTCCTATCCATTCGCCGTTTGACTTATACAACTGTCTCTGTTAAAAACCGACTGTACCGTCAACACGAACTCATTCCACTTCAATCCGTTGTAAAGTCACATTCACTTCTTGTTCCCTTCATCAATTACTGCCGAAAAATTTCACCCCAAAACCAGAAAATGGCAATACACCTCAAGCCGTACGCGTCTTTGCTTGTACTGGTTTTAACCATCGCTGCCACCATCAACGAGGCAAAAGGTGACGATCGCGTAGAATTCGTTCCCCACCCAGCGAGAACGCTTTCACCAGATCAACCGATCACGAAGGTTTTCTCCGAACCCGAAACGTCAAGACAGGCAAGAGAGGCCCCCGCCCCGGTCCCACGCTTTTACTCCGAAAAGGACGATGGAGAAAGTGCCAGGCTGTTCCAATCGGCGCGCGTTCCCAAACTGGTGCAGATGCTGACCAATTTCGATTTGTCGGCTGCGGTCAACTCCAATTCGGATTCCATGCTGCGGAGCGGATTCGATCCCCATTCGACGCTCACCGATACCGAACCCCTGTGGGACAAATCACTCAAGAGAATCGAAGACTTTGTTGCGGCCACCCGGGAGTTGAAGCAACTGAGCGCGGAGATCAAGGCTTTGTTCGAGGGGAACGTTCAGATAATGGACGCCATGACCAAAGACACCAACACTAATTTTATCGGGTTCTTCAACTGAGGGGATGTTTTTGCGCGGGTAATGGTGGTTATAGCCTTTCTATACCGAATAAATGAAAAAAAACTTGGAACATTGTGTTTTTGCATGTAAAAATCCGAAATATACCAAAGTTTACTACAACGACTAGAAGAGATTTATTAACGCCCGAGGTATTCCTCAATTGTACTTCAGCCCCAAAACCGGGTAAAAGAAAAGTGATGTTCAGTTATGCTCGTGGTAAGTAAACAAGTCATTATCTTGTTTGAAATTAGCGTTTTGATTGTTATGTTTAGTTGTTACAAACAAACTAACAATATGTTTAGTTTTTAGTTAGTTCACCATTATCCGGGAACTATTGTCAATAGTGATCTTTCCATAAAATACCGTTTTGATTCGTGTTAAGAACATTGTGGACACTCTACTATGTTCTTCTGCTTCTTGGAATTAACCTGGACCGACCGGGAATCGAACCCAGACACCTTCAGCATGGGTTTGCTTTGTAGCCGTGGACTCTAACCACTCGGCTAAGGAAGGTCCCTATGGCCCCTATAACTCTACTATGTATGGGAAACATTTCACATGAAATGTTTCAATTTTTGCCATTAAAAAGATCTCAAAAATGAAAGTTGATCATCGCAACGGTAGAAATCAGAATCCAAATCAAGCTAATAAGTAATCATATCTGATCCTCTTCTCTGGCGTTACGTCCCAACTGAGGAAAAGCCTGCTTATTAACTGAGAGCTTCCTTTGCCAATTGAAAAATATTTGCATGTGTATGTCGTATGGCAAGTACTAAGATACAGTCGAGTTCAGAATAATAGTAGAAAAAGTCAATTTCCATACAAAATGCTTAACTTTGACATGCTGTTACTTTGTTTCCTTATGAGCATTAGCATTTTGGCAGAGAACTTCAAATTTACTCAATTTTATTATCACAAAATATGATTTTTTCGCACTACCGGTTAAAAAGTTAAGCGTCAGGTGAAATCGCTCAAAATAATAGTTGTATTTGCTCAGCAATAATTTAAAACAAAAATTGTCTTGTTCATACATTTACAGCTTGAGTGGAAATTGTTGAATATAAGTAGAGAAAAATTCAAAATACAGAAAATATTTTAATCATCAAACTATTATTATTTTGAGCGATTTCACCTGGTGCTTAACTTTTTTACTTGTAGTGTTTTCACACTTCTTAATATTTTGTGATAATAAAATTAGGGATATTTGTAGCTCTCTGACAAAATTTCATGCCGATAGCTCACAGGGAAACAAATTTGCAGCATACCAAAGTTGAGCATTTTGTGTTGAAATCGGCTTTCACTGCTATTTTTCTGAACACAACTGTACTTTATGACCTGTGAAGTCGAGGAAATTTCAAACGCGAAAAGATCCTCGACTGGTGGGATTAGAACACACGACCCACAGCATGGTTTTGCTGATTAGCTGCGCGTTTACCGCTATGTCTATCTGGACTTATTATATAATGATATGTTTTCATTTTATGAAAAACATACATTATGATTTGGACTCATGATTTCATGAGTCAGAATGCTATAACGCTAAAAGATGATAGGTATAATCAGGGCCGCATTTGCGGGGTGGCTAAGGGACAATAGCCCTTCGGGCCCCCACATTTTATGGACCCCCACAAATCTTGACAAACATAGTTATATTTATGCTTTTAAGAATAATTAGAACCAATGCATATTTTTTGGAATCGCATGATATGATTTGATAGTATAGTCTTTGGAAAAAAAAATCGGGGTAATCCCTAAGGAAATTAGCTAAGATTGAAGTCCTCAACGATTTCCCGGAATTCTAGAGAAAATCCTCTAAGTATCCTTTGAAAAATTGCTTGAATAATTTCTAGAAAGATCTCTGTATGAGTCCCTGAAGTATTCCAGATAAAATCTCTGGACAATTCACCAGAAGATTTCTTTAGGTTTTTCCTCGAGACATGTGAGACGAAATTCTTGAAGAACCTGCTGAATAGCCACGTTAAAGTTTTTATTTTTCTCTGGAGGATCAGCTTCAGCGGGATTCACTGCGACTAGAATATAGAAAAATTAGACTTCAGAGATCATTTTGATTGAAATAGAGACCTTAGAAACTGTTTTGATAATAATTCTTATTAGATGAATTCAAATAGAGACCAAGTTTTCAAAAAAAAAGGCTTGCTACCAGCTCCACACTAGTTTCTTCAACTCAAAGCTGTTAACTTATACTGAAAATTCAACAACTTGAATATTTAAACATGAATAGAATAAGCATAATTTGAATTGTGTTGCCAATAAGAAGGGAACCATCAAATGAATTTTGTTGTTGACGAATATGCCCTGAAAACAAAGAATTTACCCAATAAACATATAAAATTGACAAAAATATGAGCGTAATTTTTGCTCAACATGGCCGCAAAATATTTTTATTTTTTGCAAATAAAGCTCCTATGTTTTCTCTCTCCAAAACCAGTGTTGCTCAGACTCATTTCCCCGAAAATAACATTTTCCAAACTACGAAGCCACTAACTACTACAACCATGCTCTATCCTCCTAAGATAGAAAAGCAGATGGTTAAGCTTGAGTACTGCACACAAAATCGATCAATTTTGATCCCAGAGAGCCACAATTCAAGTTTCGGTGAAATGAAATGAGTGAGTGAGTGAGTGCGAATCATTTCACCGAAACTTGAATTGCGGCCCACCGAAATCGAAACTGTCGGATCCCATGTGCAACACTCAAGCCCAACCACCTCCCCCTCCATCTCAGAAATACAACTCACAGTTCATGGCTTCACAATTCGAATTTCGGGGAAATGAGTCTGGTCAACACTGTCCAAAACCATGTAATTGTGAAGGGATTGTTGAATAAATAAAGAAGAAGAAGAATCATCAAAAATCGAGGGCCCTTCAAATACTGTTATAGTCATAACTACCGTGGGGTCCATCAATTTGACCAACCGAATGCAGTTTATCTACTTACAGGAGCTTTCGAATGAGAATAAATTTGAACATTTCCGAAAGACTAAGTGTAAATAGGGAGCCGGTCTCAACATACGTTACAATAATTTAAATTCAAAACTGGTTTACGTTCATAAAAGATTTGAAGCATTTATTGAAAATTATGAAATGGTTTGACTTCTAATAAGGAAATCATTCCAAAGAACATTCCAATGTATCTAGTCTCTTCGAAAGTATCAGCATGTTTTTCTAAGAAAAGGGCCCCCACAAGACAATGGCCCCCGGGTCCTCAGTTTTGTAAAACCGGCCCTGGATATAGGCGTTGTTTTTTGCTGCTTAGTGCTTGGAATCACGAATAAATGCCTAAAATCTCAAGAACCTTTCGATTGAGAGCCACTTACTCTACCCATACAACCACTTCATCATGTTGAATTATGAGAGATCAATACGAAGCGCTTCGTATAATGTTGTCACTCTGGAAGTTATGTTTAGGGATAATCATGATTAGGGGAAGTGGTGGTAAAATGAACACCGTGCCTTTTACCAAAAAAAAAAAAAAACAAATTTGATTGAATTTTTATCACGCACAGTCGATTCAGAGCATAGATCGGAGTGTTCGGCTTGACACGGAGGTCAATTGAAGTGAAAATGTCAACGAAAACTAAGATTTTAGAAACCCACGTTTGAAAATTAGAACTGACGTAATTTTTAGCTCGGGAGTCTTGAGGGTTTTCAGTGAGGTCAATATCGCTATGATATGGTGTCGAATGTGATATCTTTAGATTTCTTTTTGGACGGGTTACGATCATTAATAGATATATTTTCGGGAATGCAATGAAAATTTTCAAAAATATTTGCTTTGCTCACGTTTTTTTGCATGATGTTTATTTTACCACCAACAGCTGTTCATTTTACCCCCATAGAACATTTGCATCGTTTATTGCTAGCGATAAAAATATGTGATAATTTAACTATTTCAGTCTAAATTCGTTTCTTTGCTATAGATAATATCCTTATTTTTGACGTTGTGCGATAGAACCATACAATTTCCCGTTTTCCTTTCAGAAACAGGATGATATCCTTAAGGTGTTCATTTTACCACCCCTTCCCCTATGCCTCCAGATTATTTTTCCGTGTGATATTTGACAGCTCCGTACAAATTATTTTGTATTTTTTAGAGCAAAATTCATGCTAGTTGTTGATCCATTTAGAATCGTGAGACTTGTAAAAAGTATTCAGAAAAAAAAGTCGAGTGTCAATCCCGGAGTAGCCCTCACTGTTTTTCGAAAGTTTTTCGTCACTAAACAGGTAAACTATTGAGCTTTCGCCCGCACCTACATTTTTCGATAAAAGCCCTACTTAATTATCGCCCGCACACAGTGGCTTTTCCTTCTTCACTGACGACCAAAATGTGTGTTAGTGTAAACTGTTATTTTAAAGTTTTGTGTTTGTCTATTACATGTGAGCGTTTTGTGATTATGGAGTTCTGTTTGATCTTTCGACCTTGACGCTTGCTTTTGCCGGAGCGAGCGACGAGGGCAGGATCAAACATGTCGCGCGTCGATCTCGTAAGTGAAAAAGTGGCGTGATCGGGGAGTTCGGTTGGAGTAAGTTAAAAAGTGCCGCGATCGGTTCGTTCTTTTTGATCTTTCGACGACCTTGACGCTTGCTCCTGGGCAGTGCGTCAAGAAAGCCCGAGCAGTCGTCCGTGTTTTTTTTTTCGGGTCGCGCGCCTATTTTTTTTTTTCTGAGTGCTAGCCGAGCAAACGAGTGAAGCTGAAAGTGGATTGTGGCTGCTCAGTCAAGGATAACGGATCAATTGGTGAGCTCGTTTCATGCTACTATTTCTAATCTATAAAATATGTATGACTACACATTTAATCGTTACAATGGTGGGATGTAAATATGATGTTTCAACAAACTATGGATGGTTCGTCACTGTGAGTGTCGACACAAACTCTGATTCGTGATTTATTTATGTTTAACATTTTTTTTTATCAGAACACCCCTTACATACCTTTATTTTTGACATTAAAAAAACTTTGAATGGTTCGACACTACAAGTGTAGACTTGCGAAAGGTTCACTTTATTCAACAAACTTTGGATGGTTCGCCACTGTAAGTGTCGGCATAAGAATAAGAGTGTTCTATGATGTCCCAACCAATTGAGTCTTTTGTTTCTTTTCAAATGAGTAAAATATAATAACACATGCTTTCGTACTGACAGCTGTAGGAATGTTACATTTAGGTATTTGTTCAACAAACTTTGAATGGTTCGTCACCTCAAGTGTCGGCATAATTTTCCTCTACGTAGAAATTATATGAACAATTATATTTACGTATAAGCATGTATATATCTCACAAATCATTGTTTATCATGGTCTAATCGCTTATCAAAGAGAATCCTTTGACCCAACGATCCTCCCCATTAACAAACATCCCTCCCAGTAACCTTTGTGGAGATGCAGAGGCAAACACGGTCTCCAAATAGCAAAGGTTGCACACTAACATTCCTTCCCTCAATCCCACCTGACTGCAAGGACGTGGCCGGCGCCGTTATTGACCTTGTATAAATAGAGGCCCTGAATTATGCACACTGAAGAAGATTATGGCCAATCCCAGCTGAACTTCTAGTTGATTCTTTGTGCATTTTCACTGACTTCGGTCAATCACGGAATAGCAACCATTGATATGTGTAGTCAGTCTAAGCTAAGCTAAGCTAAGCTACATGTGAGCGTTTTGTGATTATGTTTGTAGTACATTTTGTCTGTTTTGCATATTGCTATTCGTTCGTTTGTTATGATGTGCTCACTTGACAATATTGCATATTTCTAGAAGTGGTAGCTTGTACTGTTTGTTAAGTTTATCTAATATTCTAACATTTTCCAGTTCAAAACGATCATTATTTTGGATACTGTGTTCGAGAGGTGCTGTTTTTGGCTGAGGAATATCATCTGTGGGGCGATGGTGTTTGTATTTGCTCTAATTCTTGCGTTTAACTTGTTGGTTGAGGGGACGGACCTGGTGTAGTGGTAAGAACACACGCCTCTCACGCCGAGGACCTGGGATCGAATCCCATCCCCGAGATAGTCACTAAAAAGTGACGACTTCCTTCGGAAGAGAAGTAAAGCCGTTGGTCTCGAGATAAACTAGCCCAGGCCTAAAAATCTCGTCAAAAAAGAAAAAAAAACTTGTTTGTGGTCATTTCTATGTAACATGCTGTACAGTCCTTGCATTGCACAGTGGGACGGATTGAGGTTTTAGGAGGAAAGATGGAACTCACGCCTTCAATTGTGATTTTACGTTAAAATGATGTTTTACAAAGTTGTTCCTATTATAAAAACAATTTTTTTGGTCGGAACGAAAATTAGGGTGGCCCTTTGTAAAAAAAGATAACCATCAAAACTTTTTTATTTCAAGGAATATTGATATGGTTTGTTCTACAAATTTGAAGATCGGAAAATTTTAAACTGATTTGACAAAAAAAGTTTTTTCCTAGCTCAAAAATTGATCGTTTTAGAGCATTTTTCGCTATTGATGTAGGGTGGCCCTTCAAAAAAAGGTTTTCGTGTTTTTTTTTTCAAATTTCTCAGCCAAGATTTTTCCCCTTCATCTTTAGAGCCGATTGAAATGCATATTTTGAGACCTGTACAATTTTGACGGTGAATAGTTATAAACATTTTTGTTAATGAAAAACAACGTTTTTTACATGTAGATGTGGCTGGGACAAATAAAAAGTTTTTTTTTGCGAGGCAATAATTATCTTTCGGCTTTAAATATGTGCATTATTTGATCATGTATATATGTTTTGATTGATTAAGGCTATAGTTCAGAGATAGCCTTGTCAGAAAATTGAACCTTGTAGTATATTTCGGAGATGCTTTTTAAAATCTGTTATTAACGGTTAATAGCATATGAATCAGTCATATCATTAACAAACAGATCCGTAGAAGAATAATACGATTTTTGTTTGCAATTTAGGCTGACAAACACTATCGTCATGCCAACACAATTCTCTTTGTTTCCCCAACTAAAGAAACATATAAAAAATGTTTTTTTGTTATGAAAATGTCGGCAACTTTTCATTAGTTGAAAATTGTATCAACAAAATTTGTTTTGGCATTGTGTCCCCAATTGAACAGATCGTACTTCTCAAGTTATTGTTGTCAATAGCACTTTGACAATGATTAACTAAAAGCTTTCTCGCCATATTTGTAATTTTGCATTCGTATATCGTATGTATTAGGATAAATGATACTTTATGTCCAAGGAAGTAAATGAAATTTTCATTACGAAAAGATTCTTGTATCTATTTGTATCCATTAGCTATATCTATAATTAGCTGGGAAGTGATGGGAAGACAGTTTTGCTGAGAAACTTGAAAATTTCAATTAAATAATAAAAATAAAACACAAAAACCCATTTTTGATAGGCCACCCTACATCAATAGCGAAAAATGCTCTAAAGCGGTCAATTTTCGAGCTAGGAAAAAACTTTTTTTGTCAAATCAGCTTAAAATTTTCCGATCTTCAACTTTGTAGAACAAACTATATCAATATTCCTTAAAATTAAAAAGTTTTGATGGTTATCTTTTTTTTACAAAGGGCCACCCTAATTTTCGTTCCGACCAAAAAAATTGTTTTTATAATAGGAACTTTGTAGAACATCATTTTTACGTAAAATCACAATTGAAAGCGTGAGTTCCATCTTTCCTCCTAAAACCTCAATCCGTCCCACTGCACAATGGTCCGAGGGCGGCCAATACCTCAAAAATCAAAGCTGTTTTATTTGAACAGTATTATTTTTCCCGACTTCCTCAACACTTCTGTGGTTCAAATCCAAAGTTTGAACCATTTTCATTGGAGTTGGAATTTTATACAGCTCCTTGAGTGGACCGTGGACATGATTTTTCAAGAAAAGTAATATTTGCGATCCATTTTTCACAAGCCATTTATGGATTTGAAGAGAGCTCAAGCCGCAATGGTATCTTCAGAAAAGTGTTTGTTTATACATAAAGCACACCTGAGTTGAATAAAAATTTTCATTATATTCATAGAAAGTGAATTAAAGTTAAAATTGTTCAAAAAACATATTAATTTTTATAAAAGTACCCTAAGACATTAGTAGCCCGCGAATGTCCGCGATGAGAATAAGTTCATTCGAAAGCTAAAAACAAGAGCTTTCAAGTAGGGTACAAATTATTTTGCGAAAACTTGCGACAGACCACTTTCAACGCGTTTGAAGGTGTATGGAGTGCAATTCTAATTAAATAATAATAATCCTGTGATACGCTAGTACGTGTATTGCAATCGCAGTAGCCATGAATTGTATACCGAGAAGAAACGAAAAACTCGCTCCAATCTTCTCCTTCTTCTTTATGGCGTTAAGGTAAATGTTCCAATAGTGGAGGTACCAAGCACGGTTAGTAAATGAAGTTAACCACTCAAAACTCAAGTAGCGCAATAAATGTATATATTATTGTTGTAATGGGTAGAATGAGTAAATTGATTTCATCGCAGTAACCATCGGCATGTTAGTGAAAAATAATACCTCCACTATCGGTACACTCTACCTTAAGTTGAGGTAAATTTTTAATGGGATCCAAAGTTTATACAGTTTTGGTAATATTTCATCAATTTTGAAGCAATTTAAACGATGTTTTCAGCTATTTCGTGTATCAATAAGTCAATACGTCGATTGGCGGTGCCGGTCCTGCAGCTAAATCAATTAAATCAGTGTAAAAGGCACTACCGACACTATTGGAACACCCACAACTAATGGATCACTTACCCTACGTCCCAACTGGGACAATGCCTGCTTCTAAGCAGGCAGGTGTTCTTATGAGCACTTCCGCAGTTATTAACTGAGGACTTTCTTTGCCGATTGTCCAGTTTTGCATGTGTACATCGTCTGGCAGGTACGATGATACTTTATGCTCTGGCAAGTCGAGAAGATTTACTTCACCAAAAAACCCTCGACTAGTGGGATTCGAACCCACGATTCTCATTTAGTCTAGCTGAATAGCTGCGCGTTTACCGCTAGGACTCTCTGGGCCCCTATGTATACAATATTTTGGTGTTATTCCTTAATTAAATATTGTCCACACCTCTATTTGATATTATTAGGATATTAAACTACCTTTAATTTAAATTAGAGCTGTCTCTTAATAAAATAACACATATTGTCATGGATTATTAAGATGGTTGAACGAAACTATTTCCTTCGACATGCAGCCTCCAGATAAAATGAAACAAGTTGGAAAAATCATTCCCTACGCTGTTAAAACAAGTATGATAACAGACTGAAGCTATTGACATGACAATCATGCTGAAACTGATTAAATGGATGATACTTGCATAAAGGCAGGGTTAGATCTGAGACATTTACGGACAAATGTGTATGAAACTTTCACATCTTCACAGACTTTCACAGACATCATGTGAATTTCAACATATGTTTTTGAGTGATTTTTACAAATTTGAAAAATTGGCGCCTATTTACTTATGATGGTTTCTGTGTAGAGTTTCAGTATCTTTGGATGAACAGTTGATATTTTTGTCAAAAATTGCGCTCTAGTCTAGTTGTTTTTACTATTGGAGTTGTGCATGGAAAAATTACTCAAAAATATATGTTAAAATTCAAGTAATGCATGGCATGCTGTGAAAATTTCATTTCAATCCGTCAATAAAAAACTGCGAATCAGCCTCTTCAACCTGACCATTTAGTATGGAAGATTGAAAAAGTTGAAAATTTATTGTCCATACATGAATATTCTAATTATCAATAAAAAAAAATACAAGTCCATAATAGTTCAATATGGCATAAACTATGTCAAATATATTATTTCAGCTATTTTAAAGAGAGTTTGAGGCTTTGTCCGACATTTGTTCTAGATCGAACCACTGTGCACTGTGCATTGTATGTTGTAAATAACGTTCGTTTGTTGTCCGGGTGGAATTTAGTCTTTGATGTTTGTGAAAATCTGTTTTACTGTTTGTAGCTTGCAAGTTTTATGTTTGTGTTAGTCACTTTTCAGAAACTTGACAATTTTGTTTAATAAGCCCAGAATGCTTGCCAGCGATTGCGGTTGTTATCAGATTTGAAGTGATGACGTTGTTAATTCATTCTGTTCTCGAGTCGGTGACGAAGTTTTTCGCAACGTTGAGCTTCACTTTCAGCTTTAGTGCCGGCAAAAGTTCAATTGTAAAGTTTCTTAGTAACTAAAAAATAAAAAAAATTGAGGGCTACCTATAATGATACGTCTAAAGTGAGAGGAAAGTTAAATACTATCGATAATTTGAAGATCTAATTTTGCAATGGACGCCATTGAAAACAAAAAATAATCTAATGTTAGATCAGACACTAATACAGTCAACAAAATACAGCCTCTGTAAGTACACAACACAAACAATGATTGACTTAATTTTATTATATAACTAAGAATTAATTAAGAAAGTTGAAGCAAAAATCATTTCCATCAAATACAACGAGTGCTGAAAAAATTGAGTTTTGCAACGAGTTGCATACAACATTTTTTGCTATTTCGAAAAATGCCGTCTCTGCTGGATGAGCTCTATAAGCACAAACAAACATTCCAAGAGAACCCACATGGGCATACAGCCATGCGTGAAACTTCAGTATTTTTCAATCACGTAGGCTGGTATACAGTAGTTCCTACCTGGGAGGGAGAAACCGATACAAAATTTATGTACGTCATAGTGAGCCGAGATTCTGCTGTCACGAACTGTCCCTGTGAGTTCAGTTTTTGAAGAATGGACGAACATGAGAAAAGCGCGTAATTTATCATAATATATTTTTGCATTTCAACAAAGTTGACAACAATCGGTTGAAAATCAGTTCCCGCACACCCAAAAGCAATGCCACGATAGCACCTTTTAATTTGATCGAATATAAAGTATTGAAACACACATCTTTTCACTCTTTTCCAATCAAAATTGAAATTTCATGCACATAAAACTATGGCCCTTTTCCCAAGTTTGTCCAGAAAGATTGAAGGTACACAACAAAAGAAAAGTAGCGATTTTTCCCAAGCCTGCCTTGATTGTCATTGGGCAGCGGGAATTATCTTGCAATTTGGCAGAGTGTTGTGTCATATTTCGTGTGTTGTATCTGTGCCTCCCTCCCAGGTTCCTATCCATGAATATCACAAATTTGTTCGCTCCCATCGGTATCATGCAGTTCTACAGTGCCCAAAATTCCTATAAGCGCATGACCATTTTTCACCGGCACATGTAGTATGAAAGTCCAATACTTCAATAAATCATCTCTGCTTTTAGGTATTCGGATAATATGATATTTCTACCAACTACTAAGACTTTTCTTTCAAACAGTTTGGAATGAAGAGGAAAAAACGGGATTTGAGTATGGAAATTCTTATAAGCGCACCTTTATTTTCAGATCATAAAAAATCATATCACAAGAACACAACAACTTTAGTACTTGGTTTGTTTACCATTTTTCAGAATTGTTTCATAAATTCGTTTCGGCATTGAATCGACGAGGTTCTGCAGCATTGTCAAAGGAATTTTACGCCACTCCTCTCTAACAGCTGCTTCCAGCTCTCGAACTGATCCGAACTGCCGTCCTCCACTGTAAACCCGTCTTGCGAGGATTCCCCAAAGATTTTCGATTGGGTTTAGGTCCGGACTCCGCGCTGGCCAATCCATAACTGGGATGTCCCGCTCCAAAAACCATTGTTTGGAGGCCTTGCTGACATGGATCGCAGCGTTATCTTGTTGAAAAACAAATTCGTTTTCCATCACATCCTCCGTAAATGGGATCAAAACACTGTCCAGAAGCTCAACATAGTTTTCGGACTTCATTCTGGTAGTAATTGTTGCAATCGGGGTTTTACCTCTACGTGAAAATGCAGCCCAGACCATCAAACTTCCTCCACCGAAATTTCTGCTCAGCTTCACTTGCGGATCCTTCCGAAGATCGTGCCAATAATACGCGCAGCAGTCAGGACCATCAAGATTAAACTTCTTCTCGTCGGAAAAAATCACGTTGTTCCATTCCCGCTTCCAAGACATATGGTTTCTGGCAAAATCCAGTCTTGCCTGAACATGCCTCGGAGTAAGGTTGGGTTTTTTGGCCTTTTTCGTGTACACCATGTGTCCAGATCCACGTAGTATTTGAGATACTCGCCTTGTTGTGATGGAAAGACCCAATTCCTTCTTAATACCGGATGAATCCAGCTCCCCGGCTTCACCAAGCTGGATAATTCGGTTCCTCTCACGGTTGGTGATCTTGGAGTTGCCCTTGTTTTTCTTCCGGATGCCGTAATTCTCACCTTTCTTCAGGAAATTTCGCACGACCGTCTCTCCTCTACCGATCCTCTTGGCGATTGCACGGTTACTTTGGCCAACATCCTTCAATTCAAGGAATAATCTTCGCTCCGTTTCGTCCAAGAACTTTCCTTTCGGTATCTTGAAAACTGTCAACAAACAACACTGAGCACGAATCGCAAAACTTTCCGCACGCATCCGTTTACATCGGCAGCAAAAGAAAATGACAAGTTTTTGTAGTGTGAGTGAAGCAAACACAAATGGCGTTAGCTTGGACACTGTGCGCTTATAGGAATTTCCTGGCCAAAAAATGATATTTTTATTTCACAAAATCGAAAAATTATTAATTTTGACTGTCTTTCATACAACCAAGTGGAAATATAGTAAATATCATTTTAGTAACAGATCGTCAATGTTTTATGTAATAACTAGTCGCAAATGTTGAAAAATGCGTGTGCGCTTATAGGAATTTCGGCCACTGTATATTCCCTATTGGAGGAAAGAACAGGTAAGACAGCACATATATTAGCTGACTGCAAATGCTGAACGATTCGATCCCACATCAGAATCGCCAGCCTGTCTTGGAATCAGATCGCACAACGGATGTGGACTAGAGTGAAGTGCCTCACCGTGTAAACCAAATGGAAAGTCACTTCACTCGAGTCGAGAATTGGCACCTCGCCATACGACACCGACAATTCTCACCTCACCTCAATACACCCAATAATCAGATGAAATTGTGCTTATTTTAGCGGCATGTAAGGCGAGACGAGTCGGTGAGGTGTCGATACGCTCTCATTTGATTAGTCGCCTCACGTCACCCGAGGTGAGAGCGACTCGTCTCGACTAACTCGCCGCGCAGAATAAGCACAAATGGCATGAAGAGACTGCGTTATTCGGTTGACGCCTACCAAAACAGTACTGAAAAGTGCTACTTTTCTGCACCGAAAAGAGTGCTGAAAAGTAGCACTTTTCAGCACTGTTTGTTTCGGTAAGAAAAGTAGGCCGTTATGTTGATCAACTTCACAATGAACATTTGATTGATTTGTAACGGAATTGTAAAAAAAGTCATCAAATTACTCATTTTTAAGCGTTTAAAGTGATTCATAGACTACTTCGATTAGATATTACAACCGAAAACGCTAGAGCTAGAAAAACATTTTTCTATAGACTATCCTATATCAACATGAAAAAAAAACCAAAAAAAAACATTTAGAGAGCTACAGAATAAAGTATTTTTTGCTTAAAACTGAATAGTCCACAACTCTGCTGAATAGATCCTGCACTGACCAAAAATCGAACTCAGACACCTTCAGCAAGGATTTGCTTTGTAGCCATGGACGTTTCTAACCAGGCTAAGGAAGACCCACGTGAATTCATGGTCTAACAAAGTTCAATTTTTGTGAGTAAAATGAGGAAAAGAATACTTTTCACTTATACTAGTTATAGCTTAGGAAAAATTCAATGATAAAGAACATTGAATTTTTCTTGAGCTACCTATAACTAAAAAGCATAAATATAAATAGAATGGTGCTAGAAGATTCATAATTGGTTGAAAAACAACACAATATTGTATACTTTACTGAAAGTCATGAAGTTTCATGAGTCGATATCTTTAGAGAATCTATGTCAGAATGTCGAAAAACAAAAGTCAGAAATGACAAAAGGTCCAAGAACAAACAAGGAGATACAAAAAGTAGAAATTCTTTTTCAAAGAAAGAAAAAATTCCCAACAAGCAAATCATTTTGACTTTATGCTCTTTTGACATTTTGTCTTGCGTCCTTTCGTCTATGAATTATCTGAAGTGAGTATCAACTTATGGAAATATCAAGTCATGGAACAGAAATGCTTCGAGATATTGTCTGAGAAGGTCATCGTAGTTACCACGATATATTTTTTTTACTAAGCCTCCACCAATCGATATCGAGTCATGAGGCACCAACTCATGGAGGTTTCACTGTATTTTATAACTTAAATTCACTCAATTTAATAAGCACATTGCGAGCTTTCTTTAGCCGAGTGGTCCGTGGCTACAAAGCAAAGCCATGCTGAAGATGTCTGGGTTCGATTCTCAACTGGTCCAAGATCTTTTCGTAATGGGAATTTCCTAGATTTCCGTGGGCATAGAGTATCATCGTACCTGCCACATGATATTTGAATACTTTGACAAGGAAAACTCTAAGGTAATGACTGTGGAAGTGCTCATAAGAACACTAAGCTGAGAAGCAGGCTTTGTCCCAATGAGAACGTAATGCCGAGAAAAAGAATTGGCACAAAGTTGCAAGTTTCTCTTTTTATTTGATTTTCATTCATATGACCAAACAAACTTTAACTTTGAGTTCTTTTGAAAAATGAAGTGCACCCTAGAGTAACGGGTGTTTAAAAAAATATGGTACCGTTATGACTCGAAATCTGGACACTTTAGCACCGCATTAACTTTGAACATAATTTTTACAATTAATGATAATTATTTTCATAATGAACTGTGTATTTTTACGTTGTTAAATGTTTATTTTTTGGCATAGTGTAATAAAAATAGCGTTTATTAATTCGAAAAACGTTTAAATATGCGAAAACAAGAGATGTGTCTTGCTTCAAAATCCGGACACTTTTGCTTCGAATTCCGGACACTTCTTTTTGACGGAATTGTTGCATATTTTGTAAAAAATTCAACTCACCAACTATATATTACAGGATTTTGAGCAGTTGACTACACGTAATCACAAAAGTTTCGAGTCGTAAATAACTCTGAAGCTACCAGAAAGGTAAAAACAGTTATGGCAAAATTGCCACTCTCCACTTCATAGCAACTATAGGATGCAGTCCAACACGCGCTGAAATGTGTGAGTATTGATACGCATTTTGTTCATTTATTTTTGTTATTAATATCTTAATGCCTAAAACGATTAACATCTATAACATACAATTAAAGTTGAATAATAGTTTAGTGCATAAGTGGTACAAGAAAATTAAATTTTATGTTATGAAAAAATGTAAAAATTATCTTGGTGTCCGGCAATTCGAAGCACAACGGTAATATTTCAAGTCATATAGCAAAAAAAATGGTTAAAACATAATGTTTAAGAAAAACCGAATTTTGTACTATACCATTTAATTCCACTAGAGTTTGTACAGAGTCTAGTATACGACACTGAAAACGGTCTTACAGTTGAGGTCGAAATCCACGTATCTGTCGAAGGATACAAACTCTAGTGGAATTAAGGTGATTATAAAATGAAGCCAAACTTTGAATTTTCAAGTGCACAAGACTGGAGAATCTGACAACAGTTTGCGTTGAAAATCAATCAAGTTGCTTGCTTGCTGGTGGTGACCAATGTGATAAAATATTAACGAGGAGCGCTGTTTGGTTCTCAAGTCTTGTGCTCTTGGAAATCACCTTAAATGGTATAGTACTAAATTCAGTTTTCCAACTACTTATAGATATTCCACTAAACAGCTCGAAGATTCATTATCATAATGTTTATTCTGAAAACAACGTCAATGAATATTGGAGAAGGAACTCTAATCAGCCGTAGGACGTTGTGATGCTCTCACGAGAGCGCTGGACGACACTGACTTCCATCTTCCGAATACAATTCCGGATCCTCGAGGTCAACTGCTTCGTCTCCTTGGCCCGCCAATTATTTTAGTACACTAGGGCACTGAGGAAGCGGAAAAACTCTCAATGGTATGGCACTATCTTTTGGCACGTACGGTAAAACCGTACAAAACGCTCACGGAGTACTCGCTGTTTCGACGCCATCTTCGATTCAGCTGACAGCACCCGAGCGAAAAGAAACGTGCCACTCATTTAAGGGGAACCCAGATAGGAATTCTCTTGGAGAGCAGAAAATTACGCTCTTTACCTTAATTACAGAAAGATATTGAAATCAGTCTAATATTTTACTGAACACCCGTTACAGGTGTAAATAAGCCATTCATTTGTTTTACAGCACAACTGAATAACAAATTCCGATGTAAAAGTCTACAATTTAATTATATCATGTCTATACACTATATCTCTATCGACAATACTATTGTATTTCGAATTATTTTCAAGTTATTTGCTCTATGTTTACAGTCCAGTTTTGAAAACGCTGGGCGTTAATGGGTTAAGTGGTGAGCAATGCGTCTCAACGTATTTATAATATTTCTGTACACGCAATCTATCCATCCATGTTTTCCCATCCACAGCAAGTGAAAGGTTTCCCTTTCTTTCCCCAATTAATCTGCGAATATAAATTTTCAACCCGGCGAGAGTCGCAATCCAACCACCGAAGCAAAGAGACATGAAGCTGTCGTTCGCTCTGCTGTCCCTGCTTTTGGCAAGTGCCGTCCTGGCGGATGATCAAATTGAAAGTTCACTCCCAGATTCGGAAGCCCTTGAAACAGAAGAACTAAGCCGTTACACAAGTGGTAGTGGGAGTGGAGTTTCCCCAGCTCCCGCACCTACCGCAGCACCACCCACACCACCAAAGCAAACAACCCACTGGGACACGGTTCCGGTGGGATCACCGGAAGCTTGGTACCCCATGATGCTGGACGTCGCCATCGGATACTACACGCACTGGTTGAGGAACTACATCCGCATGAATCAGATCGTCAAGGAACGCCTTCTGTACCAGAGACAACTGTTGTCGCAAATTCCACCGTTTTTCGATGGCATCAATCTGTATTATGATGGGGATCATTTGCATTCGATTCTGACGCGTAACGCCGAACTAGAATCATGGGTGCCTTCGTCGTCGTCTATGGGGAGGAATCTGAACTATACTGTTCCGCTTCCCAAGGTGGCCATGGAAGTGATCGATACCGTTAAGGCTATTATGGGTGGGCTGCAAAATATGAAAAATTGAGTAGGTTTGTTGCAATAAACGAGTGAATGCAATGGATGTAGTGTTGATTTTTGAAAACAATCCGAAATAGAGCAGCAGAAACATGATTTATCTGAGAAGTAAGGTGTCAATTTGATTTGAAACTGTTTTCACTGAAAAAAAAAAAACCCTAAAGAAACAACTTTGAAGAATGCATAATTGCAGAGAAATTTTGATTGGATAACGAACCTTTCAGTTTCTTAGTGGAATACTTGTTGATTGAATTTAACTCAATTTTCGTAAAGGTTTTATTTCAAAGGGGTGCCCATCATATCTCAGGGAACAAGGAAGGTACCCAAAGCATAAACTAAGATTTTTTTCACGAGCTCCCCGGGTAGAGGTGAATAACAAAATAATGGTAAAATAAGAACAAATTTTGCTGTCATATCTAGTTTAACCATTATTATGTTATCAATATATGACATTGAATATCTCATCAATAGCAAAACATACAATCATAGCAAAATTTGTTATCATGTAATAACTATTCAATAACAAAATATACTATCAGGGTAAAATATGTTATTCGTGCAAAAATACTAAAAAAAACATTAAATATCTAAAGAATAACAAACTTTGCCATCACAGTTAAATATGTCATTATTTTGATATTTGAAAACTTAGTTTTAAAAACTCATGAGAATAAATTCATATCAAATTTTGCCATAATAGCTCATTTTACTATTCGTATGGTATTCATTGAAGATTTAAAAAGCAAGTTATTTGCAGGAAAGCAAAAAGTGTATATTTCGATTATGCTAAATTTAGATATTATAGTAAAATAACTGAAATTACCATTATTTTTAACTACACGTGAATAGCATATTTAGTTATTATTTTGTTATCAATATTTAAATAATAACATATTTTGTTATTTACTGTTGCCTATAATTTTGCTATTGTTTTGTTATTACAATGACAAAATATGATATTATTATTAGTTAGTTTTTTGTTATTTTATCTCTTATTTCAAGCACACAAAGAACAAATTTTGCTATCCATACATTCTATTACCATTACCATATTACCATTAAATTTTGCTATTCATTTGCATTTTTCCTCTGCTCGGGTCAGCTGTACAAATCATGGTTTTTCAATTTTGACCGTGGTTCAGCTTACAAGTTGTCCGGTTGCGTAGTAACGATGCATAATTAACTGATTTTCAGCTTTTCTTTCATGATATCCCAGGGATTTTTTTTTGCGTAGTGAAAAGCAAAATGTAAAAGTTTAATTGAGATCTGAACATGTTCCAATCCTCTGGAATTTTTTACATATTTGTATAAAAAATAGTTTGGAAGCTTCACAGCTTTTTTTTGTTATTATCTATTTTTTACAGATGGTACTGACTTGCGATTCACGGCAGTGAAATACAAGTCGGACGATTATTCGGTGACTCGATTATCCGGAATTTGTTTTTTGATGTTCTTGTTTTTCATTTTTTTTTTTTGCATAAATCAGAGATAGTTTTTTATTGCAATATACAAAATGAATGGTTTTGCAGTTTTGAGCGTATTAAGTAAAGGGGGGTTTGAAAAAGTGTTTTGTTGTGTATGCTGATCAATTATTTTTTCTTGCTAAGACCCCTACTGTTCCTAGAAATAATTTGTGGCTACGCCACTGCATCATATAAATAAAACAACAAAAAAAGATAATATTTAAGATTTTTTAGCAAAGATTTCAATTTTTTTCTTAGTGATTCGATTATCAGGAGTGAAAAAAAAAATCGATACTCCTTATTACAAAAAGGTAATTATTTTATATCTTTCACAAGCAACCTATC
Organism: Aedes aegypti; assembly: GCF_002204515.2. Classification (NCBI taxonomy): domain Eukaryota; kingdom Metazoa; phylum Arthropoda; class Insecta; order Diptera; family Culicidae; genus Aedes; species Aedes aegypti. The sequence continues at coordinate 34,870,553 of NC_035108.1, forward strand.
AAAGAAGCTTGTTGGTATTGAATTTACCTAAAAATGTTTCGTATGTTACAAGAATAAGATATGTTATATACAAAATTGCAAAATATGATCCAAGAGTACCTAAAAAATAAAATTTTTATTATTGCCAAAAAAGGTAACCAGAAAATTGAAAAAAAAAAAGATAGGGATACTTAGAAATAAGAATAAAAAATAAAAACCAAAATTAATGGTTTGCGAATAAAAATAAATTATTCCTCAATTGACTTTTGATAGCATAAAATTCTACTTAGATCGAAAATACAAATGTGGAATTACGCTGAAGACAACTGCAAATGGTAGCTGAAACTAAAAACTTTAAGGAGCAAGACAAAATTTCTGAGTGGATTCTAACAAAAACCTAGATAATGTCTGAGGAAAAGCATGGGTCCCTAATAATTGTTTGTTTTCCAATCGTGGTCACATATTTCTACTTGTTGTTAGCGTTATGGAAAGAAATTCCGTAAGAAATATGAAAAGAATAAATACAAACTTTTTTTTACTAACAAAGCTGGCAGTATTTCTGGAAACTTTCGAAGAAAAAAAAAAAGAATGTTAAACGATTAAGAAAAAAAATATATCAAGTGTGTGCTAGAATAAGGACGTTAGTCGCATGATCGATTTCTCTTCGTTGATTCTCTCTTCTGTTAATGAAGGTGACAAAATGCGGATTTGTTAGCATTTTTCACTTCAAGACGCTAGGTAGCGATACAGTTTTGCGTCATGAGGTGAAAAAGTGCTAACAAACCCGCATTTTGTCACCTTCATTAACAGTAGAGAAGATTGACGAAGAGAAATCGATCATGCGACTTACGCCCTTATTCTAGCACACGCTTGCTATATGGAAGTTCAGGAGATTTTCTTCATACTAATACATACAATTTAACTAGTTTTTGAAAGAATTCATTGAAAATACATAAATATCTGAAAAACATTTTATAAATAGATTTGTTTTTTTTTTTAGAATTGAATGTTAGAATTTAACTTACTCGAATTAAAATTCTTTTGATCTGTTTCGTTTTCCAAGAAATAAACTTCCCATACAAAACTGGCAGCTCCGTTCACTCCCGTTTTTTCTCACTTTCCCGGTGAACATCCTAAGCATTTTATACACACAAACACGTCGGAACACATCAGGATCATATCTAAATGACAATTTTCAAAATCCTATAGCCCGTTCTCAAGCCATTTCGTGACATACAAACACCATTCCATTTTTATTTATGTAGATAGTTTTTGTTAGGTTTTTGATAAACTTCCTAAGGAATTACTCTGTGCACCTTTCAAAAGAACCATTCAATTATTCCTCATATGATTGCTTCAAGAATACTTCCATGAAACTAACAGAAAACCTTCCAAGAAGACACAAAAATACTTAAGAAATGGTTTTACAAGGGAAGGTCACGATAGTGTTACACGGGATTTTCAACCGGACTATTTTTGTTAGATTCTACATGTCGAAATACGAAAATCCCCAAAGCCTTTTGAGTGATGGACCAGTGTTGTAGCCAGGAGGGGCTTTGAAAGGGTCGATTTTGTACGAATATAATATTATTGAGTCGATTGGAAATTTGTCAAAAAGATTTTTCTCAGTATTTAGTACGATAGTTATGAACAGAACTGACATTAATGTATGTTAATACTATATTTTTATGCCATTGGCGTAACTAACATGGAATATGAACACCAAATATGGCTTAGCTTAGCAGTGAAAATGCACAAATAATCAACTAGAAGTTCGGCTGGGATTGGCCATAATCTTCTTCAGTGTGCATAATTCAGTGCCTCTATTTATACATGGTCAATAACGGCGCCGGCCACGTCCTTGCAGTCAGATGGGATTGGGGAAAGAATGTTAGTGTGTAACCTTTGCTGTTTGGAGACCGTGTTTGCCTCTGCATCTCCACAAAGGTTACTGGGAGGGATGTTTGTTAATGGGAGGGATCGTTGGGTCACAGGATTCACTTTGATAAGTGATTAGTCCATGACAAATAATTATTTGTGAGATATAAACATGCTTATATGTAAATATAATATTTTCATTTGATATGAACAATATCTATGTAGAGAAAAATTATGCCGACACTTGAGGTGACGAACCTTTCAAAGTTTGTTGAATAAAGTGAACCTTTCGGAAGTCTACACTTGAAGTGTCGAACCATGCAAAGTTTTTTTAATTACAAAAATAAAGGTAAAAAGAAGAAGGAGTTTTGAATAAAAAAAAATTAGATATAAATAATTTATGAATCAGAGTTTATGTCGACACTCACAGTGACGAACCATTCATATTTTTTGAAAAATCATATTTACGTCTCACCGTTGTAACAATTAAAGGTGCAGTCATACATATTTTATAGAAACAGTAGCATGAAACGAGCTCACCAATTGATCCGTCATCCTTGAGCAGCAACAATCCACTTTCAGCTTCACCACATCCCGATTGCGCCTATGGCATGGAAAAAATACATTTTAAATATACATTTTTTTTTCTTTTTTTTTTTTTTTTATTATTAAGGCACTTCGTGCTCGTGGCCACTACTGTGCCGGAATCAGTTGATCGGTAGCTTCTTTATCGATACAGATCTATTTTTAACTTATCTATATTTACATCAACTTTCACTCTCTCCTACTCTTTCACTCTCACACCGAGCAGGTAGGAGAGAGCTCTGCTGTTAGTGAGTCTAGCTGCCTGCGAAGAGGGTCAGTTTGTCTCAGTCACCATCTGGTACTGACGGAGGATGAATGTGCTCTCCAAAGCACGCTCCTCCGTGCGGTGTCTTCTGGTGGCTGGACGGGTTTTTTTTTGTGGAGGGGCTGGGAATTGAATCCATGACCTTCCGCTTATGAAGCGAAAGCGTAACCTCAAGGCTACGGACCCCCCTGAATATACATTAATGTCAATTCTTTTCCCTACCTTCACAATAAATACTAAAAAATATTTTTGTCATATTTCCAATTAGCTTAATAATATATTAAACCTACAAAATTGTCCCTTTTAGAACCCCTCCTGGCTACACCACTGGTCCATCACCCGAAAGGCTTTGGGGTTTTTCATATTTTGACATGTAGAATCTAACAAAAATAGTCCGGTTGAAAACCCCGTGTAACACCATCGTGACCTTCCTTTGATAGACATTTTTCTGTTGAGTTGTCTTTGAATTTCTCAAGGAAGTTCTCTGCAATTTCTCCCATACTTTCTTAGTAATCGAGCGAAGAAATTCTTTCTTGAATATCTAAATGACATATTGAAAGGATTTATTCATGAATGCTAAGAATTCTTTTTACGACATCTCCAGAAATATAACTTATTTCAGTTTGTTCCATAATAATTTCTAAGACTACGATTGACTACTTCCATAAAATCTATTCCATTCTGTTTCATTTTACTTTTCTAAGCTTACTACAGTAATTTCCCAAACAACTGCTCAAGTATTTTTCTTTTTTAAACTTCTGGCATTTTAATAAAGAATTGTTATGAATTTATACGAGGATTGTTTAAAGATATATGTACTCCCGGAATTCCCTCAAAGACTTTCTCAAGATTTCTTCAAGGATTTATTATTTAATTTTGCCAAGGTTTTATCCATAGTTTTCTCTTGAAAAAAGCACTTGAACAATTTTTCCTGAATTAAATCAGGAATACCACTGAGTATTGTTTGAGAAACTTCTCCTAAATTTCCTTCAAGAGGGATTCCACGGAGGCATGCAAGTCGATTCTGATCGACCATTTCAAAAATATCTGAAACTTTGCACAGTTTTTCAGTTCCATCTAAATCGTCATTTTCCGATATCAAATCTTCAAGTTGAGTCACGACTAACTTTTCAAAAGGGTGTATGTGAAAATGGTTCAAAAATATTCAAAAAGCTGCACAGCAAAAACGGTTCGTTCGATTGTTAGACAACTAAATAAACAAAGTTAGACAACTAAATAAAGATTCCAAAAAAAAATTTTTACATTAAAATTCATCATTTTTGTCACAAAAACTCAAATATCTCAAAACCCTATCGGAATACCAACGTTATTTTTTGAGTCGGTCCATTATATTAGCTATCTACCATAAAAATTTGGTGATGGTAAGCCAATAAACAAAAAAGTTATGACATTTCAAATATTTATTTTTTTTTTTCATTGTTAATTTTTTTTTAGGACCGCAGTTTGTTGCTGAATTTTTTGTTAAGGGTACCACATGAGGTTAACAAGTTGTTTTCATGATATTTTATTTAATTATTCATAACTATTATAGCATCTATTAGAAAGTTAGACGCGATCCAGTTTTGTGATCTAAAGTCTTGATAGTGTCATATTTTTTATTGTACGTAACTGAAGAAAAATTCTCTCAATAGTGTTGAAACCTTTTGATAAAAAAAACCTATAAGAAATCTAATATTGAAGACAAAAGCTACAAAAAAAGTTTTCTATACAGGTATACGACTAGTTTACCTGCAAAAAGTTTACCTCGTAGAGAACAAGGTGGGTCTATACCCAGGTGATCTAGTATACGTAAAGCAGGTCGGTTTTCTCGGCGCTGGTTTTCTCCACAAAGTTAAAATCTGGTTACACCTGGGTATAGACCCGCCTTGGTAGAGAATAGACTGATGTTAATCATATTTGGGAGAAAGCGAGTAACTTCAACAACATCAAAAACATGATAGGTACATACCATGAACATACTCACGAAAAAGCTAAAAATATACTACCACTATGGTTATAAAAGATTTAATTGTAAAATTTTTCTTCAGTCAAGCAAACGACACAAAACTAGTCAGTAAAAACTTAAAAGTGATTTTGTTTATTAAAATCTAACGAGCAACATGAGTAGTCGCTTTCTCAACTGTTGCAGGCCGTTTGCAGAAAAAAAGTGTTCGAAAGAGCTACGAAATCTCACCGAAAGCACCATAGATAAACTGAAAGCGGCTGGTTATGCTCCAATGTCTACATTGAATACAAATTTACGCATTTGTACGTCCTGCCGTTTAAACGTTGACAAACGGGCAATCTGTACATCATCGGTGGATCAGGTTGCAGGAAGTTCGAAAACAACAACAACTGAGGAGTTACCAGAAGTACCAAGTGCAGATAGTCTTGCCACGGTACCATCAGCGACATCTGTTTCAACAAATCAATCAGAAGATGAGTGCATCCAGAAGGTCAACATCGAACGCTTCAACGAAGGGATAGCTGGAATGAAAGTGACTCCGATTAAATGGACGAAGATGGGTTACGTCAATTATCCCGAGAAAAAATACCGTGAAATCAACGAAGCTGTACGAAGAAACCTCTTCAAATTAGGACCTGAGAATGTGGAAAATACAGACTACGATGAGGTAATTATGAATATGAAGGAAAGGTTCTCGAATCTAGCCACGACAAGGAAAGAAAAATTATTGATTTTGTCGATGCTGCCAATCTCGTGGTCTATTCAAGACGCCATTGATGAGTTCAAAACCAATAGAAATACAGCAAAAGAGGCAAAACAATTCAAAAATAACTGTCTTGCAACCAAAAATGCTAGGTCGAATACTTCATTACAGATGAGACAAAAGAAAAAATAATTCAATATTTTGAAGACGATGAAGTAAGTAGAGCTATGCCTGGCCAAAAAGATTATGTATCTGTAAAATAAGATGGAAAGCGTCAAGCAATCCAAAAACGATTAATGATGACTACTTTGAAAGAAGCGTATACACGCTTCAAGGAAATTAACGAAAATATTAAGATAGGTTTTTCCTCATTTGCAGGCCTTCGTCCAAGATTGGGCGAATCGCAGAAAAAAAGAAGATTTAACAAAAAACTTGCTATGCAGTTTGAAAGTGCGCACAATTTTAATTTAGGACTTACTAGTCCAATTGAAAATGAAGTTACTCAGGAGTTCGAAAATATTCTCAATCAAGAGAACGTTTTCGAAAATGCCTGGGAGACTGATTTGGAAGAAGTGAGAACTATTATTAAAAAATTCAAAAACATGAAAGCTCCTGGCGATGATGGAATTTTCTACATCCTCATCAAGAAACTTCCAGAAAGTAGCTTATCATTTTTAGTTGATATATTTAACAAATGTTTTCAATTAGCATATTTTCCTGACAAATGGAAAAATGCTAAGGTTGTTCCAATTTTAAAACCAGACAAAAATCCTGCAGAAGCTTCTAGCTATCGTCCAATCAGTTTGCTTTCCTCCATCAGTAAACTTTTTGAAAAGGTTATTTTGAACAGAATGATGGCCCACATCAACGAAAACTCAATTTTTGCCAATGAACAGTTCGGATTCCGCCATGGACATTCGACCACTCATCAACTTTTACGTGTAACAAATTTGATCCGTTCCAACAAATCTGAAGGCTATTCTACTGGTCTTGCTCTTCTAGACATAGAAAAAGCATTCGACAGTGTTTGGCATGAAGGTTTGATTGTAAAATTAAAAAACTTTAATTTTCCAACATACATTGTTAGAATAATTCAAAGTTATCTGTCAAATCGTACACTTCAGGTTAATTATCAGAACTCCAGATCTGAAAGACTTCCTGTAAGAGCTGGTGTTCCTCAAGGCAGCATTTTGGGACCAATATTATACAATATTTTCACATCTGACTTACCTGAGCTACCTCAGGGATGTCAAAAATCTTTGTTTGCGGATGACACAGGCCTCTCCGCCAAAGGACGAAGCCTGCGTGTCATCTGTAGTCGATTGCAAAAAAGTTTGGATATTTTTTCTTCATACTTGCAAAAATGGAAGATTTCTCCTAATGCTTCCAAAACTCAACTAATAATATTCCCACATAAACCAAAAGCTCTTTATTTGAAACCTTCAAGTAGACATGTTGTCACGATGAGAGGGGTTCCAATAAATTGGTCAGATGAAGTTAAGTATCTAGGGCTCATGCTAGATAAGAATTTAACTTTCAAAAATCACATTGAGGGCATTCAAGCCAAATGTAATAAATATGTAAAATGTCTCTATCCCCTTATTAATAGAAAATCAAAACTTTGTCTTAAGAACAAGCTGTTGATATTCAAACAAATTTTCAGGCCAGCCATGTTGTATGCTGTACCAATATGGACTAGCTGTTGTAATACCAGGAAGAAAGCTCTGCAGAGAATTCAAAATAAAATTTTGAAAATGATTTTGAGGCTTCCTCCCTGGTATAGTACCAATGAGTTACATAGAATATCCAATGTTGAAACATTGGAACAAATGTCAAATACAATCATTAATAATTTCAGACAAAAATCGTTACAATCTTCTATTGCCACGATTAATGCGTTATATGTTTAGGTTAAGTTAGGTTAAGTATATTAAAAACGTTTTTTTTTCTCTTATAAGCAGGTGAAATCAACTCACTTGTAAAAAAAACTGAACTGCTACGGCAAATGAAATGTAATATGTTGTTAACAAAATGTTAATTAAATCTTAAATTTGTTTTACCAAATTAGGATGATAGTGTTGTCAAATAACACAGAACACCTAGATATAAGAAATGAATGTAATGTTTGGAATGATACTAATAAAGAAATTAAAAAAAAAAAAAAAAAAAAAAAAAAAAAAAAAAAAAAAAAAAAAAAAAAAAAAAAAAATTATCATTTTGTTTTACTACTACTGAAGAGTACGAATTAACGACATCAGAGCTCAGCGAGCAATATAATAACGCGAAAACGATCCAAGGAATCCAAAAATTTCACTGTTTCATTCCATTGCCAAAAAATAAAATTAAAGCAAAACTATACTCGAACTGTACTGATAATGATGCAAAAGTGTTCGATATTGTAAAAAAATTGAATAACAATAAATAAATAAATAAGTATTAATAAAATGTTTTCATGATCTTATAACGCATACCCAAATCCAAAACTTTTAAAGTTTATATATAACATTAAGAAGCTCATCAATCATACTCTAAAAAAAAATATCCTGGTAAAAAAAAAATTTATTTTCGTGTAATCTGTTAATTCATTTTAATTTATACATATATACATATACATATAATATGTATACATATACATAATATTTATACATATAATATACATAATACTAATGAATACATGAAAACGACTTGTTTAATTCACGCAAGGCCCTTAACAATAAAATCAGCAACAAACTGCGGTTCCCGTAATAATTTACACCGAAAAAATATTTTTTTTTCTACTAAATGTGAAAATTGTGACATGTTTGAAATGTCATAACTTTTTTGTTTATTGGTTTACCGTCACCAAATTTTTATGGTAGATAGCTAATATAATGGACCGTTTTCCCTCAAAAAATAACGTTGGTATTCAGATAGGGTTTTGAGATATTTGAGTTTTTGTGTCAAAAATTATGTTTTTTAATGCAAAAAAAAAATTTTTTACTGTGTGTATTTTTTTTGGAATCTTTATTTAGTTGTCTAACTTTGTTTCTTTAATTGTCTAACAATCGAACGAACCGTTTTTGCTGTGCAGCTTTTTGAATATTTTTGAACCATTTTCACATACACCCTTTTGAAAAGTTAGTCGTGACTCAACTTGAAGATTTGAAATCGGAAAATGACGATTTAGATGGAACTGGAAAACTGTGCAAAGTTTCAGCTCAATAGAAAAAAAATAATTAAAAAATTTACCAAATTTTGGTGCTGTTGCTTGGAATCACTCTCAACGGTTTCTCGTCATACTTATCCTCATATACTATAGAAACCGAGTAAGGAATTCCTCAGTTGCATTGCATTGGTAACGTATGACAATCTTGACAACCTTGAAAATTCATATATGACAATTACATTGAATTTTATGGCACATTAGCAATACCAAAACTTCTCCCCCTTTCACGTTGATTATGTCAAAAATCGATTGAAGTTCTCTGAGCTAGGACGGTTGAAGTTTTTCCAGTTTTATTCATATGGAATACTCCAGGAAGCTTTCATAAATTTTTCAGATAATATAGATTCTCCAAAAATTGCTTGCATTATGATGAAAAACCTCTGAGAATTTTTTCTTCTGTCTGTTTCATAAAATACCTAGAGATAATCCTTCAGAACTTTTCTTTCTAATTTTCTGTACCGTCGTTGGGGGTGAGAATGGGTCAAAAATGGATATGTACGATTTATTTATTGAATATTTTTTTGCAATTTAGCTCCAATAAATTTTAAATTTGGTGTGTATGTAGTTTGATGGTACATTAACCACTGTACAAAAAATTAAAGAAAAATAAGTTCACTACAAGTGAATAAAAAATGACCCAATCTCAGCCCATAGATGGGGTGACAATGGGTCACTATAACTGAAATAACTTAAATCCAGAAATTCATCCATTTTTTTCAGAAATTCTTGATGAAATCAACACCTTTGCCGAAACGTGGTATGTGTCTTCGTAGCGCAATAAATTTGCAACAGGCTTTCAATTTTCAATGCGAAATGAATTCAATATGAATATTTCTTTCATTAATAAAAATTCAAAACATTCAATAATCCCCATTTATTCCACTTCCCGCTAGACCCTTTTTACAAAACTCATCTGATACTCCATGGGCAGCAGACCCGCCACAGTGAAAAACGCCTCGAACTGATCGTATACCTTCCAGACCGGCATGTTCCGATGGAATTCTCCCAGTTTGGCGGCAATGTTGGCAAATTCTTCCGTCAGCTTGGTTGCTGCCGATGAGGACGTCCCTGGTGGCAGTGCTGGTGCTGCTTGGCTCGTCTTGGAGGCCGATTTGGACAGCTGCTTCAGAACAGTGTTCCAGATAGATGATGCCCCCGTGGATTCCTTTTTGTGCTTGCCACTGGCGATGGGAGTTGTGGAGATCGCCAGAATCAAGAATAAACAGAGCGTGGTTGAGGTGTTCATGATTGGTTTGGAGATTCGGTTGTGTCTACAGTGCTTATCTGAGGGCTGCACGGGGATAAATGAATCTACGAAAGTGATGGACTCTGACATCCAACAAACCCACACTGCTTCCCTGTTCATGTGACTCGCACCCCACCCTAAGAGAATCACAAAGTGAAAGGTAGTGGGGTGGAAAATTGATTGAGAGCCGAGCCTCACGCTCTTCGTTTCTTCGTTGGTCGGTCACTCGGGCGAGCAGTTATTTGACCAGAAAGCTTGACGGTGGTCAGATCCGAAAATGCAGCTCCCACTGAAACGAATGGTTTTCTTCTTAGTTGCAGTTTGCATATTTGTCGTGGAAGGATTTCAAGCACCAACCAGCTCGCATCCCATGCCAGGAAATTCTGGTTGCCCGGAAGACAGGATTCCCGGCAGTGAGAACAAAGCCAAAGTGTTCCAGTTGCTGGAGGAAGCTTCGCGGAATTTGGCCGGTGCTAGCTGGCTGCAGACTCTGAACAAGTTGATGACCGACAAATTGGGCGCTGTGTACGATTATTACTATCTGTTCGGGTATGGTAAAACGCAGCTGTATGTACGAGAGGCGGATAGTATGCTGAAAGGACATCATTCGACAATGCACAATTATGAACATTTGTGACGGGTTTGGGGTATGGTTTAAAAATAAAGATTTCAAAAATTAAGTTTGAATAAATACGTTATTCAGAAGATATCACCAGGTATTCATACAATCATATTATGGAAGCATGAATCGTATTGTTTAGAATTGGAATGTCAATTAGTAAACTATTTCTAACCTGAATCTCGAGTTGTTTAACCGAAAGCGGTGGGCTCGTGTGTGGTGCAGAGCGTCACATCCAAGGAACGGTGAAGCATGAAGGTCTGATGTGATGAAATGTGATGGTATGGGGGTGTTTTTCATGGTTTGGAGTAGGATGCTTCGTGAAAATCGACGGAATAATGACGGCAGGTTCCAACATCGACATCTTGCGGGAAAATCTGGAGGTTTCGTTGATCCAGACGGGCCTTGAAGAGAAATTCATATTTCTCTAGAACAACGACCCGAAGCATACTGCCAAGAAGACCAATTCTTTCTTCCGGTCTTGTCGGATTAAACCGCTGGAATGGCCTCCACAAAGCCCAGACCTCAACCCCATCGAGAATTTGTGGGCGATTCTCGATGCCAGGGTTGACAAAACTGGTGTTACCAACAAAAATAATTATTTTGAAGCCTTGGAGCGCGCCTGGGAAGAACTAGAACCACAACACCTACAAAACCTGGTGAAATGCATGCCGAAGCGCCTCCAGCAAGTCCTTAAGGCCAAAGGAGGGCTCATTGACTATTGAATTGCTTTTCATTTTTCTTAAATCATCTTTTCTGGGGCCAAGAAGGAAGTGGGCACTTTTTTTTGTCACTATTTTTTTTTCAATACAAATTGATTTTCTTTTTCTTTGAGTAAAACTCTTTTTTTAACAAAATTTTCGTAAGTGCAACTTTAAAAGAATATCAAAAATAAAATATCAAAAAAGATTTAAGTGTGTTAAATTTAATTCGAACCAAATAAATGAGAGAAATTAGAAAACTGGTAAGGTGGGCACTTTATTTTGTACTTTATTCAGTGTATCCCGTGTCCTTTGTTAAATGCATGTCGTGGAACTTTGTCACTATCGAGAAGTGATGAAGTATTCGTTTTTTTACAGTTGCCCTTCCTAACTTGATCTCAGGAAAGGATTCTAATTGAAAGGTTCCGCTTTTTATACCCTTCGAAGAGTGTGATGGGTCACTCTCCGCAGGCGCGCCCCTTTATCATTCAAAATCTGATCCCTTAATAAAGTCAAGAAATGACACCGATATTGTCCATGCATCAGAATCTTAGTCCGTACTTCTTCAAACTAGATAACTAAATAAATAAGAGATTAGAAAACAAATATTTGATTACGACTCATTTTTTCCTTATCTCAAGATCATTCTCGGCTACTGGAAAACCGAGATTTGTCACTTTTAACAAGGTTTAAAATGTAACAAGAACTAGTAGTGTTCCTTTGATTACTATGGCATACTGTCCTCTTCGTTTGAAGCAGTCAGGACGGACTAGGATTCATTGGTAGATCTTTACCCCATAACGCATCACGAAAAGGTGAACTACCCGCCTTATGGGTCGTTCTCCTAGTTGAATACCATCCCATGTTTCTCCGATTTCAATGAATGGAGTGCAAAAAAAGATTTTAATTAACAAATAAATGTGTTTAAAAGGAACACAGCATTGTTGTCATCATTTATAAAAAGAAAAAGAAAATCTTTCGTTTTAATAAAGCATTTAATGAGGCGCTCTTTTTTCATCATATTTTTCCAACTTCTATGTTTAAGATAGTCGCTTGAACGCCTCCCGTACTTCCGGCATCATGGTAAGCACATGTTTCACCTCCTGCTCCTTCAGCATTCCCTTGACCAGCTGCGAAACGCGAGTTCTAGACGCCCGGGTTTCGTTGGTCGCTCCCGATCGCAGCAGCGTCAACTCAATCGGACTTCTAGGTGACCCAGATTCGCTGACCCATCGATTATAGTAGATGTCCATCCCGCTGTGGAACGGCGGCAAAGCGTCCACCTTCCGGGCCAGCTGTTTCAGCAAGGTGTTCGCCTTCCGGTACACCGAATTACGGATTTCAAACCACTTACAGATGGCGTGAACTCGCTCAAAAAAGTTTTCCGGCAGAACGGCTTCATCCGAATCGGCTAAGCTGACCGAAGCCACGATTATAACCAAAAACGATACTGCCAGTTTCATCGCGAACCGATGGATAACTTTCTCTCGCTCAATCCTTTCACGATGAGTAACTGTTCGAAACTGATGGAAAAGAGACAGAGCCTATCCTATACATACACAACAAGAGAGATCAAACTTTCACCCGTCAAGAAAGGAGAAATGAAAACCACGTGCTTTCCCAATGTACATAAGGAAATTTATTTATTCAACGCCATCCCCCTCCCAAAAACTTTCTCAGTAGTGTTGATCGGGCAGGTTCTTCAGGACGTCAAAGTAGGAGAACTTCACGTGTTTGTCGTAGCCGGACGAGAGCCGAGCCTTGTCCATGAAGAGCGACCGGAAAATGGACTTTCTCGGTAGTTCGCTCTCCAGCGAGTGGATGACGGCCTCGCAGTATTTGAGGTAGGAATCGATCGTGTTTCCGGCGGGTGGCAACGAGTTGATGGCTTTACGCGGCTCGGGTTGTCGATATTTGGCGGTTGGTTCCTGAATTGAAGCGGTGACGATGGCGATTAGTGCTAGCAGGGTGATGAAAATGGTTTGTCTTCGTTGCATTTTGGCGGGTATTTTTCAAATGTTGAACTGTGAATGAGGAGAAGGAATGTTGGTGTGGCTGAGTGACGATTGAGTTTGATTTGCAATATATGACGAGGGACGTTTAAATACACGGAGCCGCAAATCAACCCAACTTTGGCTTCTTTTGACGCAATTCGGCTCTTCCGTGGGATAACCCAATTTTGAGTTAACTGATATATACCTATCGTTAGGTTGTTTTCATTTGACGACGGCAAAACCAACAACCCAGTGCAAAAAAAAATCTACCCACCGTTAGCTTTCGAAGTCTTCGTGATGGGTAAAAACAACTTAACGTTAGGTAAACTCGTAAGAACCCAAATTTGGCTTATTCCATTGAACTTCGACCGCTGGGTCGGTGCATCTCTCTCTGTTTTTGACAACATTGCTGTTGTGGGAGAGGCAAAACAACCCAACCGTGGGTAAAAACTAAATGCAGTTAACCCAAATTTGAGTAAAAAGAACTTATTTTTTGGGTAGTTTGATTTCTCCGTGTAAGGAGCTGGTGAGGTTTTCCCGATTTTCCGGTAAAACTACGATGACAACTTTTTAACCCGTATAGGCCTCCCAGACAACCAGAAGTCGCATAACAATATACGAGCAAAGTCGTTTTTTCATACAAATTGCATCACATCCGCACTAAATGATGGATGAAATCGTTTCATCGATGAGTTTCCTCGCATAAAACGCTATTTTATGAGTTCATATGTACATTTCGTTTCGTCCCGTATATTCGTACAAAGAAAATCAGATCAATCCGTAGCAGCTGTCAAATAAATTTTGTTATCATAAATTAAGTCGCATAAGAGTACAAATTAGTTCGCAATAAAATCTACACACTCGCATTGCATGCTATCTTTCATCATATAAAATACGCACGTATATCGCCTCCACTTTTGCACGTATAAAGCCTTTTCACGACATCTTATACGTGAAACATTACACATATAAACATCGCACAACACAAAAAGTGATTTCATTTGCATTATACATGCATTCTGGTTATATGGGCTGAGTGGAAGAAAAATAAAAACAAACTCTCACCGCTCAGCAAATACATAACGGATTTTAAATATTGTTTGGCATTATACTCGTACATATATCTGGTTTTTAAAAGTGGCCAAATATCGGAAATGATCCTGTGATCGGATTTATTACGGAGTTATTACGAATCCTTTAAGTATTCGCTGAGCGGTGAGGGTTTGAGCATTTTTGCTTTCACTGTGGGCTTCGTGGCCGAGCGGTTAGTGTCGTCAGGCAGTGAGCGCATCGTGTCATGGAGTGTGGGTTCGATTCCCGCTTCAGCCATTGAAACTTTTCATCAGAAGAGTTTCGCGGCTGTGCCATTGGAGCATGCTTGTCCGTTGTCTTTTGTTAAATTACAGTCTGTGCAGCTAAATGGCTGAAGACGGTGTCCTTGTCTTTTATATACGGGTTATAAACGATTAAACAGTGCAAACAACTTATATCTTCTTATGTTTTGGGGTAGGGGAAAATGGGATACTCTTGCCCGGGTTTTGAATTCAGGGTGGAACTTCAAAAATCATCAGCAGTAAATTAACAATATTTCAACTGATATTTGTAGAAGTTCTTTAATTGAAACCACTTCTAGTTATAACCTTCCATATTGGTAAATCAAACACTATTGGAAAAGTATAGCAATTCGAGCAACATATACGAATACGCTTCATAATAGCCAAAAATCTCTAATTACGATCAATTAGATGGATTGAGGGTTCACGTAGACATAATCGTCCATCATGAAAAAAAACCCTTAAATTTCGTCAGCACTTGATCACACAGCTTCATGGTACGTAATCTGGCCACATTGCTCTTTTTAGTTCCCTATTTTGTTCTTTGAAGACATGGTATGATCGGAGGCTTCAATGTCCGAAGACGAATCCATTGCACGGTACCGCGTGCGGCACCAAATCGCCAAATCGCGGTTTAAGATGTTTGGATTTACTACTACTGCCGGACACTTCCTTGTGACGTCAGGGCAACCTCTAGGAGCAAAAAGAAGTCTCAGAAAGCGAAGAAATCGATGCTCTTATTTTCTTGACCTTTCAAATGAT
This sequence comes from Aedes aegypti, assembly GCF_002204515.2. Classification (NCBI taxonomy): domain Eukaryota; kingdom Metazoa; phylum Arthropoda; class Insecta; order Diptera; family Culicidae; genus Aedes; species Aedes aegypti. The sequence goes on from NC_035108.1 coordinate 34,885,790, forward strand.
AGACACACACGAAAAAAACGGAAACTATTGGGTTTTTCCATGTAAAAAACACACTTTTTGTGAAATTTTATATTTTCCCTGAAAAGTCAAAATCTCTAGCCTTCATTTCGTCCAAAAAGATTGAAAATCGGTCAAACGGTTCAAAAGTTATAATTTAAAAAAAAAAAAATTACTAAATCACGATTTTTCTGGTCACCCTATTTTGGAAATGGTCACCCTAATCAAAAAATAAAAAAAATACGTGTATCCTCATTTCGGATAAGGAACAAAATAGCAAATTTTCACGGATTTCGGTGACCCACTAGATCGGTTTTTCATGGAATGGCTGTATGAATTTTGACACATCCTGTTTCGATCTGGGTTAGACTGGCCCACCTTAGTATGGGAGAAAAATAAAGTTGTATAATTCCACGGGGCACCCGCCAGGATTATTCTTTAGGGTTAGAGAAAGACTTCCTGAAAGTTTCAACTCATTTCATCGTTCCATGAGCTGGCGCAATTGAATTGAAGTTAATATGGGATTTTCAGATCAAACATATGGGAAACAGCACATCATCTCCTGTTTGAGTCAGGATAATTGTTGATCGCGTTCAATTGAACCCAGAATGTCAAAAACACTACTTGATACTATAGCAAACAATATTGTAGAAGGTTGCATGATGATTAAAATTGATAAAGTTGGTGTTTTAACTATCTGAAGTAGATTTGCAATATTGCTTAGTATTCCTTCAACTTAGCTGGGTGGTAGCCACTAAGCGCATCATAGCCACCTATGACGCTGGGCGAGCTGCGGCACAAGGTGCATGCACATGTGTGATTGTACGGGAGTGCTGATCTAAGCCTAACTTTCAACAACTGAAAGCTTAATGAAAATGAGCTTAAATCCCGATACAACCTTCGGCAACTATGTTCATTAGCGTATCAACTAGTGAATTTGTCATTCTGGGCTCCATTGAACGCGATTAACTAGTGTACTAGACGAAACAGTGACATAGGGTCAATTTTCAATATATTTGAGACGAATATTCCATACAAACTTTGAATTGAATGCGCCAGCTGGGGGAGCAACCAAATGAGTTGAAATTTTGAGAGAGCTTTTTTCTTACCCTAAGGCACATATCTAGGGGGTGCCCCGTTGAATTTTAAAACTTTTTTGTTTAAGGGCCAGTCTAATCTGGATGTCTAAGAGAAATGGCTTCTTCATTAAATTATAGAATCTTGCAGGAAAAAGTCAAGACAGCCGTAAAGGAAAACGCGCAGCAATTCAGCAAGACCAAACTGAAGGTCGTGGGTTCAACTCCCACCGGACGAGGATCTTTTCGTAAAGGTAATTCTCCCGATACACATGGCATAGATCAGCGGTTTTCATATCGTGCTCCACGGGACACTTGGTGCTCTGCAAAGCCTTGACAGGTGCTCCTCAACAGTTCTGAATACTTTTATTAGTGCCTTTAACTATCTAAACTTTTTGCTTAAAAAAGGCTTTTAACTATACTTATCTCAAATATATCTTTAATATTCATGAGTATAAATTAAAAAAAAAAAAAAAACCGATCCACTCTATTGAATTTTGCCGTGTTAGGCGTGTTCCGCGGTTCGAAGTGCTTTTAATTTTCAAATAACTTGAAAAGTAAATGACTTGTAAGCGTTTGGCCTTCATATTCGTTTCATATTCATTTCAAGAGCACAAGACTTGAGAACGAAACAGCGCTTCGCGTAGAAAATATATCCCATTGGCCACCACCAGCAAGCAAGCAATTTGATTGGTTTTCAACGCGAACTGTTGTCAGATTCTCTCGTCTTGTGCACTTAAAAATTCAAAGCTTGGCTTCGTTTTATAATCACTTAAAATAACTAATGACATTTTCAATATAACCGAACGTTGTTTACATGGGTGATCAATGTTACCCCATGTCAGATAAATAAAAAAAAATCGCATAGAAGATTTTTTAAAAATGCTTAAATTTTTCAAAAAACAAAAAAAAAAAGTATGTAGTCACGAGCTATGCGTGGCAGTACTTGTTTTAAAAATATAGAACTCTCAACACTTACATTTTCAAATGAAATATTTAAGAAATATCCAAAAAAGTGATCAATGCTACCCCGGATTACGGTATATTAAGGTGAAGATGAATCGAAGCCAAGGTTCAAATTTTCAAGAGCACGGATCAGAAGAACTAAACATCCGTTTGAGCTGAAAACCTAATCGATTGATCACCACCAGCTAGTGACCAATCGATTAAGTTTTCAGCTTAAACGGATGTTTGGTTCTTCTGATCCGTGCCCTTGAAAATTACAAGTTTGGCTTCCATTCATCTTCACCTTCAGTTGGATGATGGATGGATATGGGTTATGAAGGGGGTCCGCGTGGTCTGTAGGGATTTGAATTCTAAACTTGTAACCAATTCAGTTATTGGGTCACCAAGTGGCTCGGTAGCTTAGTTGGTAAAGCGCTCGTCTAGCATACAAAAGTCCTGAGTTCAAATCCCAGCTGAACACGTGGAATTTTTTTCATAATTTCACCCATAATTTGTCCATGCGGATTGGATTACTTATATTTCCGATAGTACTGAACTTATAGTGAACTCCATTCAGAAACAATCATTAGAAATATTTAGCTAGAGAAACTCGCTCAGTTGTTCGAAATAACAACAAAAGTCGGAAAGTTTCCCAATCAATTTGAAAAAAAAACCTTATTTGTAACAATCTAACTTTGAAATAAAAAGCTTGCTCAATATAATAAAACAAATCTGTTTTAAATTGAAAATAACATTTCCAAATTGAATAAAATTTACTTAAAGTTTGAGCAACATAAATGTTCCTTTACGATTTTCGTAGCAAGCGTGTAAAAAACGCCGGACTTTAAACAAAATGATGATGAAGGACAGGTGCTCCGCACAACAATTTTGTTTCAAACTGTGTTCCCCGAGCCAAAAAGGCTGAAATCCCCTGAAATGAAGTATCTTCGTCCCTGCCACACGATATGTGCATGCAGTAATGGTCAATTGGTGAAGAAACTTTTAAGCTAATAACTGAGGAAGTGCTCATAAGATGCAGGCTCTATCTCAATTGGGACATAACACCAGAAAGAAAAAAGAAACCTATCTTGCAATGTAGCAAACTTAATAATCAAACCCAAAGAAGAATGATATGAGAGCTTTAATACTTTTTTGGCCGGATATGTCACATTTCCCGAATTTACCCGTATAACGTTTCCACCAACGCTAGTTCCCCGAATGCCAGTCCCCCAAATACACCGTTACCTCGAAAAGTTCATGGTGCTTATAATTTTCATAACTGTACACATTTATTCCCACATCTCTCATCCGATTTATGTGATTTTTTTAGAGAATCCCCTAAGCACTTGACATTGAAGAGCCTATATTATCTATCTATATAAATAAAAATGGAGTGGTGTTTGTATGTCACGAAATGGCTTACGAGCGGGCCACCAGATGTTGACCATTCTTTCACTAAAGTGTTCGTGAAGTGTTCCGACGTGTTTGTGTGTATAAAAAGTTCAGAATATTCACCGGGAAAGTCAAAAAAATGAGACTGAACGGAACTATAATTTTGCATGGGACGTTTCATGGCGTTTTTCTACAGCCTACTTGATGGCAAGACGAAGTTAGTTAGGACCTGAGACGAGACTCGTGAAGACGGTCTTCTTTTTCTGTGATTGCTGAGTTTTTTTCTTATTCCACTTTGTGCATAACAATTATGCGCATGCTGTTCAAATCCTCACATGAACCTCTCAGCAAAAAATGATTAAGTTTGCATCACATCGAATCATAAATTGCCATTTGAGTGAAATTTCATGCCAGCAAACGTAGCAGACATTAGAAATAATTAATCTTCTGCTTAGATTTATCAGCAACTTTGGAAAAACTGCTCCGCCGACTGAGGTTTTTAATAACAGTTTACTTTGAACACAATACTTTTCACTTTTTCAGCCATAAAAACGGTGGGCTGCATTTGACGTTTCGTGAGAGGGGAATCTGGGCTGCATATGACGTTGATATTTTTCCTCTTCGCGAGTCTCTCTCAGGTTAGGACCACTAGTATTTTATAAAATCACAAGCGCATAAAACATCAACTGTTTTCGTCGTTTGAAACCAAACACTTTGATTGTTGCTGCTGAATCTCAGCTTAGTAAATGTACTTTCACAGTTTAAACTCAGCTTGGTAAATATACTTTAATATTTGCCTTTTCAATACATCAAACAGCAAAATAATTTGCTTCAAATTGCGTGCGGAAATTGACTCAAAAAAGTCATTTTTTTGTAATTTTTGACTTTAATGACTTTAACGAGCTCATGTAATGATTTGCTAACCAATTCACACGGCAGAATTTTATTTGATGAGTGCTCTCCATGATGTTTCTCAATTCAATACCCTGATAGCCATATTTGTTTTTCCTCTTCTAGAAACCCTTCTACGATTGATTTGGTCTTAACTGACTCTAGATACCTTTGTGGTCAACTTGTTACTTACGCTGATTTTGATTCTAATCGTGTTCCTTTTGCATTTCAAATATTCCATGAAGCGATTCTCAATGCTATCGGCTCCACTTTCAATTATTTCAGGCCGACTGGAATACATATATCGATAGTTATCTTGATGTTAACATTTCTTTGCAAACGAAACATGATTTGACAAGTCTTTTGAAATTAAAAAAAAAATCCCATTGTTGAAACAAGGGGCATTGCAATACCAAAATGTGAAGAAAAATTTTAATCCGTGATTATAAACGATGATCTGCTACTCTTGATTCGTCTTAAAAACGTGAGGAGAAGGCAATTTCATCGCATTTGCGATCCTGCTATGCACATTTTATGACAAGATTTAAAAAAATAAATTGAAAACGTTTTACTCAAATAAGAAATGAAAATTTCTGAAGCCAATTCCGGCATTGAAAGATTAAAACATATTTTTACTAATAAATTTCGAAAAAGCTCTTAAACTTGCAGTGCAGATTGAAATCGCGCTCAATTTCAATTTAAGACTAACTATTCAAATTGTAAATCAAGTTACTCAGCTTTTTGAAAGCATTATCAATCAACGTTTTCGAAAATTCCTGGGAGACTGATTTGGAAGAAGTAAGAACTGTAATTAAAACATGCAAAAATATGGAAGCCCCTGACGATGATGACATTTTTTACACCCTCATCAAGAAACTTCCAAAGAGTAGCTTATCATTATTGGTTGATATATTTAACAATGTTTTCAGTTGGCATATTTTCCTGATAAATGGAAAAATGCCAACATTGTGTCAATTTTAAAACCAGATAAAAATCGTAGAAAAGCTTCTAGCTTTTGTGCAGTCAGCTTGATTTCATCTATCAGTGAATTTTTTGAAAAGGTTATTTTGAACAGAATTATGGTCCATATCAACAAAAATTCATTTTTTTCCAATGAACAGTTCGGATTCCGACATGGACGTTCGACTCCTCACCAACTTTAACGTCATTTCACATTTTTCATATAATATTTTACACTCATTTTGGATAAGTATCATCGGATTACTTCACTCATTACGTTAAGCATTAATTTACATACCTGTTTAGAAACGCAAGCTTGGCAATTGATACTTCAACAATAGAAACTTTGTATTCGATAACACTAGTAAAACTTCACTTGTCCACTTACCACAGACGAATCACGTCTACTTAATCGAAACGGTATGCTCAATCTGATCTTCGTGCACTCTGATACTATAACATTCATGTCTTCCCACATAAACACCCACAAACTCCCGAAAAGTACCATGTACCGAAAACCAATCAACCCATCAGAGTGCTTTCACCACATCAAAATAAACGCGCACCATTGGACCTCGACGCAGTGCACCGAAAACCATTCGCACACAAGCACCCACCCCGAAAGAACATTATCAACGGTGAGCACAATCCAGCATGGCCCGAAAAACGGTGATCCTACTTTCGATTCTCCTGCTGACCTCAACCCTTGTTTTGGGGGCAGACCGCTCTCAGTACGGAAAATCCAAAACCAGCAAAGGCAACGGCAATCGACATCGCCGGCAGACTCCCGAAGAGATGATGGCCGATGTGGCCGAGACGTTCCATCAGTTTTCCGGCATCTACTTCCTGAACTCCTATCTGATGGATCTGCGCAATATGCTTTCCGATGTGCGCCCGCAGTACGGCGTTACGTTCCTGCACTATAACGAACCGGTTCCACAGGATCTGCAGCAACATCCCGCGGATGGTTGATGGGTGGGGAATGTTGTTTGAATAAATCAAATTAATGTGTTGTTGAAATCAGTTTTGTTGTTCATTTCACGCTAGATGATGACCATCCATCTCAATTGACCTTATAAGGCAAACAATTTGTTCAATTAACTACATGTTTATATCGAAAACTTTGAAATTAGGAAAAATAATACTCTCATCCGACCAGCAAGGACCTCATATTTTTGTTAAAGTTAAGAAACTCAATTACATTGTATATAAAGTTTTTCATACAAATTTGTGTATACAATTTAATAAGCTTTTGCTTTTAAAAATCAATTAAAAATCAAACCTAGCTTACCTTGATGGCTACAGCGGAGCGTCACGGTATTGGCGGGCGCATTATAAAGCTCCATCTTTGTCAGTCTTGGCCTTTGGGCGATATTTCTCCAGTTGCTCTGAAAGTTAAGGGTCGCCAGGCCCTCTTCTACTGCGAACAGCCTAGCGTATTCGTGGTCTTCCACGAAGTCGCTGACCTCTACCTGGTTCCCTGCTGAATATATTTTTCGCAATTTATCCTTCCGACATTCGCACTAACTGACCAGTCAACTGAAGTTTGCCGTGTTTCACACGCTTGATAATATTCGCATCTTTGTACTCGTGATTCATGCGTCTTCACCACACACCATTTTCGAGTTTCCCACCGAGTATTGTCCGCAACACTACGAAAACAAAAAGGCATTCCGGTCTGCCTCTTTCAACGTCCACGCTTCCTGCTTATGCAGGACGAATTTTGTTTCCGTTTGCAAGTTTCGGAACCTAAGCTGGTTACGTAGTCCGTAAAAGGTCCTATTGGAAGCCGCAACACGTCTTTTCACTTCGCGGGAAACGTCGTTGTCACATGTCACAAGTGTTCCAAGATAAACAAATTCTTCAACTACTTTGAACACATACTTATCAAACACTACCTTAGTACCTACACCAGCAAGGTTGGCTTGCACCAGCAACCACGTACTTTATTTTGGTAGAATTGATGGTCAGGCCTATCCTCGCTGCCTCCCTCTTCAGAAGCACGAAGGCCTCTTCCACTGACCTGCGATCGATTCTATTAAGGTCGATATCGTCCAAAAAGTCATGAAGCATGTCTGCTTCTTTCTGGCGTTACGTCCCAACTGGGACAAAGCCTGCTTCTCAGATTAGTGTTCTTATGAGCACTTCTACAGTTATTAACTGAGAGCTTTCTCTGCCGATTGACCATTTTTGCATTTGTATATCGTGTAGCAGGTACGAAGATACTCTATGCCCTGGGAATCGAGAAAATTTCATTTACGAAAAGATCCTCGACCAGCGGGATTCGAACCCACGACCCTCAGCATGGTCATGCTGAATAGCTGCGCGTTTACCGCTACGGCTATCTGGGTCCGGTTGTGCGTTGCATATGCGGAGCATGTGCGTCTGTGTAATGATAGTACCGTTTCTCTGCACGCTAGATCTCCTAATAACACCCTCGAGTGCAATGTTGAACAGTAAATTCTCTGCTTCAATTCGTCTAACATCACAAACGAGGTTGACACCTTGTCTGCAATCCCAACACTTGATTTCGAACCGTCCAGCGTTGCACGTATCAGTCTAATTAGTTTCACCGGAAAACCATGTTCAGACATTATATGTCAAGGCTCATTTCTTTTCATTGAACCGTACGCCGCTTTGGAATGAATAAAATCTGTGTATTGTTCATTTTTATTGATTTTTTTTTAAAGAAAGTTCTCATGTCAATAATGTGAAACTGCCTGAGTGTCCGAAAATGGTCAATACAATGCAATACATGACCCGATATTTAATCACATCTGAGTGAAAAATCATTAGCCTTGAGTTGTCGTAAGGTATCAATGATATCCTGGAAGTGACCTGGGAGGGAGAAACCGATACAATATTCCTGTACGTCAAGGTGAGCCGAGATTTCTGCTGTCACGAACTGTCACTGTGAGCCCGGATCTTAAGAGTGGACAAACATGGAAAAAGCACGTTGTTGATCACAACATATTTTTGCAATTCATCTAAGTTGACAACAATCCGTTAAAAATCAATTCCTGCACGTTCAAAAAGCAATATCACGATTGCATCTTTTATTTCGATAAAATATAAGTATTGAAACACGCACCTTTTTACCTTTTCAAATGAAAATAAAATGCACAGAAAACTATGGCCCCTTTCCAATGTTTGTCCAGGAAGATCAATGGTACACAACAAAAGAAAACTAGAGATTTTCCTCAAGCCTGGCTTGATTGTCGTTGGTGGACTGGAGTTATCTTGCAGTTTGGAAAAGTTTTGATTCATATTTCGTGTGTAGTATCTGTGCCTTCCTCCCAAAAAGTGACCCCTTAGGATCCCTACCGGATCCGATATCCGGTGACCACGTTCCCTAAACGATCATAATAGTTTCCAAACTGAGCTAGGTGATATATTCTATCAAATATGGTTCTCCGACATTACCCGGAACATCATTACCCGGAATGAAATTTACCGGAAGACCATTACTCGGAAAATCATTTGCTGGAATAAACCATTTATCGAAAGACCATTACCCGGAAAGACCATTTACGGGAAAATTATTTCTATACAATGTTTACTTTCTTTATTAACATACTTTTAACCGTTTTACTGCCATTTAGGTATGTTGACCTAAAAATAATGGACAGGGGAGATTCTTCCTCCAAAATACATAACCATTGAAGAGGAGTAAAATATATCTTCATATTTGATCTTGTCAATATGCACCATCTTCAAATATTTGGATTTCATATATGATTCACCCTTCTTTTAAAAATAAGCTGTCCTTTCAACTTATCTTATCTCATCAATAGGGTCCTAAAGCCATGTCCCAATTTTAGTGCCAAACGCTTAAGTTTAGGCCAAAAACACATTTTTCCTTAATTTATTGATGTTTTTCGTTTGCTTGAGTCCAAAAGTTTGTTTTTTATGTTTTTTCAGATTTTGTCACATCTCTTGGCTAAAACTCAAATTTTTGGGAATATTTTGTTTTCCGTGTCCTTTCCGAAATGTCAGATAGGAATCAGTGCTAAAACTAAAACCCCCGGGGGTTTTTTTTTTTGACTAAGCGAACGTCAAACATGATCCTAAGTGTCAAGGTACATTTATGGACCCAATTTACAAATTGAATTTGAAATATGATATAGCCGTGATTTGAGTTGGAAAAAAATGCTAAAGTAGTTGCAGTACCATGCTTTTTCGTGTTATAGAATAAAAACAAGATTTCATTAAACATTTTAGGACCCTATTTACCAAATGTCGTTTCTGCAAATTTCAATATACCTTTTCCTAGAATGACCCATTTTGGGTCATCTGATATTCACCCTTCTTTATTAGTTGGCGGTTCCTTCGATCCACCGATCTTGGCATTTTGTGCAATATGTGACCAAATATCTTCCTCTTGTGATGGCTTATTGTTCTTTCTTGTTTATTACCCTAGCACTGAATTCGGAGTACAGACATTCACAATAGCGAATTGTGTCCCTACTCTCGATTTCCAAGGCACCAAATTAACACTTGATATTGTTTTAGCTTTCTTTAAATCACAAAGCTAAAATGTGAATAACACTGTTGTACACTACCCACCATAAGTATGGAATCGCGTATTGCAACACTCATACTGAATATTGCAGCACCTTGAAAAGTTTAGCATCACCTAAAATTAATATTATCTCGTGATTTTGAGGTGCCAGATCAATTCATTGTTGGGGGCATCTTAAACAATACATCTTTGAGCCCCCGCGATTTTTTATTTTCGATGAAGAGACTTTTATCACTGTATTTTGGGTGATGATCTGTATTGCAACGATTCCATATTTTTTTTAATTTTTTTTTAATTGTAGCGATGTTCTATTTACTCGAATGCACCAAGCCTTATTCGATAGGCGATAGTTTCGATTTCAAATGACCTTGGTGTTATTTGGAGTCAAATATGAGTAATGAAAATAATTCTTCTTATATTCTCTATCCTTGCCTGTACTGTTTCGTTTTATAGCTTAAATTTGAAGACATAGTTTTCCGATCTATATCAGGCGATTCTTTTCTAATTAAATCAGAAACAAATTACACGTTCAATCAAATTTGTAATATTCGTTCATAGCCTATGGCCTACGTTGCGGCAAAGTGAAGCCTTTCAAACAGATTCAGCTGAAGTTGGTAGAATTGAATACCACTGATTCAAAATTATTTCTGGTTGGCAAATTTGACGACTCTTCAAAGTACTTATACACTCTTCAAACTATAACCGAAATCAAAAATGGTCTGTTGATATACCCTCTCAGCTAATATTTGTAGAAATGCTCCTAGAACAGCCTAGAAGCAGGCTTCGTCCCAGTTGAGTCGTGACGCCGGTAAGAAGAACAACATAGCAGTTTGGATGTTTTTTTGAAGAAGTGTTTATGGAAACCGGGAGTCGAGAATGTCATAACATAATTTATGCATCCATGAAAGAAAATAAAAATTGTATACAAATGTACTGATGAAGGTCGTCGAAAATGGAAGATTTGGTTTTCCGGGTAATGGTACATTCTGGTGAGTGGTCTTCTGGTAAATTGCATTCCGGGTAATGGTATTCTGAGTATTGGTATAAAATTCTCAAATATATCAATGTTCTACTGATATTTTTTTTTTGCATTTTCTTCATAATATTCATTCTGAAATGCCATTGGCACCTCAGTAAATTTGGCCCAAAATCTGGAACCATCACCGAATTCAAAATGTTTATTGCATGAATCAGATATAAAACTAATTTGTGATTTTCCTTATAAATCTGACCCAATTCAATCGAACGACGGGAAAGACATAGAAATTTGAAATCTCTGAATCCTTAGGAAGATGGCGACGTCTATTGTGAAGTTGTTAACTAGGTCAAGAGCGGTCATATTTTATATGATGCATGTACCAAAGTGGAGGCTATGGCATGATTTTTTCAGCCTTCTTGTAATCCATGATACGAAGCCACAACAACTTTAAGAAGAAAAAAAGTTTTTAACGAGATTTAAACTAAGCATCTCTGCATTCAGTTTCGCATAACTTACCATTGCTCCACCACGTGATATTTGATAGAAGAGCGATTATTTGTCAATAGGAATGCATGTTTTCCATACAGCGAGACTTGCTTTGTTATTCGTTGAGACCCATCGTCAGTGTTTAAATAAAACTACGCAAAAACAGGATTTCTCTTCCACTCCACACCGCTCAGGCTACTGACTGATATCGCTACCAACCAGCTCCTCTCTTTTATTTCATGTCTGGGTATCAACATATCCATATTTACAATCTATTTAGACTACCCCTACAATTCTTACCCAAGACATCTCTGCTGCAGGGTGTGTGATGTACCTGCTCTCCAACAGTTAGCAGATACCAAACCGCCGAGCGGCGACACTGATGTATTCCACTCACTGATCGCGATACGATGGATTCTCAAATTTCTCAAACTCCCAACACAAGCGCATTGGAAGAATGGTAGTCGAGAACTGTCAAAACGTATGGAAAATAATGAAAAACGTAAATTACTTGCAATTAAGAAAATGGATCAAAAAAAGTAGTGATTAGATATCAAGCGTAATGTGAATACATAATTTTTTGTGTTTAGTTTATCTTCCGTGGTGCTTTCTTTGCTACACGATTTCGTTTTTACTACCAATGGAAAAGAGCCATCTGTTGCCTTTACAGTTTTAAATATCGCCCCATTCTTGCTAAATTACTGCGATTTCAATTGATGCTGTTCTGGATTACGATCTATCAATTTATACAACTTGACGCCATTCTATGTTGCGCTTTTTGCGACCTGTTTTGTTGTCAACACAGATTAACGATAATGAATCTTAGTGAGGAATTATGTATAAGTTGTATTGACATAAGTTACTTATAATTTGACATATTTGTGCGATTCTGATTTTTTGGCACACGAATATGTGATTTTGAACGCACATACCACTACGATACGTGGTTCACTGAGTATCCGTAATTTTCGGCCTAACGACCCTTTTCTTAACGGCATTCGACCTAACGGGATAAAACCGTACAATGTAAGTCGGATTAATCCGTAGCGTATTGCCAAAGAAAACTTTGTTATCATAAATTAAGTTACAGTAAAATCAATACACTCGCATTGTACGCCATTTTTCAAACCCATAAAATATGCACATATTTCACCTCCACTTTTCTACGCCTTTTAGCAACGTCTTATACGGAAACTTTGTCCATATGAACATCGCATAAAGCAAGATTTCATAATGCATACATTCTGGTTGTTTCTGGAATAACGTTTCAAATGCCGAATACTGTGATTCAAATTCCGAACAGAATTAAAAATATCGCGAATAAATTCTAGTTGTTATGAACTTGAACTACAGAGTTGATGCAACTCCTAAGTCTAAATTCATATTGAAGTCATTAATCTTGAGATGCAAATAACCGTTCTTTCCTGCAAAATCAGTGACATATTTCAATGAAATTTTTCAGCAAAGTTTTCAAACAAAACACGAGCGCTCGAATTATGATTCTGTTCGGAAATTGAGACAAAACGATGTTTCACTAACATAGGAATGTCATCAAATTTTCATGAAATGGCAGTCTATTGTAACTTAATTTTAATATATATCAAAAAACTTTTTATCATGGGAACGTGATTCATATTCCCGAGAACAATTTCAGAGCAATGATTCTACCCTATTACCACGAAAGCCATTACCCCGAATTCCAAATCCCCGAATGACTATAACCCTGAATTCCAATATCAAGCGGAAATGTCACCAATGTCATCATCTTCTTCTTTCTGGTGTTACGTCCCAACTGGGACAAAGCCTGCTTCTCAGATTAGTGTTCTTATGAGCACTTCCACAGTTGTTAACTGAGAGCTTTCTTTGCCGATTGACCATTGTTTGCATGTGTATATCGTGTGGCAGGTACGAAGATACTCTATGCCCTGGGAATCGAGAAAATTTCCTTTACGAAAAGATCCTAGACCAGCGGGATTCGAACCCACGACCCTCAGCATGGTCATGCTGAATAGCTGCGCATTTACCGCTACGGCTATCTGGGCCCCCACCAATGTCATCATGTCAAGATAATTATAAATTCGGGAAAATAGCATTCGGGGTGATGGAATTGTGGGTAATGGGTAGTGGAATTCGGGGTGGTTTCATTCGGGGAAATAGCATTCGGGGTAATGGGGTAGAATTGAGACAAAACAGTAGTAAAAAATAATAAATTGTTCTTTTTATCAGCACACTGAATTCCAGTTAACTTTTGCAAAGGTGTTAATTATTTAAAAAATATCAGCAGATTCACGTCTATCAGATGCATTTCAAGTCACAGTATACCTGAAGTATTCGGAATATGTGTTAAAATGATAATTCAGTTGACTCGCAAGCTCCTAGTTGCGACGAAAAATCTTTATTGGTTTTCTCAACCGTCAATTTCGTAGAATACGTTTAATTGTCGAAAATAAATTCATCAAGAAAACATCAGCTTCGGAATTGATAAAATAACCTCTGGATTATTAGCCCCATGCGGAAACCGATACGGATGACACAAAGCCTTAAGACCACATTCTTCAAATGTCTAGAATGATCTTCATTTATTTGTTTATTTAAGACTTAATTTAAAAAGATAAGATTTTAAGATAGTTTAAAACAAAACGTATATTTATTGTCAATTTATTCTGTGATAAAGAAATACATTATGAAAAGCAACATTTATAGTTTTTTTAATGATTCCAGACAAAGATCAAATATTCAGCTAATCGTTTACATATTTGCTCATTCATTTAAATGCTGGTTCTAAGCCTAAATTGCCGTCAACTTATTTTACTTGTTTGTGAAAATTAAGATACGGTTTTCCACATTCTTAAGAGGCACAAAACGATTTTCCTTTCCTGTATGATCAAACAATAATGGCGAATTAATCAATGCCATATTTTCTTTTTTGCTTCGGAAAAGTATCAAGCGTGATAAGGTTTTGGTTTGTGTTCCATTTTGTGAAACATGACTAGTTCTAGTAGAAAATGGATAATTTTGGAATCAAATATTTTACAAAATCAGTCGTGGAATGAAAGGATAGCGTCCTTCGGTAAATAGCCTTACAGTTTGAATAGAGGAGTATGGATTGAATTAATGTTTTTCGCACTTTTTTGTATGGGATAGTGCTTTAGATTATCGACTAAAGCGATATTGCACGCGAAAATATATCTCAAAGATGTATATCAAGAGTCTCCACATTCGCCATTTCTACTCCAGGACAAAGTTCAAATCTCCACCATCTTGGGTGCCCTTCGTCTCTGGCTCAGTCTAGCCCACTGCTCCGTCAATGCTTGCGTTTCACTATCGGAAAAAAGTTTTTCCACCGCTTCCAGGTCGTGTTGGTCGAAAAATTTCTGTTTCCAGTTAACCTTGTCTTTTTGTTGCATTTGCTCAGTGCGTTCAGAACTCATTCCAATCTTCGATGACGAAGGGCGCGGTTTGAACGACAGGAACCCATCCGGATCGTCCCCATCCTGGTGGGTAGGTCTTTGTGATTTGATATGGTGGGATGGTGCCGGTTGATGATAGATCGGTGCCGAGGGAGAGGCTGGTGGCTGATCTGGATGCCACGGTGGTTGAGGAACACTGGACATACCCTCTTTGCCGGGAAAAACGTTATAGTAGTAGTATTTGTTGCCAATCACGTAAGATCCGCAGGGATGTTCCATGCAGTTGCAGTTACTCGTCGGAGTAGGTTTTGGTAGCTGAACGGAACTGGAAATGGTTACCGGTGCAGGTTGGCTGCTGTCGGGAGTTGGAGATTTTTCAGGAACTGGAAGAAGACAAATGTTACATAATTGAAACACTAATGCGGGCGGCTTATTTATCGAAAGTCCAAAAAAATTGCATTCTTCTGATTTAAAATTAGGATAGAAGAGAAACTTTTAAGGATAAGTTAAACATATTGAGATTTTGATTTGGTACAAGCGGTTAAAAGATGAATTTTAAAGCAATGCACACAAATTTATTATGTTTCGTTTAATTTTGTATTTCTTAATAACATTCTGTTCAAATTTGAATATACAAAATATTCAACAAAATCATATTTGTCTGAAACTATAACTAGAGCTAGTTTAAATCATCAATTAGTTGTTTCTCACCTGAAATTGGTTTCATCACTTGCAAGGTGTCGATTTTCTTGAGCGCTATCTTGTGTTTCAACATTAGATCCTTGTACGCCTTCGATAGAACCAGTGCTTGATTTCTCAGCAGGGAGACTTCAGAATTGACCTTCGAAACGATGTTCTGAAACTTTTCCTTACTCATGTTGATTGTCGGACTAAAATCACCACCGTTCGAATATTGCCTTCCTTTAGTAATCGAATCCAAATTCAATTTCAGCAGTGCATCCTGAGCTTCTTTGAGGCTTTCCAAGTTTTCCAGAAAATCACTTCGTTCGTGACGGTCTTCCCATTGGGAGTCGTGAGCAGCCAGTGAGATGCTGCCTAAACATGTGATAATTAGAATCACTTGTCCGCCGCTCTGAAAGGATTACAATTATTATCGAATCGCAGCCATGTTCAAAGGATATATTCATTTAAACTTACTTTCAACATCCTGCTAAAAAACGTGTGTACAATCAGCTCCAGACTTCAACATGAACTGGGAAACATTGGGTATGGGTTTGATCAGCTTGAGCCTCCCACAAAGTGAAAGGTTTATTGATTACGCGCGGTACTCCTCGCCGGAATGCCGTACTTTTGACCCTTTGTCTATGTAGTGGGGTCAATATGATTCCACACACTGTCACTTTTTTTTTTGTTAGAGAACCGATTTGTAAATTTTTTACACACGTTTGTTGGTTTCCGAGAGTTATATATTTGTTTTGCTCATCGTTTTTTTTTTTTTTATTATCTTCTTAAGTAATTTTTGAATACTCTTAGGTCTATCAGCCGACTTTACCAAAAACACCAACGTCTTGATTGTAGCTGTTTTGCAATAATAGATATGAGTTGGAAATATTTGGTGTTCACTCGCGCCTTTTAGCGGTAGAATTTTTAACATATTAAACGTGCAGCGTATTGCTACTTGTATAATGTACAATTTTATCATAATGTCCGCTATTGTTCTGATCTGCATCGACTGATTGGAGTAGCCAGAGAGCGACATGGGAATGTAAACAAAAATCGGGAATTACTTTTATGTTATAATTTTTCAAACATTGTCTTCAGCACTCATATTTATGGACTAACTACGTAATGAAAGATGATTTGACAACCAACAGCATTGATGCGACATTGCTCTTTAGATTAGAATCACTGCACAATGAGTGATCACGTGGTAATGATCCATGCTATAATTGTTTTTCAGTGAACAACACATAGTTTCGATCTATCTGCAGCACTGTCAAAAAGATCCTAAAGATAATTTGCCACTATATTTGCTTATTTTAAGGCTAAACTTGACCCATCATTGATATCTATAGTCTATCACCATCAATGATTGGTCATGGAGTAGACAGAATGATGTTAATGTGATATACATTGATCCAAACTGTATCGCAGTTGGCTTGTACAAATCAACAAATTTTAAGCATTCATAGCATAGGAATATAAGAAGTTAGACCGCAATTGTCGCTGCAAATCTTGTGACTAACATCTAGTGTGCGAGATTTAGAGGTGGTACTCAAAGTGTAAAATTTTCTCCTGTGAGCGGTTCCACGCCGTTTCGCAAACCCGATTATTTTAGTATTTTTGAATCACCTGAAAATTTGCATACAGATTCTTTATGACCAAAAATGCCATTATGCACTTTCAGACCGCCATTTTGAACCTCGCCTTATTTTTGAGAAGGGCGTATCGGAAAATGCATGGCAAATCTTTAAAAAACTGTAACTCGAAAACGGTTTGTCCGATCGATTTGAGATCTTCTACAAAGTTGTAGGTATTGCTTAGGACTATATGGAGAAAAATATGCACGGTAAAAAAAGTTACAGATTATTTTTTATTTCAAAAACAAAATTTTAAAATCGATTTTCTCCAGAAACGCAGTTTTGATTTTTTTTTATTTTTGGATATGTTTTAGAGGACAACTTATGTGATTTATTGCACAATGTTTCAAAATGGAAGAATTATGGACAAAAAAGTTATAATTTTTAAAAAAATTAAAGATTTTGAAAAAAAAATCGAAATAGAGGAAAACAATAATTCTCTATGTGATTATTTGAAAGTACATAAAAATTGCAATCGTAAAGTACTTAAGTAATTTTTCTCTAGGTTGCATCAATTTCGAGATATACTCATATTTATATGAAATTTTCAAATAAAAAAAGAAAATTAGGCCCTTTTCAAGCATATTTCGTGTTTCTCCATTCAAGAAAAAAATATTTTGATTGAGCGAATTGTAGCTAAATCGTTTATCGTTTGATCAAAACATTTATGCTTAAGTATTGAAAAAAGAATGCACGGTAAAAAATATAAACGATATTTTTAAATGAAAATTTGAAGCTAATAGTTCTTAAAAACCGCAACATTGATGTTTTTAATTTTTGGATGTATTTTGCGGTTGTTGTAGGTATTGTTTAGGACTATTTGGAAAAAATATGCACGGTAAAAAATAATGACAGATTTTTTGAATAAAAAAATTAAAATCGATTTTCTATGAAGAGTATATATACATATATACATGTAAAAAAAAAAAAACACAAACAAACTCTTTCTCCATGGTTGTACGATTTTGCCGCGATGGCAGGGCTTTACCCATTAGCCGGGCTTAGCCCTGGGGACCAAAGGTACACCGTTGTGATAGAATCACATTTTTAATGCGTTTAGATTTACCGTGTATATCTCGGAAGTGATGCATCTCAGCTAAATTTTGCTTGAGTATTTTTCGATAGAAATTTTTCATTTTTAAAAAAATATAGTTATTTTTCTGTTCTCAAAAAAAACGCACCAAAAATATCGTTTTACATAATTTTTTTTTCTTTATTTTTTTAACTAATTTATTTTTTATCCAAAATTTTTCCGTTTTGAGGCATTGTGCAAGAAATTACAAACAATATGCTGCAAAACATATCCAAAAATTAAAACCATAAATTTTGCGGTTTTTAAGAACAATGAACTTCAAATTTTCATTTGAAAATATCGTTTATATTTTTTTACCGTGCATACTTTTTTACAATCAAACAATAAACAATTCAGCTACGATTCACTCAATCAAAATAAAATATTTCTGGAATGGAGAAACACGAAATATGTTTGAAAAGGGCTTATTTTACTTTTCTTATTTGAAAATTTTATATAAATATGAGTACAGTGGGATTCCGTTTTTGGCAACAAAGTCGAAATTTTCAGTTGCCATAAACGGAACCGTGCCAAAATCGGAACCCTTATTTTAAATTTTATTTTTCAACTATTGGTTTTGAAAACATCATTAGAATGTTATTACATCATCCTTGTGGAACCATATGGCATCAAGACTTCAGAACGGTTCGCTTCGAAGCAGTTTTCCGTAATATTGTTCTATGCTATGAATATATAGCGCCGTGATGTTAATTGTGACAAACGTTCTACATACTTACTTTTTATGCCTCAATGTCTTTAAGGATTTTCAGAAGCTTTATGTACACTATTTGTATGAGTGGACCATGTAAAATAAATAATCGCAAAAGTGACCTTTATAAAAAAAACTAAAACTGTGTAAGAATATGGAAAAAAAAAATAAACTGTTTCCATACAAAGACGTATTTACAAAACAAATGCGCTGGGTATTGCAAAACGGCCAGAAGTTTTTTTTTTATTTCATGAATATTGAAAATCAGTTTAACTTTAAGGCTTCAGCGTAAAATTTTACAATATTCGGTAAGTTTAGAATACCCTCCTTTAATTTATGTTTCTGATAAAGTAAAGCATTTCATAATTAATGATTGACTGCAATCAAAAGGGCAAACATAAACAACTAATCAAAAAAAGTAATCTACAAGAAAACGCTAGCGCTCTGAAGCATTTTGTTAGGAATATTGCTGCGATATTTCCGAAAATTCTCAAGTCTTCAATACAAATTTTCAAAAATTCATGATTCTTAGGCTACCACTAGCACTCCTCAAATTTCTCTGGAAACCTTTTCAAAATCTACAAGATTTTGCCAGAAATATTCAAAATACCACTACAAATCCACATTATCCAGCTAGGAATTACCAGGATGCCATAGAAAACTTAAGAGCTTATTAGGAATCACAAAATTTCGGACTTAATCCTCAATAACCAATTATATATTCTGTAGATCCCGCAAGAAACCCTCAGTGTTCGCTAGGAATCTGCAGGCATTCTCAAGAATCCGTTAAAATTTTTGAGAAGTCTCTTATGAACTAAGAACTCCCTAAGGATTCTCCAGGGTTCAGTTTGGAAATTCAGAGTCCCAGCTGGCAAGGAACATTTTAATTATATTGAGACCCGTATCCTTGATTAAAAATCTTGTATAAAACACATATCTTAACAAATCTAACGTCGTAAAGAATCTCCAACAAATAGGGAAAGAAGCTCGCAGAAAGATTAATATACACATTAAAACCACACTCTCAATCGTTTTTTATCGCACGCTTCAATGATATTTTTGAGAATAAAGTTTAGTTTGGACTGTGTTTGCATTCGTTTTGCTGTCGGTATTGAATAGAACATTGGAATTCTTAAAAAATAATTTACACTATAGTAAAATATATACTTTTTTTTATGGATTATATGTAGACACTTCTGCATTTCACTAGAATAACGCAATTTATTTAATGAAATTCCTCAAAAATTATGAGCACGACATTTTGACATCTATTACTGCGGTTTGTTCTCCTTACGCAATGTTTGTAACTCCATAATAATAAGAACAGTGAGCAAAAAAGGTGAGACAAAA
The DNA here is from genome assembly GCF_002204515.2 of Aedes aegypti. NCBI lineage: Eukaryota > Metazoa > Arthropoda > Insecta > Diptera > Culicidae > Aedes > Aedes aegypti. Next base: position 34,905,900 of record NC_035108.1, read on the forward strand.
TTTAAAGTGTGAGTCATAGACCTTTTGTTGCCCTTATGTGCTTGTGTTTTGTTCAAACAAGCTGTTCCAAATCTGAAGAGAAGTGTTTTTTTAGTGTATCACTAACTGGCAGGCTTAAGTGGGCTGGTCACTCAGTATGAATGCCTAAGATATAAATCTCTAGTTGAGATGCTGGTGGAGATGAATGGCCTCATGAAACGCTGCGAATGCATGACCAATGACCATTCTTAAGTAAATTAGCACGTACGGGAGCTCTTAGTAGTTAATGATATTTGGAGGAATCTCGACGAAAATAGAGCTCTAGAATGTAATTGGTGCGTATTTTACCTGCCATTCAGATAAATAAAGCAACAGACACGATAATATTTACAAAAAATTGCAATTTTTTTTTGGTATTCAAAAATGTTGCCAAAAACGGATCCATTTTGTTGCCAAAATCGGGGGGTGCCAAAAATGGAGCATGCCAAAAACGAAGCATGCCAAAAACGGAATCCCACTGTATATCTCGAAATTGATGCAACCTATAAAAAAATTACTTAAGTACTTTTCGATTGAAATTTTTCTGTATTTCAAATAATCACATAAAAAAATATTATTTTCCTATATTTTGATTTTTTTTCAAAATCTGTTATTTAAAAAAAAATCATAACTCTTTTGTCCATAATTCTTCCATTTTGAAACATTGTGATTTATTTTATAAGTTGTCCCCTAAAACATATCCAAAAATAAAAAAAATCAAAACTGCGTTTCTGGAGGAAATCGATTTTAAAATTTTGTTTTTGAAATAAAAAATAATCTGTAACTTTTTTTTACCGTGCATATTTTTCTCCATATAGGCCTTTTCAAGTGACAGGTCCGTCTATGCATTTGTTTACATCGGTGGAGAACCGGTGCTAACACGGGCCTGTCATTTTCATAGAAGAACTGTCAAAGAGCTTCCGGATCAGCTGATTTGAAACGTCATGTGAAAAAGCCTATAGTCCTAAGCAATACCTACAACTTTGTAGAAGATCTCAAATCGATCGGACAAACCGTTTTCGAGTTACAGTTTTTTTTTAAGATTTGCCATGCATTTTCCGATACGCCCTTCTCAAAAATAAGGCGAGGTTCAAAATGGCGGTCTGAAGGTGCAAAATGCATTTTTGGTCATAAAGAATCTGTATGCAAATTTTCAGGCGATTCAAAAAATACAAAAATTAAATTAAAAAAAAAATCGTCATGTTCGGTGGAATTGCTCCTGTATAACCATTGTAACCTAATTTGGAAGTCAACAAATAAACCTTTACACAGTTGTTACCATCACGCTCACGTTGCATTTTGGCAAACGAATTGGGCTCTTTTTTTAATGTATTCAACTCTTTTTAATTGGGGGTACATCGAAGAGTTTGAGCTCCACATGCAAGTGAAAGTTCCAGCTTGGCATATTGTTCCAGTAGAAGCATTAACCTAAGGATGCTAATGTCGCTACTGTTCGTAGTATGGCAACATCTAGTTTGCCACGTGCTGATAGCCTGAGTACCGGGTCTCAAAGTGTGAAATCAATTTTTAAAAACATTACAAATAATCATCTACAACATGGCGGTGAATAATCAATGGAAAACTACAGTTAAAGGTATTTATATATTAATTCAGTTTTGTGACAACAGCGCCACTAGCGTTCTACTACTAATATGTCTATTATCGTACCACAGGAGGATTATTAATTAGTGTTTGTGAATCGGATCAGTGACGATACAATTTTCCATCCCGATGAGTAAAGTTTCCCACGTTTGCTAAATTTGTTAATATTGTGTTATTCAAATGAAAAATGCGTTTTTTTATACGCAGTTTATTATATTATACACATTATATTCTGTCGTTAGAGATATACACGAATGTGGTTCAAGAAACTAGCACAAAAGAGCACAACGTTGGTGAAATTGAACAACGTACCGCTTGAACTGCGACTCACGAATGCTTCTAAATAAAATGGACTCCGGCCAATGGAGCTTATTGAATACCGATTTAAAGTTGGAGGTTTGATCTTCATCATCTGTTCCAGCAATTAGGATCAGGTTAAGGGGATTTTTTTTTATTTCCGTACGGGTTTGGGCCGAAAGGTCTTAGATTTTAATGAAACTTTTTCCACAGGCAGGGCTCATCAATATATGAATAAAACAAAATGAGAAAAATTCAGGGTCGCTTATTTTCCCGGAAAACTCAGTTGGAATTTTTTTGTTTTCCTCTGACACTACTTACTTTGAAAAATCATAACACAAGAACGAAGCATCGTAGAAACAAAGTTTTTTTTTTATGAAAATGAAAGCAAATTTTCTCAGGAGGACGGGGCTGGTGGTCTGATGGCTACCGCTTCTGCTTCATATGCAGAAGTTCATGGGTTCAATCCCAGGCCCGTCCCTTTCCTCGTACTTTGTAGTTGTATATCTCTCACTTGCTTCTATCTTCCATTCTAAATATATCACACTCAAACTATTCGTTCATAGCAAACGCTAGAACCAGAGACGGACAAGAAACTGTTTCCCTAACGCTTCCTACTTCCACGCGCACGCCTTACTTACGCCTGATACATAGGCAGTCTGCTAACCACAAAAGCAAACCTCTCTGCCATGCCTTTCCCCCAATCCATACACTCCCGCATGAACTGACGTGGATGCAGTGGAATATACGGTCTGCGTGGGAGTCAGTTCAATGCATCATCAATTCCTCCCCCTTCCCCTCATTGGTCTGCATTCTGACGTGGCAGGTGCCATTGTTGCCTAAAAATAGAAGATCACCAGCACTTATACACTGAGGATGCCTGTTAGTCCCAAGCAGTCATTCGGTTGGTTCCTTGTGTAAGTGCAGCTAATCTGGCGATACTGGAGTGCATCCACGGGCGGCCAATCAAGCTCAAGCTCAAACTCAAGATCAAGAAAATGAAAGCAAATTTTCTCAGGAATAGAAAAAAAATGTTAACTGGAAAAAGTTTTCCACAAAATTTTTCACCGTTGAGAAAATTCGTAAAGAAAAGCCGGAAAAACTGTGCTCCAACTCGAGGAAAATTTTCAAAACAATATTTTTGAGAAGATAATTTCATAAGCTTTAATGCTGAAATTTTTGAAATGTACTTTTTTTTTCGTTTTTGAGTTATGGCCAATTTTGTAAAAAATGTGCAAATGTGCCATTTTGAGCCTTTTCTTTGAAAAATCATAACTCAAGAAAGAAGCATCGTAGAAACAAGCGTTATTTGACATTAAGCGAATGGCTAGAGATGCTAGTATTAGAAAGCCAGCAGAAATTGATAACGCCAAACAATTTTTCGACTGAGCTGTGTCGCAAAAGGTGGAAGACCAATTTAAAAAAGTTTGGGAATTTATCTATGCAACTGAAAATGATCATTTAGAGGCCGAAAAATGTATTCAGGAAAGATTTTCTAACCTTGTTCCAATTCCTGGAACAAAATAAAATCATTCATTTATACCAAGAGACGAACGAAGCAGTTTTGCTAGTGAATTCTCAGATGAAGAAAATACAGCATGCTTTGTTCTTAATAATACAAAGAAACGAAAATCTTCTGGTGTTACCAACCAAAGACAATCTTCCCGGTTGAAAAAATAGATAGTTTTAAGATGAAAATGTATGTTATATACTGAATAATTGAATAAATAAAATTAAAAAAAAAAATAATAATAGTTATCTTATTTGTACCATAGAAAAGAAAGTAATCTAAAATTTTTATTGCAGGCTTGAAAATAATTCGATAATTGAATCAAACCATTCTTACAGAGTTTTCGGCATGGTTTCCAAGATAGCTCGATGATCTTCATAAAAATCAGTGTTCAGTGATCAGCTGTCACTGCCATAGTTTTCTGTTCAACCGTAAAACGAAAAATTATCTCCAAAATAGGACGATTATATTTTACCCTTGAGACTGTCATAAGGTCTGTTGAATATAAAAAAATCAACAAACAAATAGGAATATTGTATCAGAATAAAAAAAGTCATGTATGTAATGCAATATGCTGTAATTGACTCGTTACCTTAGAAAATAACTTTCTCTTTATATTTCATTTTAAAAATATTGTATTGATGATACACTATAACCTCAATTTACGAACTAGATTGGGGGTGCGTAAATTGAGTTGGTAAATTGAATCAGTGCGTAAAACGAGGGAGTTCAGTTCGTAAAACGAGGTTTTGCCGTTTGGAGTCTACTTGTATGAAATTTATTTATATTATTTAGAAAAAAAATATGCTCTTTTAGCACCATTGACATATTATTAATACATTGTGTTCTGAATCAGGCCAAAATGTGTGCAAGTTAAGGTCTTCCTAGAACTCTTTGGAGTTTGGGCATATGACTCTACATGAGTTAACGGAGTTCAATTTATCATTTTTATGTAGAAAAATATCTCACAATACTGGACCCTAGAAGATTATTTTATTTCTAAGAAGCGTTTGTCTGACAATACAATGTTTTGGTAATAAAGTGAGTACAACATGTGTTCTAGTTCATCCAAAAACTTCCTGGAATATATACCTGCAATGTACTGGCATATTTAGCGATCCTTTGATATTCTTTTGATATGGCACAGGTCCTTATCTATTCATAGTAGTAAAATAAGTATTTTTATAATTTGTGCCGATGTCCTAGGTCCTCCAAGGACTCCATTGAATATAAGCCTTGGGATCTACGACCGTAATAGGAAATTAGAGGTTAGTTTTCAAATACTCCACAGACCCCTAACCATTCATGTGAGTAAACGGTGTACTGTAATAATTTGTGCCGATGTCCTAGGTCCTCCAAGGACTCCACTGAATATAGGCCTTGGGATCTACGACCGTAATAGGAGATTAGAAGTTAGTTTTCAAATGCTCCACAGGCCCCTAACCATTCATGTGAGTAAACGATGTACTGTAACAATTTGTGCCGATGTCCTAGGTCCTCCAAGGTCTCCATTGAATATAGGCCTTGGGATCTACGACCGTAATAGGAGATTAGAGGTTAGTTTTCAAATGCTCCACAGGACCCATTTTCGTGCCTATTCCGAACCCCCTCATCGTGCCTATTCCGAAAATACCCATATTGTATGGGTTTCCAAAGATTTTCCCAAACCAGAGGTCGCCATCTTGGATTCCAAAATGGCGCCGGACATCGGTTTTCGTCATCCCCTCATCGTGCCCATTCCGAAAATATCCATATTGAATGGGTTTCCAACGGTTTTCCCCAACCGGAGGTCAATAATTTCCCACAGAATTGTCAAAACTCAATTTACGCACTGCGTAAAAAAAGTGACTTAAATTGAGTTTACTTCGTAAAAAAGTGACTTAAATTGAGGTAGCGTAAAAAAAGACTTCGTAAATTGAGGTTTTAGTGTATATGCTTCCATTTCAACAAAAATACTGTTTTTATGTAAAATCTGAAAAATCACGGAATCCCGGGTTTTCGGGGACAAGCATAATTTTTTGTCCCAAATCCCAGGACAAGCAAATGACCGGGATATGGACACTCCAGTCCAGAACTATTTTGTTGAGTTTCAACATGCTCCTAAAATTGGAACCAAAAGTAATGTTCAAAGAGGATATTTAGATGATATCTCAAGAAAAATGATAGATGCTATTTGGGAGAATTTCTTGACGATATACTGAATTGATTCATAGAAATATAATAATAACATCCCCTAATTGATCCTAATAAATTTCGATTTTAATTTCCGAAAGAATTAAGTAAAAAACTTCATCTGTTGAGAAATTGAAGCATCAATTCTTAGTGAAATCAAGGAAAAATAAGTAATTATTTTAGTGGCTGCCTATCGCAGTATTAAATGTTTGTTGTTTGTTAACTCAAACTCATATATTTAAAGCAATCAACTCAATAGAATATCCTGAGAAAAAGTCCTTGAAAACTGAAAATAACAAAAGGCAAAACTTAAAACATATCCAGGAAAAATCTCTTTAGGAATCCATTTTTGTCTTATTAATTTGAGGAATACTTGTCAAATTCATTGAAGGAATAGATGCATGGAGAAATTCGGGAGTTATTACTGGGAGAAATAAAGGTGAAATCTATTTTAGCTAGCACTGATGAACTGTATGAAATCCTTACATCCCGTTGCAATAACTGGATAGGCTGCTAACACAGCGTAACAAATATGACATTTTTGCGTGTCTCAAGGTTCAAATTATGTGTCTCTAGTAGATTTTGGGTCGCTGAATTTGATGCCGTTCTCAGAAATGTTCCAGCACGTCACAATTTTTAGCTACAGGTCACCAAAGTTGTATAAAACATAGGTTTTATTAATGTTTACATGAAATTTGAAAAGTGTAATTTATCAAACTGTTTTGTGATTCAATCCACCAATCATGCAAAATAGGACTTGAAGTTTCAATTTAGATATAATTTGATTGTAAATTTTGCCATTATATTCAGTTTAAATCGATTTTTTCAACATGCTTGCAGTCTCCATATAAAATTCTTCGTTTATCTTATATGGCGTAAGCCAATACCTTTCAGAATCACCAAAAAAATAACATTTACCAGCGGAAGAATTATGAACTTTGTTGTAAAGCATTGTTTAATACATGAAGTTTGAATTTTGTGACAAATTAAGCAAATAAATTGCCATACAAGTTGGAAGTTGTCCTGGACCGACCGGGAATCGAACCTAGACACCTTCAGCATGGCTTTGCTTTGTAGCCGTGGACTCTAAGGCTAAGAAAGGCCCCTTCTGTTTTATTTTGTTTAATTTAAGAAAGGTACAGACAACGTAACTTCTTTTTGGCCCAGGCACAAGGTTAAGTTCCTTAGATACATAAAGGTACGCAACACACAATGCACCCGAAATGCACACAACATTTTTGGTTCTTCTCTTGTGACCCATGAGCCAGTTCACCACTTACATGTATAAAGCGACTGACAGAGGCGAAAACAGGAACCATTCCCCTTTCTCTCAATCATCGTCATATATCTTGCGCTTATTCGACGTTGAACCGGCTGAGAAGAAGGTAGGTTGGCGCGAGTTCACAATTCGCGTTGCGTGCACTGCATTGTAAAACACCCTTTTTCTCACTTCACTATCAGCGATGGCTCCACGTGTGATCTTCACCGCCTTGCTGGCAACTTTCTTCCTGGCACAATTGGTGACATCTTTCGAACCTACCAAATCCGTAATCTCCCTGATTGGAGAAGGGGGACTTCCGCGTAGAGGACGGGATCTGCTGTTGGCCGACGAGGACGATGATTTCGATTTCTTCCAGCAGGAGCCGCTGGATTTAAAGCTGGACGATTACGACGTCCTGGTGGAGGAAAACACCCGACAACGGACGGCGGCAGCACCTGCCGTGGACAACAATCAGGTGAAGGTCCTGTTGGCGAAGCTGCAACTGAAGAGCAATCAGTTTATGGACATTGCCCGGGAGACGGCTCATTCAGCGGTCAGTTTGTTGGCTTCCTGTGCCAGACTGGTGGAGAATGGTGACGATAATTTTGTTATAATGGCGCACTGAAAATAAAGTTTTGTGTTTGAGATGTTTATGGAGTATCTTGTAAATTGAGGACATCACAGCTCCTTATATTTAAGTAGAATTATACATGATCCTTCCTTAGACGAGTGGTTAGAGTCCGCGGCTACAAAGCAAAACCAAGCTAATGGTGTCTGGGTTCGATTCCCGGTCGGTCCACGATCTTTCGGTAATGGAAATTTCCTTGATTTCCTTGAAAATTCTCTGGGAATAGGGTATCATCGTACCTGCCACACGATATAAGAATGCGAAAATGGCAACTTTGGCAAAGAAAGCTCTCAGTTAATAACTGTGGAAGTGCTCATAAGAACACTAAGCTGAGAAGCAGGCTCTGTCCCAGCCCGAGTAGCACACATGTTATATTTGAGCATTTTCGACTGCTATATGACCAGATCAGGTCATATATGAGTTGATAATGCTCAATTATAACATGTGTGTTGCTTGGGAGTGAGGATGTAATGCCAGTAAGAAGAAGAAGTATACATAATAGAGGGAAGTCCTGTATGAATTTTCGACATGTTGTCATAGAATAATGGAAAAGTTTATGTACAAAATGTCAAAAGACAAAATATCGAAAGAAGAGAGGGCCGAAAATAATTTGCTTGGTGTGAAAAATTTCTTTTCTTAAAAAAGATTTCCGACCATTCGACCCTTCTTTTTGTTTCTCGACCTTTTGTCACAGATTCAGTACTCATTTGTCCATATCTTTGGCACGACCAATTGATACTCTTTATGGCTCAATCTATAGAGTCAATCTTAATCTGTAGGTATGTTGACAACTTTTTTTTTTCGTTTTGTATACTAAATTTATACTTTGGATCGACCAAAATTTTTATCCGGTATGGCATTAGCACCGTAGTCTCATTACCTGTGAAGATCACATACAAAAAATTGGCGTGTAAAATAATAGGGCGATTATAATTGGTATGAGATTTCACTGATACTGAGATACTGAGGGGTGAACCCAATTTTATCCACTATGGCTAGAATGTCTGTTTAAATGATTTTGAAGAGTCTAAAGATTTTTTCGCCAATTTTTTTTAGATGTTCTATAAAGATAATGAGTTTACGGTTCTTATGCGGTACCGGTTTGAAAGTTTGATCGATCCTAATGCTGAGAAAATTACCCATATTTCTTTTGTGTAACTTTCGAAAAATGTCACGGCTTCCAGTGAAAATTCAGTTAACATAATTTAAAAAATGTTGTTGTTAAAATACCAACGAAGTAAGATTAACTCATTGCTTTTAGAATGCGGTATTGAAAGTTTCAATCGGAAGTGTAATCACAGTGAGAAAAATGAAAAAAATACACACATCTATGTGTTTTGTAGGGGGTGAACCCAAACTTTTGCTCGGGTGTATACTGTGTGGCAGATACGAAGATCATCTATGCACTGAAAACTCTAGAAAATTCATTATTGTACCAATCACAGGACTGAAACGGCTGTCATCCACGAACAGCTGGAGTGAAGCAAAAAATTTGGTGCCGAAGAAGGTGCTGATTTGACAGCTCGTCCAAAAATACCGATTTAAGCACGAAAAACACTCGTTTTCGAATGCGACATTGATATTTCACTAATCAATCTGATGTGAGGTGCGTATAACTTTATCCAGTTAACTTTAGTCACAAGATAATTTTGTCACATTTTTTTAGGCGTAATGATAAACGATTATCAACAGTACTTTTTTCTCATGCGACATTTGTGGCTACCGCCCGGGATTTGACGGGGACAAAACCTAATCATGTTTACACAGTACTAGCGCCACGCAGATAGTGGCTGGCTTCAAGAACTAGCGTTTACTTCAGGGGCTTTACACCAACCGGATCCGAAGCGAACACCATCTTCCCATCATTCATCACCATGGTTCATCATTCGCCGCCACACACCGTTCTCCTGCACACCTGTGATGATTCGCTTCCGTATTTCACGGCTAATGTTATTGTCAGCCGTCAGCAATTTTCGTCCCAATTTTCGGTGCCTCGCGTTTCAGTGTACAGGTCTGTAACCTTTTCAAATGTTCAGCCGACAATGTCCATATCATCTGCGAAGCTAACAAATTGACTGAATCTCGTAAAAAGGGGATATATTGGAGTGCGACAATTACCGAGGAATAAGGCTTCTCAATTCGGCGCACAAAATAATAACACGTATTCTGTTCAACAGATTGAAACCGCTTGAAGAGTCCTTTTGTCGGTGGATACCCAGCTGGTTTTCGCGAGGACCGATCGACGTCGGAGCAAATTTTGACTTTGCGAGAGATCTTCGATAAATTCCGGGAGCACAATTTGCAGACTCATCATTTGTTCATTGATTTCAAGGTGGCGTATGTTTCAGTGAAATGAAACGAGTTGTGGTAAATATGTAATGATGGAACTTGGTTTTCCGGCGAAGCTGATTATACTGATTCATGCAACGTTGGAACGACTAATTTGGACAGCAAAATGGTGAGTCGACGAGTTCTCACAAGTTGCTATCTCATGCTTCCACGGGTCAACGGATGACAAATGACCGCCAGCTACTTAGCCTGGGTCCTGTTGTTCTTCTGACTTCAGCTAGGTTGAGAAGGTGCGTCCACCGAGCGTCTGTTCACCAAGGAGGTGCGGCTCAAACAGCGTCTGACTGGCATCCTGCGGCTGTTCAAGAAATTCTCTTCCCTGGAAGCTACACCTAAGATGGCAGCTCCATCACGGCGGATAAGGAGCCTCAGGCTAACAACCTACTGTCTCCGAAGCTACAATAAATGTTCAAGAAACTGACAGAGAATGATTACGAACTGATTTAATGGCACCCAATAAACACACGATCGCATATGCTAAGATATAAGGGTACAAATGTGGAGGCGATATACGTACATTTTGCGTGTAGCCTAATGGCGCAAGTACGTATATCGCCTCCACTTTTGTACTCTTATGCATTATCTTTAACGATTTCGTGTTGACTGGACAATGACTTTGAGCGCGAAACAACGGACACAAATTAGAACATAGAACGTACTAACTCTAGTCCAGCAGGGCGCCTCGTCAACGAGGCGCGTCGCATGTAGCTCGAGATCCTAGGACTGAGCGAAGTCCGTAGGCCAAACTTTGGAGAACATAGAATACCATCGGGACATATTCTGCTATATTCTGGCCTGCGATGTGAACACGCTCCTCGGCACCGTAGATTTGGCTTTCTGCTTAGCGCTCAAGCTTACGCCGCGCTTATGAAGTGGGAACCTATAAATGAGAGAATAATAATTATTCAATTATTGTCGCCAGATTTAGAACACGGGTCCCATAGTCCAATGTTATGCGCTAACCGATGCTGCCGAATAGCCAACCCGGTGCTAAGCAGCCATGTTTTCGTGGTCAGCATCAAACTCAAGAGCAACAACGTACATTGGCCTAATCATATTAGGGATTTTTTCCTCCAATACTAAAATGTGTTTCTAGCTAATCACATCAACCCAAATTGACTTGCTGTACTGCAATCCAATAGTTTGCAACCGTTTGTTTGTTCGAATAGCTGTTGTTATGCGGGAAAAGAATTTTCTCGGAGAAAAAGATTTCGCCATCATAGATTGTTATTCCTCAAACGGTTATTTGTTTACAAACATTGAGCTGTCAGTGGGAACCACTTCCCAGTAGGAACCAGAGATGTTTGCTCGTTAATTTTCAATGGGGTTGTATAGGCGGTGTCAGGAGGCTGCGAATAGCAGGGCAAAGAGAACTTTTACAGTCAACTCAATGTTGGCGTGGATAAGATTCCGAATGGTGATACCAAGATCTACATGGGCGACTTCAATGCGAAGTTCGGATCCGAAAACTCAATAACGATTAAGATCGCTCTTCCCCCATCGTCTGGTTCACAAAGACACGCGGGTCTCCCGTGACGGCCTAACTGAAAAATCTGTATCAGCCGAAAGTGCAAACGGAGCCTTCTTGATGTGCGGAATAAACGTAGCGCTGACATCGCATCCGACTCATCGGTGCGTCTGAGCATTGCGCGGATTTGTCGACAGGAGGAAAGAGTCGGACGTCAATTTAACACACATCGGCTGGAAGATATCACAGTTAACAAGTCCTTCGTTCTAGAACTGGATATTCGTGCTGCAAATATTTCGGAAGGTGGCAGCGTAGAAGAGCAATGGATCGCCATTAAGAATGCCCTCATCATTACCACCGAATATAATCTGGGTGAGCTACGCACTCGGTGAAATCAGTGGATTCATTGGTGATCCTGGAGGTAGATAGAGTAGCCAAAGCCGCGATAGATTGGGCGAAAGCCAGAGGAGCCAAGGCACTTTCTCGTCAACGATACTCGGCTCTAGAAAGGGTAGTTCCGCTAATATAGGCGCCAATGCTGACGCAGGTGAGAAGCCGCAGCAACTGGCGACATTCGTCTCCTCTACGATACCTCACGATGCCTTAGCGGGGCAAAGAAGAATAAGACAATGCCCATGAAAGACTGGACAGCTGTTAACCGGCCCCACTGACCAGCTCAAACGTTGGTTTGAGAACTTCGAACAACTTTTTCAAGTACCAACCCGGTCACCAACACTTCACCATGATCTGCCTAGGGTTCGGCGTATTAGTAGCGTCAACGTTGAAACTCCATCACTGCAGGGGTTAGAAACAGCCATTCAAAGTCTGAAATCTAACAAAGCCCGATCGCATTTCAGCCGAGATGCTCAAAGCAAACCCCGAAATATCCACTCAGCGCGACTTTTCCGGCCGACTGGATACAAGGCGTGTTAGTGACAGTACCAAAAAAGGGTGACCTCACTGTATGCGATAATTGGCGGGGCATCATGTTGCTATGTATTGTTCTCAAAGTTCTATGCAAAGTGATCCTAAACCGGATCCAGGCGAAGTTCGATGTGACTCTTCGTCGGCAGCAAGCAAGATTCCATGCCGGACCATATTGTCACGCTCCATATCATCCTGGAGCAAGTCAATGAATTCCAAGCGTCCCTGTAAATGGTATTCATTGACTACGAAAAAGCTTTCGACCGACTCAACCACGAACATGGGGTGCCCTGAGACGCAAGGGTGTTCCTGAGAAAATCATCGGCATCATCGAAACACAGTACGAGGCCTATACGCGCAGAGTATTGCACAACGAGGTCTTGTCTGAACCCATCCGGGTTGTTGCTGGAGTGAGGCAAGGATGTATACTATCATCGCTACTTTTCCTAATCGTAATTGACGAGATCCTGGTAGGCGCCATTGACCGTCAACAAAACTGTGGGCTGCTGTGGAAGCCTTTAACTATGGCGGTACTGAGATCGACATAGGTGTACGGATCAAGAAGGTGATGGCTGCTTTTGCGAGGTAAGCAAATATCTGGAAGAACAAGAAGAGTAGTTAACGCACCAAAACTCGAATATTCAATTCCAATGTGAAATCCGTGCTGCTATACGCCAGTGAAACGTGGTGTGTATCAGCGGAGAACACTCAATGGCTGTAGGTGTTCATCAACAGATGCCTGCGGTAAATAATTGGAGCAAGTAGTGGCCACACAAATGGATCTCTAATGCTGAGCTCCATCGTCGACGCCACCAGCAACCGATACAAACCAAAATTCGACATTCGGTAGGTCAGCCACACTCTACGTCGCACAGAGGAGCACCTAGAACAAATTCGTAGCCATAATTTCAAATTTGAAAAATTGAGATTTTTGACCCCGCTATATTTTTGAACATACCGTCAAACGGGGTGACTTGCAACACTTTTCAACTTCAATCAACCATCTAAAAATCTAAATTCCTTTATAAACTTTTAATGGTTGACCCGCCTACAGAATGAGGTGACAGAAGATTGAATCGAATTATTTTATCATACCAAAAATCATAAAAAAGATGAGATTTTTCAAATTTCCTTATGCGGGGTGACTTGCAACGCTTTATGTTAATTTAGTGTTGCCATCAAAATGTTGATATTTTTTATTAGTCGCACTTGTTAAGAATTATTATTCATGTATTTAAAGCATTCGAACCAGTACAAGAGCATTTTGATTAACTATTTTCAGGAAAATGATTGAGACATTTTTTATGGGAAAATGAGGCGTTAAATCATCAAGGTCATATATCTTAACTTTACAATACATTTAACGAGTGTTTGAAGATGATTGATGAATTATGACTCATTTTATTATCAAGTAGACCTAATAGAAAAGTTTTCCACTTTTATAAAACGCTAAATTCCATGGAAATTAAGTGTTGCAAGTCACCCCGCATAGGTACGTCTTTATAAAAAGTATTTATATTAAAAAGTTGTTGCTAAAATTTCGTAAAATAAAATTCGTCGTATTATCACTCATTAGTTGTAGAAACAACATGCAGAGTATTAGTGTTGTAGATTAAATCTATATCATGTTTTCAGGCCACGATTTTGAACCTCCATCAAGTATCAGTTTTTAAGGTATTTAAAAGAATTATGTTTAATTTGTAAAAATATTTCTGATAGCTGCTTTAATTGTGGCCACTACATGAAGTATAAGTGACACGTGTTGTAGTACCGATTAATAACAAATTTTCATTTGAATTTTGTGTTTTATAGTGAAATTTGATTGTAAATTACAATGTGTCTCAAGTCACCCCGCCGTTGCAAGTCACCCCGCTTGACGGTAACTAATAGTATGCCGCATTTTATGGCTGCATTGAAAAGACGTCATATAACCTTGAAAAAATGCTAAAAGTGTTCAAAAAAGCAGGTTTTTCAATGTTTTTTTTTCTTTTTTTTATATTATATAATCAGAATTATTGTTTATATGTGACAATTTTTCCAAAATAAACATATATTTTTAACTGAACTTTTTGTTTATGAATACAAAAAGAGCTCCAGCATAAAATTTTCCAAAAATATTTTTTTATTTGTTTATTTTTAAGGCGATTTTGCACAACAAACTTTTATTCATTTTTCGTAAACTTCAGTATTGAAAAAGTTACCTTATACGGCAATATCCGGCAAAGTTTCGACCACGGTGTGAAACTAACATATGTTATCTATCAGTTACAGCATAAAACTCTTCCGCATATTTTCACACTTGAAATATTAAGCCTTTTGAAAATATCAATTTTTATCATTTTTTTCGAATATTTTTGCACGCTTTTTAATAACCTTCTATCCCTAATCAATTAAAGTGCTTGTTCTTAATGCGTTTGTTCAATGTGATGTCTGAGAAAATTATAATTCAAACATATTTTTTTTATTCGCATAAGGCTGATACAAATATTAATTTTCTTTTATGTCACCCCCCCCTTCGAAAATCCGAAAATTTTGAAGGGGAGAAAAAAAAAGATTCATCATTTTTTTGACATCAGTTAGGTTTTTTCAATTTACAAAGTAAAAAACAAGTAAAATAATGATCCAGAGGACGATTAGAAACAGTTTAACAACTATCATTAAAAATAAAAATTCGAAAAAATATCTTTTTTTTTCATTTTTATTATTTTGTTCCTTATTTATTTTTATCCCCCCCCCTCGTACCTTCCAAGTGGTCTCGGACATAAAACAAATTTAATATTTGTATCAGCCTAACTGACTTAAATAAAATTGTTAATTTTATATATAACGTATATCACAGTTTTTACACATGGCATCGCCAAATCAGATTTTGCAAATTTTTAAAATAAACAGAAATGCTTTGTAAGAGACGCAACGGTGACATGGATTAAAACTCCATGTCTTTTGAACTTCTTCTTCTTGGAATTACGAGCCTGCTTCTCAGCTTGTTCAATGAGTTATTAGCATCACATTAATTTGTTTTCAGGAATACCGTATTTTCGGTAGAAATGGATATTTTTTCCCGGTTTGTTTTAATGTTGACAATGCCAAACAACTGAATACAGGATAACAAGTACGACGGTAAACCTCACCGGCTCACGTATAGAAATTTTCTAACAAATGTGGTTCTAGTGCTAAAAATAGTCTCTAAAATAAAAACTGAGGGGATTCCATTTCGGGGTGGAATTAATCACTTGTCAATGCGATTATTGTGAGTTTTTGAAATTATTCTACATACTGAAATCCGGCTCCTTGAGTACGAATATGCTTTCAAAATTTGAAAAAAAAAACTCTATTGTTGGAAATAATTTAAAAAAATATCAAGAAAACGCCTCAATGTAGGCAATTTAGAAAAATGTTTCCTGATGTCTAACCGATACTGAATTATTTTAACAAAATGAGCTCATTGGTACGAGTTTTGTTGATAAAATCTGGTTTGGAGATGTATTTTAGGCATCCTAACAAACTTTTTTTTTTTGAATGTTTGTTAATACCGTACCGTACATGATTCTTGCATTTTACATTATTTTCATAGAAATAAACATTCTTCAACGCAAAACAAATCTTCACAACACTCGATCCAACAGTAGTCAAAAAACTTTCATTCACGCCATTGTTTGAAAAAAAAAATCGACAGTATTATACGCATAAAAGTCCTTTCCATCGAGTTTTATGGCCAAAACTTTCAGAAATGACGGGTATCTAAAGGATTCTCAATGGCTTTAACGTTGTGTTTGTACAAATGAGGCATAAATAATTTTTTTGCAAAAGGCATGGAGAAAGTATTTCAGATATAACATACCAGTCAATTTTATTATTCCATTAAAAAGAAATTTGATTTCATGAATTCCAAATGCAATTATGCATTGTATTCTTTTAGAAGAAAAAGAATACGTAGCTAACAATTGTAACGCTATAGGCCAATATTATTTGCTTTGTGCTCTATAACAGTTGAATTGTAGCAGCGAACGCAGCAAAAAATAAAAACTGTCAAAAATACAACGATTAGTGTTAATTGCGTTTGACGTGTCACACCCTTTTATAGCCTGATGAAGTGGTGTAAGCGCGGCCATAACATCTTTTACGATCATTGTAAAATATTGTATGGTCCATTTTCGATGTAGAACAAAACGGTGTGTTTTCTTTGCCTTTCGATATATACTGTGGTGGCAACTAGGACAGCGTTGAGACTTGTGAAGGCAGAGATCGTGAGTTCGATCCCAAGCGGTGGCGGGTTCATTAAATGTGTAACGTTGGGAACATTGAATTCAGATACTTATGATATGAATTCCGGAAGCTGTGAAAGAGCTTGAAAATAATATTTATTCGATAATACAGCGAAGCTGTATAAAAAATATTAAACAGTTGCGAAATGGTTGAGAAAGCGCCTTCCGAAGATGTTACACAGCTATTTGCCGTATATCTGTCGAGATAGAGCAATGATCGGTATGAATACGAGCGTCTAACACAGCTTAAAAATAACTGAGTAGAGATTGGTAAAAGGATCGCATAGAAGCTTTCGTTCGTATATATAGCGCCTTTACTCAGCATAAAGCCCTATAAAGAGGGCTTAGATAATGTTTACATTTGCACTAAATGTTAGTTGTGTATCTGAAAATGAATTTCTAAGCATACTCACAAATGTTTGAGCTTGAATATCCAATAACTGTTAAAATTATAATTATTCATCGATTGCTTACCGCCAAGAGGGTAGAGCTAGAATATTAAACGATGAACTCAAAAACTGTTTTTATTCAACGGTAATTATTTTTTCGATACGAATACTCACTGATATGTGAATAATTGTCCTTAAACGGTTCGAAATTAATCCTAATTGAGTTATAACAGTTTTTTAATCAATACTAAAGTATGAGCAGGCCATATAG
Organism: Aedes aegypti; assembly: GCF_002204515.2. NCBI lineage: Eukaryota > Metazoa > Arthropoda > Insecta > Diptera > Culicidae > Aedes > Aedes aegypti. Next base: position 34,923,054 of record NC_035108.1, read on the forward strand.
GGTTAAACATATAATTTTGGCCATGATTTACCCAAATTACTCTTGTGTGCGTCGGGGTGGATACGAAATCTACTAAAAAGCGCTGGATTGGAATCCAGCAGGACATCGCAGCAAAGGCAAACTCAGAGGCTCATGGCAGCCTAAACAAAGAAATAAAATAAGGTGGCTTTCACGTCGGCCTTATGTATCAGAATGGGTGCATAATTAAGTAAGTTAGTTGGAACGATTGAAAATCTATGAGTAAAGGATAAGAGTTAAACATCCTTCTTAACCTTAGACTGATTGAAGCAGGGCGATGCACTTTCATACTTATTGTTCAACATAGCATTAGAAGGCGCAATAAGGAGAGCTTGTGTGCATCGGAAAGACTCTATCATCACACGTTCGTGTAAACTCCTTGATATTAAGTCTATAGAGAAATGGATATCGTTAAGCGTATAAAACACGGGAGGCTGCGGTGGGCTGAGCATGTAGCTAGCGTGTTGGAGGAAAATCAAGGTAAACTAATATCCATCAGAATTATTATTATCTCAATTTGTCCATAGTAAATTCCATACAAACCTACAGGGGGCCTTCCTTAGCCGAGTGGTAAGAGTCCGCGACTACAAAGCAAAACCATGCTGAAGGTGTCTGGGTTCAAATCCCGGTCGGTCCAGGATCTTTTCGTAATGGAAATTTCCTTGACTTCCCTGGGCATAGTGTATAATCGTACCTGCCACGCGATATACGAAGCTGAAAATGGCAACTTTGGCAAAGAAAGCTCTCCGTTAATAACTGCGGAAGTGCTCATAAGAACACTCAAAGGACTTCAATGCCAAGAAGACAAACCTACATAGTCCTTGGGCCTCCTATGAATTATTATCATAAAAGTTGAAACTTTATGTAAAAAAAAGATGGTGAAAAAAATGTGGCACATATGATTTTCGACTTTTTCGTAATTTGAACCGTCCAACTCAAACTTTTCATTCACCATGCTGTTATTTGTTAAAACTCCGGGAGTCCATTCTGTCTCCCACACCATTATCTGTGTTTATCAACAATTTTTAAATTTCTCCACCGAAATTATCATTCCACTCGCTGTGTGATTCCATCGAATGACGTCAATTCCATTCAGTTTCCCGAAGAATGTTATTTATTTTAAAGTGTCAGACTGACCATTGGTAGCAAAATGCGATCGCCCGAGGTTATCCCATGTGGTCCAACAACTTTCTAGTAATCAGTCCCAACTTTGTTATCTTCCCACATTCTACCACGCATTTATCGGAAAGGTGCGTAAACCGTTATGTCGGGTGATTTCTGAAAGCCGCACAAAATGGCATCAATGCATCCAATTTTGATGCCGTTTTGTGAAGATGCGCAAAATTAAGGCGGACTTCATAAACGTATTAACGATGTGAAAGGTACACGTTTGGCTTCCAAGAATGTGAAAATTAATGTTTTGCATCGGAAGCGAATTAACCCTGTCCGTCACTTCATTTTAACGATCGATATAATGCATTCTCAATTAGTTGCGGTTGTGTCTGAGAAAACGGTAATCAGGCTGCACCTCACAGATGGCAGCCGAAAAGAATCGTCCAGTTCGCACACCTTTCACTTTGGACCGATGAGAAGATTTCCAAAAACAGAACAAAACATCCTTTTGGCTTGGGGAACCTGGTGACCTGCTTTCGCCAATTGAACTCCTTTGGTGAACAATCGTCCTTTCACTTCGTCCGTGAAACTTGGTTAAAACAAAACCAACTTCGCCAGCCATAAATTGCGACTCTGACGAGGGTCTCATTATCGTATATTATCTCTGGACCATCAGATTACCATCTGAAGCAGGATAAATATGCTTAATGATGGATGCTTAATATGCCAACAATCACGTGCTAATCGATTCTACCTGTTCATACGCAAATAAACCAAAATGATCACCGACGGAGCTTATTGAATTTTTACAACTTGATTTTCGTTTTTTGTCTTCGCCCAATTTGGGAGGTATTAAATTTATCGCTATCGAACACGGGTCATTATCTCCAATTTCACATCTTTCTTCGTAAATTGATTTCTTTGGATCTGGAGGACAGGAAGAGCAGGGGGCATTTGCTGACCTGTGAAATTGATGTCTTTTACATCGATGCGGTTGAGACCTTTCACCTACGTGAAGTTTGGGTCATTTTTCGAGGGCAAACGAGACCCTTGAAGGGATGTATGCAATTATCGGAATATGAAGTCATTTATTTAATGTCTTTTGAGAATGTTGGTTTTTCAAAATTTCGAGCTCAAGCAATCGAAAACAGTTTTCAGTATAATTTTAGGTGATTACAAAATAACGATCAAACTTTCTGAATATGGTGAAATTAACTAAAAAATGCGTGACCTGATAGCAGCTAAACGCATTCGATATTGCTTTGATGGAGGGAAAGAAAATAGCACGTGATGTTTTTCTCACGAGGTGAAATTTATGCACGTTATTATAAACTTACTATTTTTTACGATTACTAATTAAATTTACGATTCTTACAAATATTCTTGAGGAGGGGTTTTCATTTAGATTTAAATGGTGGTTTTATGGTGAGATTAATGAATTCTCCGAAACAGAAACTCTTGACGAATTTCTCCTTTGATCGCTGGCAAATTTCATGTAACTCATTAAGCGATTTTCTAGAATCTTTCAGGTAAAAAAGAAACAAGACGTTGAAAGTTTCTGATGGATTCTTTGGCAGATGCCCTACGGGATGCTTGAAGTATTAGATTAATTCCAAATTAGTTTGATAATGAAACCATCTCCCGTACGCCCTTTTTTAATTCGAGCAACATTTAATGAAGTCAGTAAGCTCTATAAGTATCTAAACTAGATTTCCAACAGTTTTTCTAATGCATTCACACTGTGTTAACAGCTCACTTGAGTCTTACGTTAGATAGATACACTTAATAAAACCCTTTTTTAATTTAGAGCAGCTTGTTTGAATATAGCTTCTTCTTATTCTTCTTCTTGGCACTGACGTCCCCAATGGGACAGAGCCGGCTTCTCAGCGTAGTGTTCTAAGAGCACTTCCACAGTTATTAACTGAGAGCTTTCTTTGCCTAAATTGTCATTCTCGCATTCGTATATCGTGTGGCAGGACGATGATACTTTATGCCTAGGGAAGTTTGACAACAGCACAAGCAGCAATAAAAAGTCTATGACTCACACAAAGTTGTAATCATGAACTTCATCTTATTTTATCAGCTCAATATTCTTATTACCATGAAATTACATGCATTTCGCTTGTAAAATCAATATTTAAAACAAATCAAATAAAATATTGCGTGTATTAACTTTCTATGCAATTACATAAACTAAATTGCTTCATTTGGGTAAATTTCAAAAGAGGTAACTCATAATCCACAACTTTGACAGTAGCTAAAGAAGTGGATGTCCGTCTGGCTTCTTCTGTACGCCGTTGAATATCACCGCCACACAGTGCGTTGAATGAAGGGTAACTGGGGGTAAAACGCGCCCCCTAAGGAAGGAAGCGTTTTTAGCTATGAAGAACATTATTATAAGCCTTTTTTCATTCATTATCTCATAGACAAACATGTTTTCTATCAAATAGTAGAAACAGCCATCCATTTTATTTTTTTCTGGAGTTTATAAGGCGGCGTCCATTTATTACGTAATGCTAAAATTGGAAATTTTTGACTCCCCCTCCCTAAATCAATTTTTATAAAATGCTTGCTTATCTGCATTTTTATTTTTTGCGGGATAAAACGCGCCATCTGATCTCGGTGTTAATCATTCGCGCGCACGCATGCGCAATCATGCTTGCAAATACGTTGCATACATAAAGGCGTTTGATCAGATGTTTATTGTTCGATTATAGAGGTCCCCAAGCAAACTGCCACGAACACCAACGCACAATCAATCTTACACAAGTCGGTTTCCTCAGAATGAAAACGTATCGATGTTTGTTTGACGTTATTGAGCTTTCGGTCAACAGCAGGCCAACAAGGAAGTGGTTGTTTTGCAGCAATTCTGTTTATATTTGGATTCTCACAGCAAACAAAAGCAATGTTGTGACAGTTCTCACAGCAAACAAAGAAAATTGTGTAAACATTGCACTACTACGCAGGTAACTAGATTGGTCTATAGCACAGACAAACAGACGTAACACTCTAATTATTTCCATCGTACAGCAGAATAGCGCCCAATTCTAACCGACTGGCCACTCGTGGCGCTCGCATCACTTTTGTTCGAGTTTGATGTTTGCTCACAACCGCCACCTAGTTCACAGTTGGCTAAATGAAGTATTTTTAGCATTAGGCGTAAATGTTCACGTGACTATGTTTTAAATCGATAATTGTTCCAGCTGTTACGTCTGTTTGTCTGTGATTATAGTATAGGGTAATCAATATATTTTGGACCCCTATATATTTTGAACCCCTTGGGCCATTTCTCTGCAAATTTTCCAGTTTAAATCGAAAGACCAACTCAATTCGCATGACATTTGGAAAGATAGGACTAATCCGCACTTACATCAACCGTTTGTACAAAGAAAATGTGTTTATTTTATCTGAAATTAATTTAGTTTAATCGGTTCATCCACGCAACCGTTACAACTAGTTACACACAGAAATTGAAGCCGTCAGAAATTTTTCAAATGTTAACAAAAACTTTTTTCAAATTTCTGGACTAAAAGCGTACAATTTCTTCGGTTTTCCATTGTCAATCGAGTGATCAGAATATGGGCAAGCATATTCCCAGACAACCAGAATGTACGTATAACGAAATCACCTTTTACGTTTTGCGATGCTTTTATGAGCAAAGTTTCACATATAAGATGTCGCGAAAAGGCATTATACGTACAAAAGTGGAGGCGATTTGCGTGCATATCTTATATGATGAAAATCATCGTGCAATGCGAGTGTGTTTATTTTATAGCGAACTAATATGTACTCTTATGCGACTTAATTTATGATACCAAAGTTGATTTGACAGATACTACGGATTGATCCGACAAACTTTGTACGAGTATACCGGACGGAACGAAATGCACACGTGAACTCATAAAATAGCGTGTTATGCGATGAAACGATATTGTCCACCATTCAGTGTGGGTGTGATGCAATTCGTATGATTAAACGACTTAGTTCGTAAACTGTTATGCGACTTCTGGTTGTCTGGGTAATACAACCAGTATCATGGACTTTGTCGTCAAACGATAAAAAATGCCAAGGGTCCAAAATATATACTTTGAGGGTCCAAAATAATGAAAAACAGTGCCTCATAATTCAATTATTTTCGATGGTTTTCGGATCCTACATGACCGTTTGGGCATTTTTATCTCCTAGAGGAAGTTTTTCTCTACATTTTGACATGTTAGTTGACTTAGTTACGCTGTGCAATTAATTAATTGGGACAAATAACTAAAATCACTTCCTTAGGGGGTCCAAAATACGGACGTTACCCTACATGCTGATTCGAAAAATGTGCATTTGTAAGGTTCAAGGTGGCACGTAACTACAGCTTGACATTACGTTTGCTGGAATTTGAATTCAAACGGCTGTTCTGGTGTTATGAAATAAGAGTGGCCGTTTTGCCCCACGAGTTGATTAAACTTTAAGTCCTTCAATACGCTTTTTAAGGATAAATTCAACACTTTTTTCGCATGGAATAAGAACTATGGGATTGTGCACGATTCTCGGTGATAGTTTCAAAAGTTTTGTTGTTTATCGACCTGAAAAATGGCCTAGAAAAAAACACAAAATTACAACGAAAACCGCGAAAACGTTTTTTTGATTTTTGCTCAGAAAACACTTAAAAATATATAAGGTACCGCGGGGCAAGTGGGTAAATGGGGTAAGTGAAAATAATTGGTATATTTTACTGAATATGTGAATTAACTTTTTAAACTCATGCGTAAACCTTCGAGGCCATTCAGAACATTACGATAGGTAAGAGATTCCTGAGATTTTTCAACCATTATTGCATAATACAGCGAAAGATTGTTAACCTGTTAAATATAACTCCGTAACAACTTGGCGGCGTGCAATCTTATTTTAATATTTTCAGCGAAAAAAAGTTGCGGAAAATAATTTTCTGTACCACTTTTAAGTTGTCCCCTCTGACAGTTTTAAACAGCAATGAAAAAAGTTTTAGAATTAATTCGACATAGAACTAAAAATAACTAAATTAAAACACCGTCAATTTTCCAATCATGTGGGGCAAGTGAAAAGTTTCTCATTAGAGATTGAATTTGTGTTTTCTCTTTAGGTAGCTATAAGTATATGAGCTGCGCAATTATCATAGAATAGCTGAACGTGCTGATAATTCAAGAAACACTATACTCAAAGCGTTACAAGCTATTATCATGGCATTTCTCTAAATAAAGGTTGCCAAATATTATGATATTAATATATGTACTTCTGACAGCCGATTAAAAGTAAGACGTTGATTGAAAAGTTCCAATATAAGAGAACGCACGGAAATCTCATGGAATATCTATGTAAAGCTAGTTCAAAACATAAAAAATGGGGTATTGGTCTACCCACATAAGAAAGTTTCAAAATACTTTATTGGAGGATTCCGTTTGATTTCTCACGAAGAGTTATCCGACGTCAAATCCGATTTTCATAAAAACAAATAACGAGCGGTGAAAATTCTACAGAGCAGAAAAGCAATTGCTGTCCCATGATGTAAGAACTACCATTGGAAATGTCGCAGTTATAATGTTGTCGAATCATTTCACCTAACTTAACTGAACAGAAGAAACTTCAAGTAACAAGAATAAAATGTTCTCTGTTTACGTGTTATTTATGTTATTGTTCATTGGGACGCCTTAATAAATGTTAAAGGTAATAGGAATCTTGAATATAACTGTTAGTTTTTGAAATTATTGCTCAAAACGATAAACTTTTCACTTGCCCCACTTGTGAGGCAAGTCAAAAGTAAAGAAACGTTTTTCAAAAACTTTTTCTGTACTTTTTTCTTCAAGTTTACATTAGAATAAATTTCAGCATACTGCTTATATTTGGTGGAAGTCAAGCCAAAAAATATACATGACCTCATTTGTTTTAATTTAAAGTCTCTAGAATTCGAAGAATCCCACCTATGCGAAATCCATTACCCACTTGCCCCACGGTACCTTATAGAGAAGCATTTTAATACATTTTCCATTATCTCGGGTGAAAAACAACGTCCCAAAGCACGTCGTTCGTTCAAAACAAGGGTGGCACGTTTTACCCCAACGGCACATTTTACACCCAGTTCCCCTATGGTGATACGGGACAAAAATCAAAACTGGAAGATCAAGCCATTTGAGCGCCTTGGTATGGAAGGGAAAGTGGTTTCTGATCAAAAGAGCTACAATTTGCATAAATGATACATAATATACGCATAGTCGCAAAACTGTTCCAAGCGCCAATTGCATTATTTTCCAGGGAAATCCTAGCAATTTGTACTTTTATTGCTAATAATTATGTTAGAAGTTATTTTCAAATATGTCATTTCTCACTCGTAGCTGCAAAAGTGACTTATACGCCTCCAAGTAAAAAAAATCGATTTATTTTTCAATTTTCAGTTTTTTTTATAAATTTGAACAAAATCTTGGAAACCACATTTAAGATATATTATTTTAAGCATAAAGTTGATCTGATATAATGTCTGTTTGAGCCGAGACCACATAGCGCCGCAATATTTTCGGATTTTTTAATCACATACAACTCATTTTCATACTTGTGCTGGTTAAGGAGTGTACCTAAAAATTGTCAAAAATCTCGAAAAGTTGCAGGTAGTTACAGCTGTATCCTTCAGACCTCTTAGCGGAACACTTTAACAACATGTATGTGCATGACTTGGGGTGGAACTCAGTGGAACTTTTTTTGAATCGATAATCAAAGTTACATGTTAGAATTTCATAAATTTGACTTCATAGCAAACTCAACGTGCCGATATCTCAAATTCAAAGTAAAAATTGATGTTCTTATCACATCAACAAACTTTACCAACCTTCAGTCATATTCTCTTTCAGATTTTGATTGAATATATTGGTTTCAACACTCTCCGTGCTAGTTGAAAGATTGCTGAAAATATGCGACAAAATCTAGATTTTCTGCTACTCCGACAACTGTCACTTTCGACGCTTGTTGTGGTAGTTCTAGTGCTTTGTATAGCTTTTAAATACATGTTTCAATAACGGATGCAATCAATAAACACTTGTGGATACTTATTATCGCCAGATAAAATAATTCGAAACTTGATTTTTGTCTATGGAGCAACGCACTGTGCGCCATGACGAATGCGAGAACACTTTAAACTACACTATATTATCAATAAGATCATTAAAGTTTGCGATTAATACGATTGGGTTCTATCCCGTTAGGCCGAATGGGGTCGTTAGACCGAAAGGGTCATTAGGCCGAAAATGGCCGATACATAGTTCTAATTAATCGTAAAGTCGAATGGGTAACTAACATGGATAGGTCAGGACAATTTAAAATACCTAGATGCCACAGAATGAATTTTCAGGTCGAATGGATTGTCTGTTGTTGGATCAGGATAATTTGCATTATCTAGAAGCCCACAATATCTGCTGTGATATATAACTAGAAAGAACAGTCTTTTATTAAAAGAAGGAAAACACTGATGAATGGGATAGCCATTTGAAAAAGTAGTAAAAGATCAAGTGTTATTTTGGCCCTCTCTGTTATTTTCTAGCTTCTCTAACAATTTTTTTTCACCTCGCTAATGGTTATCTCAGAATTCGAAGATAACAACCAAATTAAAAATGATCGCCAAATTTTTCTAGCTTCAAATGAATGCCACATTTTTTTTATACGCTTCCACTAAGCTTGCTTGGGCCACCCTTAGTGTAGGTAGCTCCAACAGTGTAGCTAGTGTGATTTGCCATGTATTTATCGCACTAAAAATGATTATGTGATATTTTTCTATGATGTATGATGTAAAAAAAATGAAACAAGTAATACCCACAAAATTCGATAGTAAAGCTTTTAAAACTACTAATTTGCTTACAATTTATACTTCTTTGCACAGAGGTTCATCTGGCAAAAAATCTCTCTAATAAAGATTAATAAATAAAATAATACTTCTTTGCACCTATAGTGGTGCATCAGTACCCACAGTGGATATGTACACATATGTACATTATCGAGAGAATAAGAAGTCATTTCCATAAATTAAACAATCTATACTATAAAATTATATTTTTATTTACACAGAAAGCGAGCTACGGAATCATTCGTTGCTTTTGCGACTTAATAGTTGCATACACACCAAATTTTTGATCAGTCTTCCAGCAATTTCATTTGCTGAAATCAAATCAGCAATACATCGTTTTGCTGATGTACAGCACTTCTGAAATTATTTGCTGGAATTCAGCAATTAAATTTGCTGGATACATGTCAAATCATCAGGTTTACTGGTTTCCAGTAATTTATATGAGTAACATAATTACTGAACTTCAGCAACAGTTGTACTTGTCAACCGAGACAATTAAAAAAGAGAAAAAAATCATTTATTTGGTTTCATTTACAAATCAGCAAGGTTTCTTAAAATTCTATTAATCGTACTTTTTTTGTTTATCTCTCGGAATACCGTAAAACGGTGTAACTTTGATAATGCGGGTAACTTTGATAGTGCGTAACCCACCGCATACAAAACGAAATATCATAATTTCTGTTAATTAGCTAAGCAAAACGAATGCAAAACTAAAGAATATTAGTATGACACTTCATGTAAGAGTGGTTTTCATATGAATCAAGAACATTTTAGGCTTTTTATACGAATTAAAAAAATTTACACAATTTTAGCATTTTCGAAACGCTTACAAACAATCTGTTCTACGATCACTATTTGATGTAGTTTTGAATAGTTGGCCACTTATCTTTGATAGCCTAGTTATCATAGAACTTGAATACGGTCTCAAATCTCTTAGCGAAAAGCATTTTCACAAACTGGGACCATTTTTGTAATCTAAGTCAGAAATTTCCATATAACGTTAAACGCCTAGAGGTATGCAATGCCCTACAAATGTTCGTTATTCATTCAATTTTGTTCGAATCATACTCCATTATCAAAGTTACCCCAAAACAGAAAACCAACTTTCGATTATATGAAAAATTATATATCCAATCAAAATAAATCTTTTGCCAATTTATCGACTGTAATCGATAGCTAGGATGCCAGTACTTGTTTTAAAAATATAAATTGTAAATCTTTGAAACAACATGCAAAAATATTCAAATTTCCTTCGAAAAAACTATCAAAGTTACCCCGTTTTACGGTACCGTAAAATCGGGTGTAATTGATCAGAAGGGTGAAATTGATCATCGTATCACATGATTTTATTTATTCGTAATGGAGCACAAATATCAATGTAAGCTGCAGTAAATGAACGTTATTTGTCGTAACTATTGTCGAATTGTGTGTTGTGAAGTTTTTTACGTTAAAGAATTTTTATTACTATGAAAATAATGTAAAATTTAAAAATCATGCACGGTGCAGTATTGACAAACACCTATGAACTTCTATTTCTAAGCAAGGATTTGAACATGGTATAAACCTAAAAGCTTGTGAGGATTCTTGAGATATATCCCTAAACCAGATTCCATTACTAAAATTCATACCAATTAGCTCACATGGTTGAAATAATCGAATTTCTGTTAGATATCATTGAATTCCCTAGGAAATTGCATACATTTAGGCGTTTTCCGCGTAATTCTTGAAATTTAACTGTTAGTTATTTATATAAATATTGCATTGTTAAGAATTTGAAAAGCATATTCGGATTCAGAGAGCTCATATTTATTATGTAGAGTTGTTTTGGAAACTTACAATAATGGCATTGGCAAGTGATCAATTTCACCCCGAAATGAGATTCCCTGATTTTTTATTTTAGAGATATTTGTTAACACTCAAATGACATTTGTTAGAAAATTTCGGTACATGAGTCGATGAGGCTCACCTTTGTACTTATTTTCCTGCATTCAGTTGTTTGGCATTGTTAACATTATAGAAAACAGACTAGAAAAACCTTGAAAAATGATCAATTTCACCCGAAATTACGGTACCTGAGTAAGTACTATGTTTAAACGAAATACTAATTATTGATGAATAACTCAATGTGAAGTGTTTATTTCTAGGATGGCACAATTCCAGAATGGCAAACCCTTACCCCCAGCAGATTTATTTTTTTTTATTATTAATACTTGTGAAAATAAATGTTTATATCATGTCACGAAATAACATTTTTAACAGTTTTTTATAAACTTTACCTAAATGTTTCATCAACCAAACCTGGCGGTCTGAAATTGCTGGAAAACAGCAAGAAATCTCACAAGAGTAACGAATAACAAATTGCTGATTATTCAGCAAGTTAAAGTGCTGGATGATCAGTAAACCAGCTGTCATTTTTATGCGAATTTGCTTTGCTGAAAGATCCAGCAAATTTCATTTTGCTGGATCGATTGCTGAATTTACAGCACAAAAAAAAAATCAGCAAAAATTTGCTGGTTTACAGCAATAAAATGTTGGTGTGTACACTGCCGTTATACGCATAATTGTCCCATGTTCCAAATTATGCAATCGAGAAAAACGCGTTTAAAGATTTTAACACATTTTGGCCTCGTATTGACCAGGTGTGTGGTAAATTGAAATGAAATCTTTACAATAGCATAAAGAATAGCGTGTTTATTAGAGTCAAGAGTTTGTATTATGGGAATAAAGTAAATTTAACTACGAAATTCAAAGTGGGACTGTTATGCCTAGAAATACGGGGTATTTGATGAATTTCTACGCATAACAGTCCCACTGAGAGTAGTGACCAATTATGTGCTAAGCATACTGCTGTGGATGACCGTTCTTATGTATAGATTGTACCGAATGTAGAGGACGTATATCATCAAGACTATGTTAAGGCACTTAATGAAGGCTCAAGTGACATGTGCCAAACGGAGCCACGTGTGGGGAAGTGAATAAAAACGATTTTATAGTTTGGGATGGAAAGTAAAGTTTTCTGTATGTGTGATAGTGAGAAAATGTATGAGTTAGTGAAAGAAAGAGTGGATGAGTAAGTAAGAGCGTTTATAAGATGTAATAAATTCCTAAATCGACTCTTCCAGCTGCAGGCTTGACAGGAACTCATCTGCGAATTCAAGGTTATTCTGCCGAGTAAATATTTAACTCAAAATTCACGACACAAATCGATTTGACATTTCTTTGGACTTTGTTTGCAATACAAATCATGATATTTTTGATACATCGCAAATTAAGTTTTAGAACCACCAACATATTTGCAACTTGCACCGAAGAGCCAACTATGCGGAATAACCCAGTATGGGGCCAGGTCATCCTATTCTTCTTTTGACTTGACTTTGACTTCTTCTTGACTTCATCAAGTTTGATATGTCACAAGATAGGTCTCAAGCCCGCCAATATAATGGCTACTTCCTCTGGGGAACAGGGTATCCAAAACAACCTGGCATGTTATCAAGTCATCCAGAATCCTTTGAATTACCCTTCTTTAGCCTTGATTTGTGAATTTATGAAGTTTGATGTTGCCAGCTAGGTTTCAGAACCGACAGTTTAGAGGCCATTAGGCCATTTCCCCTAGGAAACCGGGAACTCAGAACGATCCGACGTGTGGTCAAGTCATTTAAATACATTTGAACCACCTGTAGACCTAATTTGCAAATTCATGAAAATTGATATGTCACAAGCCAGGTTTCAGATTCGCCAATATAATGGCCACTTCCACCAGTGAACCGGTATTCGGACCAACCCAGCATATGGCCAAGTCATCCAAAAAATGGGCGAACTATTTTTATTTGGACTTGGTTTGCTAAATCATGAAGTTGATTTTTCGCAAGCCATGGACTCGAAATTAAAGTAATTACTGATTCTTCAAGTGGGATTATTTCAGTACTCCTCGTGATAAATCCAAAATTACGGTGAATTTCTAATCGATGACGGCGGTTCAAAAAGATTGAAAAACATTGCGATTGACCCAGAAAATTCAACTGAAATTCATTGAAAAACCGATGGGAAATAATATTTTTAAGGCTGTGAACCGTTTCATCCATTCTTTTAACTTTTAGTCAAAATTTGACAATCCGATAGTTATTTTCCCCTCAAATGGTTAAGTTTAACTTCACGGTCGATCCATTTGAGTTTTGACAGTCGAATAGTAATTCAGAACAAAGTTGACAGATGGATAGTTATTCTCAAATCACCGGGAGCAGAAAATAACTTTTGAACTGTCAAGTTTAACCATGCTCCAGAGCAGGGTTATTTTCAACCGGAGGGGAAATAACTATCGAACTGTCAAATTTTAACTAAAAGTTAAACGAACAGATGAAACGGTTTACACCCTAAATTGAAAATTTCAATCAAATTTGACGTCAGACTCGCAATGCATCCCGATAATACAAACACATAAAACGGGTTGTGTTCCACATATGATGTAAAGCCAACGTAAGAAGATGTTCAAAACGATTTTCACAAACACCAGCTAATTCAAAACTCACAACTGAATATTTTGTTCAAGATTAGCGCAGCAAATTGTATAGTGTGACAGTTATGCGTAGAAATATAGTAGTGGGACAGTTATGCGTGGATATTTAACAATGGGACAAATTGATTTGGCTTGCTTTTCATTGATTTTCCGAACAAAGTTAATTTTTGGTAAGTGTTTTCTAAAACTATACGTAAAAATAAACTGTTTGATGACAAAAACTCAAAATGCACAAAAAGTAACATGGGACAATTATGCGTATAACGGCAGTACACACTCTGCACAAATCACCGAAGTCGGTAATTCGTTTACCAAAATCTCAACAGCTGATCATTCGGTAAACGAATAGATGTTCTTGCTCAGCTGTCAAAACAACCGTATCATCTGTAATTTATTACGTAACGCTCCCCCCAGAACGTTACGTAATTTGTGGATGCCGCCAAATCGTTTACCGAACAAACCACAAGCCACTGAATAAAGGGAAAAACTATCTTCAACGTGTTTTTGTTGTTAGCTACGGGGAAATCGTCTTTTGCTGCCCCCTGGAACAAACGGTAATCTTGGTGTTTACATTTTCTCCGTGAATCTCACATTCTCAACGAAAAAAAAAACAAACTTTGCAAATTCACAAACCTTTATTTAATCAAACCTGCTTCTTATAAACAGAAAAAAGAAAATTCAAAATCCAAATCGAGGAGAGGGACACAGCCGATGATATCCACCTGACGACCGGTATGGCAGCGCATTCGGAAGCAATTGAATCAATCGCACACAAAAACTGCCATCTTGACTTGACTGTAAATAATACTAGGGTTTCGTTCTACTTCGTCGTAAGCGCTATTATTCGTCGTATCAATCTTAAAATATTCCATTTAGTTGGATGCTTTCGACTGTTATGAGTTGCACCGGGGATTTTAGTGGCTTTCAGTCTCAACGGCAATCAGAACTAAAATATTTCTTCTACGCCCAACGTTTCGATTGTATTTTCAATCTTTTTCAAGGGTCCTAAAGGAAAAAATTGGACTACGTTACACACATAATTTTAACGAAAAGACTCTGTTACTTACAGAAAATTTTGTTCTTTGTCTGGTGGTTGTGTTTTATGGATTTGGGTCAAGTATTTGGTGTTCATCAGTTTCCTTAAAATCATTCAACAAACAGACATTTTACAATTCAAATTTAACAACGCTTAAGACATTAACTAACTATTTAACAGGTTTACAGACGGAAAACTTGGACAACGGTTCACTACTCAGTTTGCTTCTCACTGTTTTATGTTATTCCAACCGTCATTTTGTATTGATTGTTTGATAAAAGTTAAGATGGGTGTCTAATATTGTATTTTGCACACACTCAAAGCAAAAATCAAAACAAATCATGTAGATAGACAGACAATAAGTAATCAGACAAACACTATCACTGATAATGACACCCAATAGACTATTTGTTTGTCTTTGCTGCACTGTGAGCAAATGACATGATTGTACGGTCAAAAGGAATTATGTTTATATGTTGAGCTGAATTTTGAAGGAAATTGATATATTTCATCGTGCTAAAGGAATGGAGGGAGATGCCCTCAGATCTATATATTCTAGTACAACATTCTACAATAGCGTTGATGTGTTGTATTTTGACCAATCACTATATCACAGTGTGCCGTAAGTTGTGAGATGAATCTGAAAACTGATTGCGACAGATATGGAAACGATACGACGAATTGAGAATATGGCAAGTTGCAATTTAAAAGCATTATTTCCAAAAAGACGATCAAGATTAATCAAAATCTTATTGTAGAATGCGAAACCCGTTTTGGGAAAGAATTGTTTGGCATAGGTTTGTATCAGCATCATTAATTGCAATACTGGGAAAATTGCAGGTTTTCACTGATCAAAGCTTAATACAATGGATACTATTACATCACCCAAATGGTGAATGCAAAAACAAACAAATACTAGATTGACTTACTTCCATTGTTATAACATTCGCACAGCTTTTCAATTTAATTTATTTATGTAGAATTAACACGTGCGCCAGCAATAATCCCACGGCAATAGAAAGAAAAATATATGATGATTCCACGCTGTCAACGTGCCAACTACCGATGTCGGTAATTCAAGAATTCCATTACCGAAAATTATGTTAAATATTTTACAGTTTTCGGCAACACTGTAGTTTTACAAATCTGTGAAATAAAAAAACAAATACGCTATGCTTCACCGAAATTCAGTAATTTCTACGATGTCTGTCAAAAAGTTATCGTTTACCGACACATCTGTATTTTAAGAAATTACCGATCAGTTTCAGTAATTTAATTTACCGAACACTCACGGTCTGTTTAAGCGTTTAGCATGTATGTAACCAGTCTCTCGAAAAAAAAAATCAATCTTCAACATAAAAACAAACAATTGATACAGCGAGGATTCGCTGGTTGGAACACGACTGCCTTCCATCAAACGAATCCGAGTCACAAATCGTCACGAAACGCACATATACATACACATTTGTTCTACATATGGAGATTACAATACGACGGTAGTCAGACGTCAAAGTTAGTTTGACATCTTCTCCTGACATTCGAGTGCTTTTCAGTTGGACTTTTTTCAACCAGCGAACCATCGAGCCATTCCATGTAGCGGACCCCCAACGAGCGAATCCCCATTGTATATTGTACCAAGCATTTTGTAATCCGATTATATTGTATTGAGAAGCAACGTTCAACACAATGTACGAATCCGACGAGAAACATTACGAATATTAGTGCGTTAGTGCATTCTACGAAATGAGTTTGTGTATTTAACTATACATACTAGAGGCTAGGATAAAATACAAGTGTTTTTTAGTTCTCGATAACCTCTCGTTGACAACAATTAAGCGAAGAATCAACTTCAACAACTACGTGGCTTTGATAAATTTGCGAAAACCTAGCTACTCAGTTGAGGATATCAAAGACAGTTCAGTTTGTGAGGAAAATTTGTGTATTTGCTAAATCGCGAGATTATTTGTAGTACAAATGTTTCGTATAGGGTATGAAACTGGTGGTACATGTGCAAAATCTTGTTTAACGAAATGATTTATAGTACCGTCAAACGGGGTTACTTGCAACAGGGGTGAAACTTGCAACACTTCGACATGTATCCGAATTGTCCAACCCCCGCGAAGTGACAGAAAACGCAATTTTCACGTACCTACTTGCAGCGTAAACAATGGGGTCATCCACCGCTGCCGGCACGATTTTTCGCTATGGGAGATCGGAAATTTGTTTCGTTGTTGACGCGTGCAAAACAACAAATGGAATGAAATGAAATAAGGGCGAGTCAGATTTTTCTTCTTGCAATGAAAATAAATTTAATAAAAGCACCAAGTTTTAGCACAAAATGAATTAAACGCGCATCAATTCGTTCGGTGAAAACATTGAATGACTTGTTAGTGCTTAGTTTTGCAGGAAATGCAGTTTCATAAGGTGATAACAGTGCATTTATTTTTGACGAAAATGTTTTATCGCTTATCGGAGTAAAGTTATCCGGCGCGATTAGATATTTTGCAAAATAATTGGTCACAAAACTGATTTTGTGGGTAACTTTGATGCCCTCAAAAGAAAGCGTGGGCTGTAATATAAAATAAAATTAAATATTGCGCATTTCTTTCACCACTGGACTATCGCAGAAGTTTTTACAAGTGTGGGAACGCTAATAAAAGTGCGTGATTGCATCAAATCGAGTCGGTGTCTTCAGCGAGGTTGTTCATCGCAGTCCAAAGAATAAGTGCTCTGAAGACACCAACATGATTCGATGCAATCTCGCATTTTTATTCGCATTTTCGAACTTATGAAGCTGCACTTCGCAGTCCAGTAGTGAAGGAAATACACAATATATGAACGGGTTTCAATGGGATCAACTTTTTTTCTATGCGGATTTTAACACTTTTTTCTCATACTCGCCACCAGAGGTCTACGTTTCAAAAATATAGGCCCACACAGTTAAATTATTTCACCGTAATTCTCAATGCCGAATCTCGGTACTTATTTTATAGAGACTTCGGCAATCCAATTTTTTTGTCGAGATTTCGGTGAATGTTACCGAGAATCGGTAAACGTTTACCGAGATGTCGGTAAAAGTTTTACCGAGATCTTGGTAAAAGTTTTACTGAGAATCGTTAAATTGAAAAGCTGTTGGATTCTCGGCGATTCTGTTGTAGTGTGTATGAACCAATTAAGATGATGTCACGCTGCAACTTCCAACGAGAGAAGAAAATCTTTACAGTGGCCGATGTTGTCACTTGAGCGAGGCATGCTTCCGTATACTTTTGATGTGTTATGGACCTGCTCAAGTGTGATTAGTCTTTTGGTGCGGAACTCAATTTATGTAAACACATACGGGCAGAGCGAAAAAAAAGTCAACAAGAAAAGAAGACCTTGGATAAGTCCATTGGATGAACTATTCAGCTTTTCAAGAGCGGTAATGGCCGTCAAAAGTTAGTAACTTTCTGGTAAGGATCCATCAGTTTGACGTTTGGCTTGAGTCCGTTCAATTGACGTTGTACCTAATTCACTCGGTTCAAAAATTTTGACACTTCTCAAAGCTCCCCACGTGTTTCGGCCCGCTCAAATATCAAAATTCTCGGACTGAGTAAATTTAGTGCAGCGGTGGATAAGTCCATATTACAATATCCAAGTCAATCGTCCCTACAAAAAAGTGAGCACATTATTGGTGATATTAGCGCTCGTAAAAGCTTGATTGAAACTTAGATATTCGGAGAAAAAAAAAGTGTTCAAATCCATACAGAAATATGTGCTGCGAGTGAAAGGCTGGATATGAACTCAAATTGATTTTCAAGCTGATAACTACGATCAAATTTCCATAAATTACTAAGAATAAAACTACTTATTAAACATTAACCCTTCACTTCACTTTTGCAAAAGAAAAACCCTTCCAAAAATTAAAAAAAAATGTGGCCCCGATAGCCGTAGCGGTAAACGCGCAGCTATTCAGCAAGACCAAGCTGAGGGTCGTGGGTTCGAATCCCACTGGTCGAGGATCTTTTCGGGTTGGAAATTTTCTCGACTTCTCAGGGCATAGAGTATCTTGGTACCTGCGACACGATATACACATGCAAAAATGGTCATTGGCCTAGTAAGCTCTCAGTTAATAACAGTAGAAGTGCTCATAAGAACACTAAGCTGAGAAGCAGGCTCTGTTCCAGTGGGGACGTAACGCCAGAAAGAAGGAAGAAGAAGAAGAAATCATCATATAATCTAAGGAATTATTAAAATATAACATATCGAAAAATTGACCAATTTTAAGCCCCCTCTCTCCGCCAAGTAACAGATTTCGTATGTTTTTTTTTTTGTGAACCGTATCAGTACAGAAGACCTCCTCTTCTCCCTAATGCCTTACGTAATATTTTACAATCCCCAGCATAGAGAAACGCAGACAAATTGGACTTCTTTTGAATTACCAAGCGGTCAAAACATAATTTCAAAAGCAAAGGATCGGTTACTATAAGCAACATACAGCCTGTCTTTGTGCGAACCACATGACACCACTATTCAAAACCCGCTCGTGAGTCGTACAAAATCTTACCGAGGACCACACAAAACCTTTTCAGTTTGGTGATCACTGATTTAAAATGATATTACAAATGAAAAAAAAATATGCACACTCCATGATTTCATTGAGTTTGACAGTACCACGGACCAAAATTTTTCGGTACACTGATATTGTACTGCAGCTGTCATGATGCTCCCGGGCTAGAATTGTCGTTTCGTTCAGCATTGAGTCAAATTATTATAATTTATTCCACCATATATTGAACTAAAGTATACAACAGACCGTTTTAGCGAGGGTTTGGGCACATAACAAAAGTGGAACTCGAGCTCAAAAAGTGGCACCCACTTCAATATTTGCATGCTGGTATAAGGACATCGAAATGTCAAAAGAGTTATACCACCAATACATCAATCGACATTGCGCATTGGGCCAGACCGCGAAATTAGATGAAAAAAATATTTTGCATATGAAGATGATTTTTTAGAACAAAAATGGCTTAGACAAAAATCACATAACATATGTGGAACTCAGAAGTGAAAGCGAGTTGAAAAGTTGTACCCACTTCCAGCTGCTGGCAAGTTGTATATCTAGTATAGAAGACATCGAGCTGTCATTACCAATAGTAAACAAAAAACATATGATTCGAGCAGTAGACCAGTTGCTGCGAAGATTACAGACATTAAGATCGGGGGACGATCGACAACGTTGGGAAGCAATGTCTAAAGATAAAACATGTTTATTTTTTCATAAAAGGTATTTTTTTTTCTTTCATACTATATAATATTCATGTTTCATAACAACAGAATGTAATCGTTTCGGAAATATTATTTCCTAACAAAAAACTTCCTGTTTCATAACGTGAAAAAGCTTTTGCTTTATAAAATCCTTCCATTCATTCACCTCAAAAATACAATATGCTAGAAACAACACAGATATCTAATACATTGACAAAATTATCTCGGATACGAGTGGTGTAAATCTAATTCTGAACTTGTACCGTAAATAGTTATTTTCATTCCTTTCGTTGCCACTCTGGATATATGTTATCTTTGGTTCATTTCAATACAATACCACGTTGGGCCAGACCGTAAAATTAGATGAAAAAAAAATATTTTGATTATGAAGATGATTTTTTAGAACAAAAATGGCTGAGGCAAAAATGTTTCATAGGATGAGGACTACATTTTGACATTAAGTGACATTAGGGTGGTCCAAAAAAACATCGAACTAGAAAGTCATTACTACTCCCAGGGTATAAAATAGGTTCAAACACAATATATTTGAGTTGCAATTGACTGCCATTTCCTGGGAATTTGATGACATATTTCAACCAACACGCCATACAAAATCCGCGTGTTTGGAATATGATACTGATTTTTTAATGTTTTAAATCATCAACGAAAATGTTTTGATTCGTTGTATATTTCCAATGAACAGGCTGTGTATGGTTGAAAGTGATTAAGTTTTGGTAATGCTTTTTGGTTTTGTAGAAAAATTACTATACAATGGATTACCTGCTTTGCTCTTGTCCACAGTTGATCAGCAGAAGTTTTCTCGTTTTATTTTGTATGGGAAAAGGCATTTAACTTCAAATTTCTAGTCAAAAAATATTTGGTAGGCGTGATCACCATCACCATCACACATATTTTTTCGAAAATAGTTTCCAATTTGGAGAAATAATTCGTTCGTCATACAAATATTTTAAAATTATACGGTAAATCCTCAAATATTCTCCAGCGATACAATATACCATTTGAACCTCCAAGTTATACCTTGCAGATCCTGTGCAAATTGCATTCCCGTTGTTCCCTCTTTTTGAGATACTGACGTTTAAAAAATATGATTTTCGAATTAAAATGGTGTATCTCATAAACGAATGAATAGAATAACTTAACTCTTTCCCTAAAATACGCGTTTCAACTAGTTCTAAATCTTTTTAGAATGCGTCATTTTGATAGAATTGGAAATAAAAAAGTTATGGGCAAAATATCAATTTTCATTGACCACCCTACCCTGCATCATTGGAAACGCCATAGCAACGGCTACAGTAGACTTACAAGATTGGCGTCTTCGGAAAAGTTGTTCAAAATTAAACAAAGATCAACTTGATAGAACACTTCACAGCGTTAAATTGCAGAGCATAAAAGTTGGTAAAAATATTTCCGTATTTTGTTGGACCACCCTAATGTCACTTAATGTCAAAATGTAGTCCTCATCATATGTAACATTTTTGTCTAAGCCATTTTTGTTCTAAAATATCTAAAATATGACGGGGTTGGTGGTCTGATGGCTACCGCTTCTGCTTCATATGCAGAAGGTCATGGGTTCAATCCCAGGCCCGTCCCTTTCCTCGTTCTTTGTAGTTGTATATCTCTCACTTGCTTCTATCTTCCATTCTAAATATATCACACTCAAACTATTCGTTCATAGCAAACGCTAGAACCAGAGACGGACAAGAAACCGTTTCCCTAACGCTTCCTACTTCCACGCGCATGCCTTTCTTACGCCTGATACATAGGCAGTCTGCTAACCACAAAAGCAAACCTCTCTGCCATGCCTTTCTCCCCAATCCATACACTCCCGCATGAACTGACGTGGATGCAGTGGAATATACGGTCTACGTGGAAGTCAGTTCAATGCATCATCAATTCCTCCCCCTTCCCCTCATTGGTCTGCATTCTGACGTGGCAGGTGCCATTGTTGCCTAAAAATAGAAGATCACCAGCACTTATACACTGAGGATGCCTGTTATTCCCAAGCAGTCATTCGGTTGGTTCCTTGTGTAAGTGCAGCTGATCTGGCGATACTGGAGTGCATCCACGGGCGGCCAATCAAGCTGAAGCTGAAGCTGAAGCCATTTTTGTTCTAAAATATCATCTTCATATACAAAATATTTTTTTCATCTAATTTCGCGGTCTGGCCCAATGCGCAATGTCGATTGATGTATTGGTGGTATAACTCTTTTGACATTTCGATGTCCTTATACCAGCATGCAAATATTGAAGTGGGTGCCACTTTTTGAGCTCGAGTTCCACTTATGTTATGTGCAAAAATGTTACATATGATGAGGACTACATTTTGACATTAAGTGACATTAGGGTGGTCCAACAAAATACGGAAATATTTTTACCAACTTTTATGCTCTGCAATTTAACGCTGTGAAGTGTTCTATCAAGTTGATCTTTGTTTAATTTTGAACAACTTTTCCGAAGACGCCAATCTTGTAAGTCTACTGTAGCCGTTGCTATGGCGTTTCCAATGATGCAGGGTAGGGTGGTCAATGAAAATTGATATTTTGCCCATAACTTTTTTATTTCCAATTCTATCAAAATGACGCATTCTAAAAAGATTTAGAACTAGTTGAAACGCGTATTTTAGGGAAAGAGTTAAGTTATTCTATTCATTCGTTTATGAGATACACCATTTTAATTCGAAAATCATATTTTTTAAACGTCAGTATCTCAAAAAGAGGGAACAACGGGAATGCAATTTGCACAGGATCTGCAAGGTATAACTTGGAGGTTCAAATGGTATATTGTATCGCTGGAGAATATTTGAGGATTTACCGTATAATTTTAAAATATTTGTATGACGAACGAATTATTTCTCCAAATTGGAAACTATTTTCGAAAAAATATGTGTGTTGGTGATGGTGATCACGCCTACCAAATATTTTTTGACTAGAAATTTGAAGTTAAATGCCTTTTCCCATACAAAATAAAACGAGAAAACTTCTGCTGATCAACTGTGGACAAGAGCAAAGCAGGTAATCCATTGTATAGTAATTTTTCTACAAAACCAAAAAGCATTACCAAAACTTAATCACTTTCAACCATACACAGCCTGTTCATTGGAAATATACAACGAATCAAAACATTTTCGTTGATGATTTAAAACATTAAAAAATCAGTATCATATTTCAAACACGCGGATTTTGTATGGCGTGTTGGTTGAAATATGTCATCAAATTCCCAGGAAATGGCAGTCAATTGCAACTCAAATATATTGTGTTTGAACCTATTTTATACCCTGGGAGTAGTAATGACTTTCTAGTTCGATGTTTTTTTGGACCACCCTAATGTCACTTAATGTCAAAATGTAGTCCTCATCCTATGAAACATTTTTGCCTCAGCCATTTTTGTTCTAAAAAATCATCTTCATAATCAAAATATTTTTTTTTCATCTAATTTTACGGTCTGGCCCAACGTGGTATTGTATTGAAATGAACCAAAGATAACATATATCCAGAGTGGCAACGAAAGGAATGAAAATAACTATTTACGGTACAAGTTCAGAATTAGATTTACACCACTCGTATCCGAGATAATTTTGTCAATGTATTAGATATCTGTGTTGTTTCTAGCATATTGTATTTTTGAGGTGAATGAATGGAAGGATTTTATAAAGCAAAAGCTTTTTCACGTTATGAAACAGGAAGTTTTTTGTTAGGAAATAATATTTCCGAAACGATTACATTCTGTTGTTATGAAACATGAATATTATATAGTATGAAAGAAAAAAAAATACCTTTTATGAAAAAATAAACATGTTTTATCTTTAGACATTGCTTCCCAACGTTGTCGATCGTCCCCCGATCTTAATGTCTGTAATCTTCGCAGCAACTGGTCTACTGCTCGAATCATATGTTTTTTGTTTACTATTGGTAATGACAGTTCGATGTCTTCTATACTAGATATACAACTTGCCAGCAGCTGGAAGTGGGTACAACTTTTCAACTCGCTTTTACTTCAGAGTTCCACATATGTTATGTGGTTTGGGTATTGTTTCTTTTGTTAAAATATGTCATTCGAGGCATTTGCTATCAGTTACAGTACTTAGTAGTGTACAAATTGACAATGTAGAAGTTTTGACAATTTTATGCTTAAACACTTTAAAAATTTCGACATGAATGCACCAACTGGTGTAAAATGTCACAAAAAAAAAAAAACTTTAAAAATTAATAAACGGTTTTTACTACCCTTGTGGGATAACTTGCAACAGCAATTTTGGTCTCTATTGTTCGATATTTCTTGCCGTTAACCATCGAACACACTTGGAAGGCAGAATTGAACATAAATTTGTTCAGTAACATTAAAATGTTTGTTCCGCAATTATTTCAATACACGTTTGGTACTAAATATTGAAACATTTCA
This sequence comes from Aedes aegypti, assembly GCF_002204515.2. Lineage (NCBI taxonomy): Eukaryota > Metazoa > Arthropoda > Insecta > Diptera > Culicidae > Aedes > Aedes aegypti. The sequence goes on from NC_035108.1 coordinate 34,947,246, forward strand.
TGAATTACTTTGTTATTAATATTCGGATTTATTTTCATCATGAAAATAATGAATTATTTTGAAAATCTGTATCAAAATTAACTTGCAGATCTGTCATTGGGAACTATCCGCATGAAGTATGACAAAAGTTGTGTCAGAACACCAACATAGACCATTTGAAAACATATCAATTTGTAATACGTCGCTTTGATTTGAATTTGTATAAAAAAAATCAGTTGAGTGAAGCATAACCTAAAATAAAGTTGTATTTGTATAAAAGTTGCGTTGAAATGTTTTAATGGCTTTCTAATAACTGTCAAGACTTATGATATGCTAGAATTTCCCCGTGTGGACACCCTATGCAATACCACTGAAGTTTTCAATCAAATTGGTTTAATACTCATAGTTCAATCAATAGGATTTAGATTTCTTAGAGTACGGTAGCTGTTTCTGATTATTGTCATACTTTTACTATAGACTATAGGGGTAGCAATGAAAATGTATATTTTTCGTCTCTTCGGATCCCAGAAAACCAAATACTAAAAAATAATACCGCGTGGTATTCTCTACATCGCAATAAGGGTACTAGATAGTTTTGTCTCATCTGCATCCTCAAATTTTTCATCCATATAGCTTTGAATTTGAAAATTGTTGCAAGTTACCGCGTTTGACGGTAAATATACACTCTGACAATTGTACTATCGATCTACATGCAAACATAGAAACATACATAGGAACTGGGTTGAAATTTATATATTTGCCTCATGCAAACAAAGTTTGAAAACAAAAAAAGGTTCCGCGTCAACCTAAAATTGAAAACCTTGCGATCAATAAACTGTTGCGTATAGCACGCACTTATCGACATCTTGATTTAAACTGGTGCTAAACGAAAATCTTTCATAAATCAAAATGTGTCAATTTCGATAGGGCAGTTCACTGCCTATATGAAGAGCTGTCTTCTTAAGATTATTATTATATCTAACCTCTCATTATCCAAAGTGTTTTCTAAATTTCAACCGATTCGGCTGATTTAACATAAAGTTGATAAGAAAACCGATGGGCAGGAAGTGGGTGGCACTGTATTATAAGAGGCTTGCTATTAGAAAACCAAAACGATGTGATAAAAAGGAGACAATATTTCAGAATTATTCATATCAGTCAAGCGTTTTTATTCATCATTTTAAAGCCATATCCTTAAATTTTCAAATTCTGCAGATTCTTCAGCGCGGTAAGCAATTTCTCATGTTCCGAGGCCAACTCAGAATCGACCTCATCCGCGGTAGGCGCCGTGCTGCTCTTGGTCGGCGTCACAAACTGTTCGGTCTTCTGCAGGACATCCTCGTACGATGGCGTTCGCTTTTCCGTAGGTTCCGCTAGAGCACCAGCTCGTAGTGCTTCAATGACGGCCCTCTGCTCCTGCAGCAGCTGCTTGGCGTAATTCAGAGTATAGCTCTCCCGCCGGCCAACGTCCAAATCCCGTTCCACCTTTTCGCTCAGATCCTTCAGTTTCTTCTCGAGTCCATCGCTGGAGCGGCTCAGCAGTTTCAGGTAGGCCACCATGTCTATGGCCAGCTTCTTCCAGGAGTCACGTTCCTTCGGCGGTTCCTTTGACGGTTCCTTGTTGGGCTCCCTTGGATCCTTTGGGTCCTTCGGCCGAGCGGGTCCATGGAGCTGCTCGTGGGAATCGTCTATCCCGGCAATGGTTGCCTGTGCCCGAATGCTCCGGTAGAATTCATCCTCGATCGAGCCGGCAAGGACAATGCCAAGAAGCGCCCCGAATAGCACCAGAAATAACGTGCTGCGAGAAGTCATCGCTCTTGTCTTCTGTGGGTGACGTGTGGTTGGATCGGTTTTACGAGCAATTCTATCTGGTGCATCCGAGAGGAAAGGTTATTTTATATCACCTTTCGGTTGGCTGTGGGAATTTTCGGGGGACGGCGAAAAACGAGAGAAAGTATTTTTCAGTGAGGTTGCATCGAAGCGAGCACTCGAGTGTAGTCAGGGTGGGCGCTGATTACTGGGACAATATAAAATGACCAACAAATTTAACAACAAAATTGTAGCTAGATTACTTTGCTCTAATGATTTCAAATAATTGTTTAGGTATTTTAAATAGGAAAGCTTATTCCATTAAATTGAAAAGCTTGTTTGAATGGTAGAAAGGACAAGCAGTTTAACGAGATTGGCCCTTCAAAAATGATATGGTCGGCGATAAGTCAGAGGACTTCGGTGCCCACCCTGGAAGCTGCCGTTGGGGCTTGGGCACGTGCCCGTCTGGGACGGCGCAATATTCTCCCGAGGTCAAAAGCTAGTTTCACTGGAACTTTTTTGGAGAATTCGTTTGAAGGATAAGTGAAAATATCTGGACAACACCTACTACAAAATCGGGAAAACCACTGAGGAAATTATTGGGGCTTTAGTTGGAGTCTTCAAGGATTTCCTGGAAAAAAACCAATAAGCATCCATTGAAAAATCGATGGAAGAATTTCTGGGTGAATTGGAAAAGGAATCTCTAGAAAAATTTCTAAAGACCTGTTCCCTGTTCTTCTCCCGAAAATATTTCAGATAAAATCTGTAAACAAATCACAAGAAGATTTCTTGAAGTTTTTCCTCGAGAGAGCATGTGAGACGAAATTCTTGAGGGACCTGCTGAGTTGCTGCGCTAAAATCTTTGAACTTTTTCCTGGAGCCTGTAGTATTTTTTTTTTCATCAGGATTCACTGCAATCACAATAAGGAAAAAATACTTTAGAGATAATTTTGATTAAAATTTAGACCTTCCCTTGAAAATCGATACTTTTAAGAAACTAGCATTACAATAGAGCCTCTAGGGAAAGATCTGCTAGCAGTTCTACGCCAATTTCTTCAACTCAAAATTGTAAAGTAAATCTGTATGTTCAACAACTTGAATATAAAAACCAATAAGAGGGAATCTTAAAAAAAAATATTGTTTACGAAGAAACCCCATTAATTTTGAATTTATCGTGTAAAATCTACAAAGATGTGTAAAATATTGGAGAAAACATTAGTTAAGTTGATTAAAATTGGTTTACGTTCACAAGGGAAAACATGTTTTGAACGTTATACAGCACCCAAGTAACCACTCACCCGATAATTCGCCTTTTTGGCCTTATAGGGCTGTTATACGGCTAATATAGAGCATTTTTATATTTTTACCATAGAATCTTGATAGAAAAGACATGTTTGAAACAAAGTTTCATAATGGAGAAATTACTAATAAAAAGTTTTTTCTAAGAACAACCGTAATGCCTGCAGCGATTTCTCTAGGAATTAAACTGGAGATTAAAGCCAGAGATTTCTCCAAGAATTCCTGTAGCAATTCCTCCAGGGAGAACTTTAGATTGTTACTAGATTTTTAAGGCCGATAGGGCTCCCGAAATACCTTCAGCAATTCTGTCAGGTGATCCTCTAGGTGATCTACAAAGATTCTTCTAGAGAATTAGCAAGGATTTTCTCTAAAGATTCCTCCATAGATTCTTCCAATATAAGCTATACTGAGTTTCTTCCAGTTTTTTTCCGGAAACATTATAGGCTCCCAGAATTCCTTCAAAAATTTCATCAAACGTTTTTTTTTCCTGATATTCTTCTAGAGCTCCCTCCAGAAATCTTTCCAGAGACTCCTCCAATGATTCCATAACAAAGTTACTACCAACATTCTTGGCTTTATCTAGGAATTCCTTCAAGGGTCGTAAAGAATTACTCTTGTTATTTCTCTTAAGTGATTTCGGCGGAAATTCCTCCAAGCAATCTTTCAGAAATTTCCCCAGATAGACCCCTCGAGACTCCTCCAGAAATAATTCCGGAGATTTCTTCAAAGATTCCTCCAGAGATTCCACCAGGTATTTTTTCAGAGTTACTGCCAGGAATTCTTCCAAGAATTCTACAAGATTTTCGTTCAAGAATTTTTTTAGAGTCATCTCCAAGAAAATCGCTACAAAAATTTTCCAAGTAGGGGAAAAGGTGTTAAACTTCCTTGAAACTTTATTGCAATGGTGCAATGGTGATCGATATTGGATCAGGTACTAAATTCCGGTGCGCAGCTTTAAGTTCGATTTTCCCACCGAAAAAGCATCCTAAACTGGCTGCGGTCGTGCGGGAAAAATCGATCCACCAGACAGTTACAGGTTCTACCGAACCACACTGGACGAAAGAACTGTAACAATTGAGTCCCTGAGGAAGGTCCCAAACGGACCGAAACGTTGGACAAAATAAAATAACAGTTTTTAATTTTGTCAAGACTGAAAAGCCAATATATCACAAACAACGAACTACAGTCGATCTATCAACGATTTTAAATTTCTGGCCACTTTCCAGGAGGTATTCCTTAAGAAATTCCCAGAGGAAACTCTCAAAAAATGCATGAATTAGTTTCTTGTAGAATCCCTGGAGAATTTGCTGATGGAATCTCTGAAGGAAACCATGGAGCCCTGAAGAGGACCACCTGGGGATATCTCTGCATGTTTTCGTGGTGTTTTTTATGGAGCAATTTCTGATGAAATATCCTGGAGTAATCCTAGAGAGATTGAACTAGTGCTGGAGAATGTTTGAAGAAAGAATATCAGGATACATACCTTGAAGAATTCCTTTAGGAATATCTGAAAGGTTCCTGGAAGCATTCAAGGAGAAATTCCTGGAGGCATCCCAGCAAAAATTTTACTTGATGAATCTGTGAAGGATTCACTGGGAAATTGCTGCGGAAATTGCTAAAAAGCTCTTTCCGGAGGAATCACTGGATATTTCTAGTGGAATAACCAGAGAAATTGCTGTAGAGATTATTGCAGATTATCTCGGAGGAATTTCTAGTTAATCCCTTGAGAAGTCTTTCAAGGAATTCCTGCACGTCGCTGAAAGCTTCTTCTACCACGAAAATATTATATTTCTGAAGTTATAAAGTCACAAAATTGAATTAAATTAAATTTATATCTCTTTTCTTTAAAAAGTTACAGCTTGTTCAGAGTGGCGATTTGCCAAAAATGATCCCAATGCACAAGGAAGGTTAAAACCATAAAAATATTAAAAGAGTACCATGAACTTTTGAGAAACAATTCGAGAACGTCGATGGGGTTGACAATGGGTCTGGGGAGTGAGATTGGGTCAAAACGGAAAAATATGATTTATGTTATATTTCAGCCAATAACGCTAATATAACTAAAATTGATCATTCATATGTTAGAGAACATTTTATAACACATAATTTATCACGAAATACATTTTTAAAAACAGTACTTTTGGTTTAATATATAAACAAACTTGTATGTTAAAACTAGAAAAAAAAATTACAACAATAAATTTCTCCTGTGCAAAGTATAACGAATGTAATTCAACCTCTATTGTTGTATTAGTAGAAGGTTCAAAGACTTTCCAATACACTTCACTCGTATTAGCCGGAATCTATTTGATTTTTCCACAAAAATTTCATTTTTTTCGGTCTTAAACATTGAAAATGGGGGTGAGATTGGGTCATGCAAGTTGTCGTTTTACGGTGCGATGTGTATTTTTTAATCATTAAGATGATTCTCATCAGAGATTTTGATTTTGCCTGCTTTACACGGCGTCAGTTATAGAAAAAAGGAACTAACTTCCTTTAACTTACAAGAACTCTTATGACCATTACCCCTTCACACGCCACTGGCAGCCCAAAACCTCTCCTAATTGGAAGAAAGTAAAGAGTCCGTGCAGTTTATTAATCGTTCTGGCCCAAAGGCAAAAATCGAGCAATAAAGCTTCTCGGTGAAAGGTCCTCTACTCTTGTTGCTCTCATGCTCGCGTGCCACCCAACTGACAGATCATATAAAACCATTTCAGTCATCTTCTCCGCGTTTCAATACTATTGCGATCATTCGAGGTGGTAAGTTGTTATCCGTGCATTTGGTGTAAATTTGTGGTAACTTTAACTATACCACTATTTTACAGTGGACCATCATCATGAGCGACAAATATCATCTAGCACTGTTCGGGGCGATCCTCCTTCTGGGAGTGGTCCTGGCCAATCAACAAACCAACCAGCAGGACATGACCGCTCTGCACAAAAACCGAAGAATCGCCGTAGTGAACGAACTCATCAAAGCCCAGGATCAGATTCAGAAAGCTCTCAAGAAACTTTACAAATCAGTTACCCCCGCGGGAAGTGAACATGGCCCAGGGGGTGGCGGAGACGACTGCGGCAGCGAAGAGAGCAAGGAGTCCACTTCCGGTGAAGAGCAAGCCTACATTCAGATGAAGCAGCAGCAAATTAGAGACGCCCGAAAGCAGATAAACGAATTGACGCGCCAACTGGCCGTCAGCATGCTGGAGGTTGATAAATCGATCGAGAAAATTGATAAGAAAGTGGACAAGGAGATCAAGGATAACAAAACGGTGGTGAATTACACGTTGTTCTATAATAAGCCGGCTCGGCCGCAACATCATCATCACCACCGCAGCAGCGAAGAGGATTCCGACGAACGTGGATATAGGCGCAGGAGTGTGCGTCCCCAGAGGTCGATGTTTTCGAGGGCGTCGAGGCAGTTGGTGGGCCCTGAAGGGGGAGTCCTTCAGGAGAATGAACGGGTTGTTGAAGCAAAGGACGAAGAGGAGGTTGTGAATACTTTACCGGAAGCAAATGCAGCTGAAGAAACACACTGAAACATTGTTGGCCATATTACGTTAATGACTTAATTCTGGATATGAAATAAAAATCGTCCTTTCGAATAACACTTTGTATTTGTATTTTATTTGTATTGCAATTCACATCCTTAGTAAGGGTCAATCTATCAAATATATTGAATAATTGTGGCGATCAAAGTGAATCATGAAAATCTGTAAGAGTTCTTCTTGAAAATGTTTGTACCGCAATTTAGGGTGATACTCTTGAAATCACGTGTAACGACTATCAAGAGAGCTACGGTTATAATTGAATTATCATACTTCCTTTGCCTAATTTTACAAAATCTGGTTTAAAATTGTAGATAGTCATCTAATGAAAAAAAAAAAAAAAGTTTTGAAAATGTGCGTTTTAAACTTTGTAACGGTTTTCACCAATCAATAGACCATAGCCAAGTCCATGTGAAAGCACCACACGGTGTGTTTCGTAGAACAACTTTATTACAAAATATATGTAAGTCTGAAACTTCGCCACAATAAAGTCTAGGTCTCTCGTGTTCATTTGCTGAAAAAACCAAAAAAACGGTCGGGGGGTCTAGATTAAATTTTTTTTGTTCGATTTCGAGAGACTTGCGCATATGCTCGTATTTGCGTATCTATGTGTTCATGCACATTAGGGCGGTTCAAAATTTAAAAATGTTTAAGAATCCAATCTCCCATATATTCCTTACCATGCTTACTATAAAAATAGTGTTCTGTGAAATTTTCAGCTTTCTGGGTGGTGATTTAAAGGTGGCCCAAAGATAATGCAGGTTTCTATGGAAATTACAAAGAAGAAATTTTTAGATATGTTCCAAACACGCTTGTACTGTAATGTTAGTGCTATTTATTATCCCATTTTAAAAACTCATTCTACTGAAAAGAGAAGTTCAATCTGACGGATAGCAGAAGAGATATTCATGCGTTTGTTTGCTATTATTTAGTTTAATATGGGATTATAGCCCTGCAAACATGTATAAAAATCCAAAACCCATTTAAGCCTCATGATGTTAGTTTCTTATCTTTTCATAAGCACTGTGGATTTACACTTTATTTCACAATACTACGATGAAGAGAAGATCCTCCTCTGTCTCCCAGCGGTGGTAGTTTTTATTTTGATCCGTTTATCTGCTTAATAACAACGAGCTACACACTCGGTTACCAATGGTTTTAGGGTGAATATACATAGAAGCTAATCCTCGAATTCTCAGAAGAACAATTCTAGAGAAGCAGACAACCGGTAACTCACTGGTCACTCGCTGGTGACGACCAATCAATGAAATGTTCAACGGTAAAGGCTGTCAGGTTCTCTAGATTTGTGGACTTGAAAATTCGAGATTTGACTTGTGGAAGTTTTATTTTTTAATACATGTGTTGGTGATGCATGCGCATGAAAAAAAAATACAGATGCGATAACAACCAGGATCGATCCATGGTTATAAGCGTGAGAGCCAAATACTATACCACAGCACTAAACCCGCTTGTTGGTATGCGTGGTGCAAAAAGCATATCAAGTTGTACTTCCCCATTTGTACCGCAAAAGCTGCTCAACTCAATGACCGGATTACCTGCCTATCGATAGACGCTCAAAAACGCCATGTCGATCAGAAGAACACAAATCCGTCATCAATAGACGCAAAAAACGACTATAATGACAGTTTCAACTTTTGGGTGCAGTAACTCCTATCCCTACCTCCCCGTGGTGCCGCCTGGGGTACGAGTAACCGTAGGGTAACCAACCCTGGTGGGACCTTGGCCGTATGCTGACAGGGAAGGGGGGCTCCTCGCTTCTGAGGGTGTAGCTTATCAGAGCGTCTGTTTTCCATTCCATCTGTTTTCCATTCCGGCTGATCAGTGTCCTAGTGCCAGCGTGGGACTCTAAACAGTGCTGTGCACGATGATCCTCCGGCGAGACAGGGGGTTGGTGCAGGCCTTACAAGCCAGCCGTAAAAATCATCAGTACAGGAAGCATACATTGTAAAATCGCCCTTGTACAATCGGCATAGACCCAGGCATCGAAAACGGACTAACGATTGGAAACTCGGATCATGGAACTGTAAATCTCTCAATTTCTTGGGAAGTACCCGCATTCTTTCCGAATTATTGAGGGTCCGCAAGTTCGACATCGTAGCGCTGCAGGAGGTTTGCTGGAAAGGGTCGACGGTACATACGTATAGGGATGGTTATACCATCTACCAGAGCTGCGGCAACAGACATGAGCTGGGCACAGCTTTTATCGTGATGGGCGAAATGCAGAGGCGCGTGATTGGGTGGTGAGCAATCGACAACAGAATGTGCAAGTTGAGGATCAAAGGCCGTTTTTTCAATATCAACATAATCAACGTGCACAGCCCTCACCTAGCAAGTGACCATAACGATAAGGACGCTTTCTACGCGCAGCTGAAACGTGAATACGACGGCTGCCCAAGCCATGATGTCAAAATCGTTATCGGAGATCTCAACGTTCAGGTTGGCCAGGAGGAGGAATTTAGACCGATTATAGGGAAGTTCAGCGCTCACCAGCTTACGAACGAAAACGGCCTTAGAGTCTAAGGCTTAGACTGATTGATTTCGCCGCCTCCAAAAACATGGCCATACGTAGTACCTATTTCCAGCACAGCCTTCCGTATCGGTACACCTGGAGATCACCCCAACAAACTGAATCGCAAATCGACCACGTTTTGATTGATGGAAGGCACTTCTCGGACTTTATCGACGTCAGAACTTATCGCGGCCCAAACATCGATTCGGACCACTACCTTGTGACGGTAAAAGTGCGCCAACGACTCTCCGTTGTGAACAACATTCGATACCGACGGCCGCCCTGGTACAATCTGGGGCAACTCAAGGAAGCCGAAGTCGTAAATGAATACGCGCAAAGCCTTGAGGCAGCGTTGCCGGAAGAGGGAGAGCTCACCGAAGCCCCTCTTGAGGACTGCTGAAGTAATCTCAGAGCAGCCATTAACAACGCCGCGGAAGGTGCCATTGGATTCGTGGAAGGAAATCGACGGAACGGTTGGTTGGACGAGGAGTGTCAGACGGTTTTGGACGAGAAGAATGCAGCGCGGGCGATTATGCAAGGCACCCGTCAAAACGTGGAACGATACAAACAGAAGCGAAGACAGCAAACCCATCTATTCCGGGAAGAGTTGGAGTGCGAAGAGATGGAGCAGTTGTATCGTTCTCAAGAAACACGTAAGTTCTACAAGAAACTCAATGCATCCCGCAAAGGCTTTGTACCGCGAGCCGAAATGTGCCTGGATAAGGAAGGAGGTATCTTGACGGACGAACGTGAGGTGATTGAAAGGTGGAAGCAGCAGTACGATGAACACCTAAACGGCGCAGAGGAGGAAGATCAGGACAGCAGGAGGAATGGTTTCATCAGTACGGTGGATGAGGGAGACGAGCCAACTCCCACAAGAGACGAAGTTAAGGATGCTATCAAACAGCTCAAGAACAACAGAATAACATAACAAGGCATATTATTTGAATTCTTAATTCAGTTAAACGATTCGTTGCAGTACTCACTTCGTTTTTCCTTAAATTTACATTTCTTAATAAATTGAATTATGAATAACTGAGTAAATTTTAAAAGAATTGAGGTTTCTCACATAATCTTTGGCAGGATTTTCATTATTCAATCCTGAAAATGGTTTTCCAGGTTTCAGAATGGAAATAGGCGGGGTTTTCAGATAATACCAGTTGGAACTCTAACAGAATTCTTTGTAAATACCTGACAAAATTCTGAGAATAATACACGGTGCCCCGACAGACCGTTATTATGTAAAAAAATGTCCATTCTGTACATGTACCTCTGGACCAATTTTTAAAAAAATCTCTAGGTTGAATCTCAAGAAATCCTGATTTGAAGTTTTTGACTTAAAATTTCAATATAATTTATATAAAAATTAGGCCGGGAAAACCTAAAAAAAAAGCGCTCAAAAGGACGGCCAAACTGTTCTTAACTAGTATATAGTTGTTAAGGATGTTATGATTACGAGTATTTGCAACTGACTTAACTAACCAGAGTGGTTTGAGCATGTTTTTATATGGCTTGAACCAGTAAGCTGCGTTCAATGGAATGAAATCGAAAAAAAAACTAAATTTCAATTTTTTGTTGATGCTCTGTTCAAAAAAAGTAAAACTTGTTAATATTATTCATTTCAGCTTGTCTTTCGACTTTCACACTAAGTGACCAGCCCACTGAAATCTGCCATATTTATTTTTCTTAATAATATTTGCTTCTTTGTACGTCTTGTACAGCTTTTTGAAACCTACCTTCCTATTCATGAGCTATCTCAATTCCTTAGCCGAAAATTTTCTCGAATTCTGAAGAACCTCGTGAATTATGTCTAGTACTTGAAGCTTAAACAATCACTTACAAAAATGTGCGGTTTGCTTCTGAGTAAAATCCCAGAAAATGTGAATATATTAAATTTCTTAAATTTGTTAAAAATGAGGGGGGAATTTATCTTCCATTCAGATTGGCACAAGACCTATTTAATACAAGTTTGAGTAAAACCGCAGGTGATCTCAATTTTTCGTTGTAAAATGACCCATATCGAAATTAAATAAAGGAGTTAAATTTAAACTAAAAGTAAGAATGCCGTGTCATATAAAATTATGGACATTCACGTCTGAGGCCTGCGGACACGAATGTCTCGAATGCTTCTGTTTTTCTCTTGACTTTCTTAACTAAATGATGAAATAAAATGTAGTATGTAGTAAATATGTAGTAAACTCTGTGTGAGGCATTCGTAAAAAATAAAGCAATTTCCAGCTCCCGAATATTGGAAATATTCCATCATAATAAGCAAACATCATTCTCAGTTCTCGTTTTTTGGTTTCCAGCATCGAACGCATCCCTTTCGGCGGTTTCCTTTCCACTCCACGGTGAAAGTAGCAATTTCCGAATGTGACCCATTGAAAGCTCCAAACAGAAAAGAGAAAGGATATAAAACTGACCAACTTAAGAGCAGCACCATTTATTCTTTGCACTTTGCCCCGCTTGAACGGTTATCGGCAGTTGGAAAATAAGGTAACAGACCCATTCGATTATGATTGCTGAAAGTATGCTATCAGTATTTAATTTATTACCTTTCTTAGAATCGGCGAAACCATGAACCCCAAATGGATGCTCCTGCTGTACGGAGCACTGATGGTGCTCGGTGCCGTTTGTGGAGACTCTGGAGGAATCCCTTCGATGAGTGATTCCGAAAAGCGACGAGTCATCCGCAGCATGTTGGAAGCTCAGAAGGACATCCGGAAGGCTCTTTTCAAAATCCGGAAGCAAATTGAAGGGGATCTCAATTCCACTGGGCATAACGGTGCCCAAGTTCCGGAGGATTCAGACGAGGATGACTTTGACGACGTGATGGGCGGGGAAGAGATGTCCGGCGAGGAGGAAGAAGAGTACTACAAGGAGCGACAGAAGAAGATTAGGGAAGCTCGGGAGTTGTTGGAGAAAAGTGTTAAGCAAATAGGATCGTCGCTGATCGCCATCAAGAAGTACATCGAACGGATCGACAAGAAGGTCGACGAAGCGATTGCGGCATCACGTGAGAAGCACTATACGGCAAATTACCACTTCAATCCCGGCAAACCTCACGGGCATAATGTCGAGAATAGTGGAGGACCAACGGCTCCGATAGTGCATCAAACTGTGGTGGCAGTTCCCCAAGCTGACATTCCAGCCTCGTACAGCATCGGTTACTATAAGAATAATTTTGGAGTGTTCAAAGCGGAAGCATTGACAGCTGCAACGGAAGATGAACCTTTTAGGCCAATGGTGGCGCCCAAAAGAAATAAGAAACCCGGTCGGAAACATCGCACTGACCGGTCGTTGGAGGAAACTGTTCCCACGGTGGTAGCGGATCAGCTGAGTAGTCCGGACATACCTAGCGTTGTGGGGTACGATGGACCTGTTCAGAAGACCGTGGAGTACCAGATGAAGCAACAACAGATTCAACAGTGAGGAAGGTTCGATTATTTTGGAACTACCAGGAAACCTGCAGTAAATGAACGTTGTTAATCTCGACCATTGTCAAATTGTGTTTTGGGTTAAAGAATGTTTATTTCTATGAACATAATGTGAAATTCCAGATTCTTGTTCGGTGTTGTGTTTAACATGGTATCAGCCAGAAAGTTTGTGAGGATGCAAAAAATATATCCACAAGAGAAACTTGGATTTGAAGTTTTTGACTAAAAACTTCAATATAATCCATATTAAAATTTTGCAATAACACTGAAAAAACCTACAAAAACGCTTAAAAAGTTGGCCAAACTGTTCTCAACTAGTATAACAGTGTTACCGCTGTTATAATTAGAAATATTTACAGCTGACTTAACTTACTGGAATGGCCTAAGATTTTTTTTTCATGGTTTACTAGTTCAAATTTAATTGATCAATGTTTTCTATGCTGAATCGATTGAAAGGTTCAACAAATAAATTACAATTAACAATGTTGTTATTTTGAAAAAAAAGGATCTGAGAATAGATGATGCACAATAATAGTTAGAGGATAAGCCATGTGAATACATATTCGATTAGAGCTAGTAACAAACGTTTGTTTCAAACCTGGAATGATTTGGTTTCTCTGGTGCGCTCTCGTCAATATCATAATGAACATACTCGGATGTCTTCTGCGGGGCCGCTGACCTCCACTCAATTGACGCAACTTTTTTTTAGGTGTTCACACTACATGACCAGCTCACTGAAGTTTGCCTATTTTATTCGCTCTATAGTTTTCGCTCCTGTTCTCAAATAAATGTGCCAAGAATGAGCGTTTTATACAGAGCAAATTGACAATGATGTTTCATTTAGGCAAACTTGCATTAATCGTTGCTCTCATTTTTCTTTCGAAATAATAGATCTATGAGGTCAGATAAGACTTTATCAAGCAACAGTGTCGTTTTCATTTTAAGTTGCGGGTTCCTAAGCTGGTTACTTAATCCGTAAAAAGAGATATTCGCAGCTAGAACACTTGTTTTTACTACACGGGAAACATTATTAAGTATTATATGACTCTTCAACAACTTTAACTACATTTCCATCAAGAACTGCCTCAGCACCAACACATCTGAACCTATATTTTTATATATGCAACCATATACGTTTGGGTAGAGTAAATGGCATAACAAGCTTATCTTAGTTGTCCATCTTTAAGATAGTGAAACCCTGCTTCACTGCACTGCGATCGATTCCAATAGAGTCATCGTCTGCAAAATCAAGAAGTATAAGCAGGGCATACAATCGTCAGATTCGTCACCGACGAAATAAAAAACATCGTCATCCAGTATAATAACTCTGGCAGGTCGTCGTCTCGTCATCGACGAAAGAATGCACGACTAATTTCAACCCAAAATCGTCAACGAGCAAATGTTTATTCATTCCGCTTGCTACCCTTATAGACATGAAGAAAGCGTTTACTGTATATGTATTCGGTTGCTACGCACCAAACAACGAATGCCATCACATAATTGCTTATATTCTCAAGTGAACCCGCTCTTCTCATGGTTCTACAATAGTTCTGTTGTTTTTTTTTCTGTTTCTTTATTAAGGTGAATTTTAGCACATTTACTTATGGCTAGTTCTTTAACTGCAAGCTCTATTGGTAAGCGCGTGGAGTTGACAATTCAGAGATTGTTTGTACGATTCCAGACGCGTTTTGTTTTATTTTTGCAAAAAATGCTCATAATCTGTCGAAGACACGATTCACATTTTAAGTCGGCTATGTGCTCCCGAACGGAAGATTCGCCCATAATGAACGAATCGTATTTGTTCGTCATGACGCTGAGCCTATGTGACTGGATCTTTGCGGCAAATCGTCATCCGACGCTGGTTGAGTGACGACGACAATGCTTCTTTTAGTTTCGCCGCCGACTCTTTTCATTCCATGTAATTTTACGAAAAAAAGGCTCCTCGTCTACAATCCTTATACTTGATTGTATTTTTCAGCTTAATCAGCTCTAAGTCTCACTTTTAAGTCTTTGATATTACCTGCAACAGCTAGATTTTCGTTACTGAGTCGAACGCGACCTAGAAATCAATGAACAGATTGCCGATTAATCCCGAAAAAAATAAAACGAGTTAAATGGTTGCGGGTATATAGAGTGGAAGTTCTAGTGAAATTGATATTTAAGTAGTACTTAATGGGGATTTGTTTGAAGTTGTTAATGACTTTGTTAATCTTTGAACACTAGTGACATATGACAATCATGTTTCCCGTGTAGTTATCATCCTGTTGAGTTCCTGAGAATGTTGAACAGGATATAAAACCATACTTAAGCCACTCTGGTACACGCAAAAAAAAACACTGTTCCGAAAATCATCAACCTTCAGTCACGAAATCTGGAACATGGGGATTTTTCTTTTACAAATGTACACCGAAATTGAGAACAGCGTTTTGCAAAACCAAACGTAACGCCTGCCGTAAGCATGAAAACGTGATTTTTATTCTAGGATCCATGATTCTGTTCATAAGAACGGGAAAGTCGTTCCGGATTTTATGTAGATAATCGTGATCATGTAAATCGATATGTTTTCAATATAGGAATAATTAAATAACCATATTTGTATCCATTTTCAATCACATTCAATTTATTTATTCAAATAACTTAAAAATTCTCCTGGTTCACTCAATAAATTATCACCGCATCATATTAACCACTGCATTCGTGAAGCACCATCATTGAGGAAGAAAACAAACTGCAAACTACGATAACATCCTGTTCCGTTCTGGTTGCGCATCAAATCCATCGGGTAGCTTCAGCATTTGGTAATTCTTTTTCCGCAAACACAATTTTTCACACTTTTAGTGAACAAAAGTGAAAACTAGAACCAATTATTCGAAGACGACTTTGTATTTTGCAGAACACTTTCGTTAACTACCGGTTGTTTACTTCTGCGCATGCGTTACGTACAATGACAGCGCGCATGAATGGTTTTCTCGTAAACAGTAACAAAATCACGAAAAACATTGTTTCAGCGCTCGGTATCATGATTCAGGCTTCACGTTTATGAATACGTTACTAAATGAGTCGGGCGAGAGAGCAAACGGGAACTGTGTTCTTAGATTTTGGAAGTGTCTTCTTGAAAATTAGAACACAGAAACACGTTTACTGGAAACACATCACGAATTCTAACAAGCGCTATGTTTCGTTATTCGTGATTCATTGTTCAGGGATATTGGAACGGATTTTTTTACGTGTAAGTAAAGTCAGTTATAAATATTTCTAATTATAACAACGGTAACAGTTATATAGTAGTTGAGAACAATTTGGCCAACTCGTTAAGCGTTTTTGTAGGTTTCTTCAATGTAATTGACAATTTTTAATATGGTTTATATTGAATTTTTAAGTCAAAAACTTAAAAAATTGGTCCAGAGGTGCAGAATGACCCCAAGAATCGAGCCCTGTGCTCAGATTTGATGGACAATTTTTTTGCATAATAACGGTCTATCGGGGCACCGTGCAGTATTGATGTTTAGGAGCTGCAATGAGCATTTAGATTTTTTATTTCTATAAGTTCGTTATGAAAATTGATTGTAGACTCCTACCAATCAATCTGATTTTGTTATAAATCATTAATTGTTTTAGTTTTCTAGGTTAGAATTTCAATACATGTTATATAGAATATTAAAACGATAATCACAAACATGTCCTTTGCATCATAAGGTGCGTCATATTTATAAAAATAACTACAAGGAAGTGGGTCAAGCTGATCTTTTTTTTTTTTTCAAGAAAAATTAAACAAGAAACAACTTTTTTCCACTGTTCATCTTCATCATTCTGCTTCTTCTTCTTTTTGGAATTATATCCCAACTGAGAAAGAGCCTTCTTCTCAACTTCTTAATTACTTCCGCAGTTATCAACTGAGAACTTTTTTGCCAAGTTACAGTTTTTGCATTTCTAGCCACACCCGATTGGCGATTAAATGTGGAGTTATGTTGTGAATGTTGTGCAAACTGAAATGAATATTTACGGTTTCCTGTGCTTTGAATTGCCAAAATGTTATCAGTCAAATGATTGTGGTGATCTTTATTCTAAAGATAGTACCAACTTCGACAGGGATGCATAAGCATATCATTGAATTATTTGATTCTTAATCCGGCGAAATTGTGTGCAAGTTAACTCCCAAAAATTCCTTGAAGTTTGAACATATAATCTTTCATACACTTCCATGCAAAAGTTTGGGTTCACCCCCTTAAAAAATAAACACAAGTTTTTTTGTCCATATCTCTGAAAGTCTTCTTCTTCTTTCTAGTATTACGTCCCCACTGGGACAGAGCTTGCTTCTCAGCTTATGAGCACTACCACAGTTATTAACTGAGAGCTTACTATTCCAATGACCATTTTTGCATGCGTATGTCGTGTGACAGGTACGAAGATACTCTATGCCCTGGGAAGTCGAGAAAATTTCCAACCCGAAAAGATCCTCGACTGGTGGGATTTGAACCCACGACCCTCAGCTTGGTCTTGCTGGATAGCTGCGCGTTTACCGCTACGGCTATCTGGGCCCCTCTGTGAGTACACGTCTATGGCGCATTTGAAAGACATTGAATCAATCTTACTTGGTAAATATTTCGACAATAACATTTATTGAAATTTGTCTACTAAATTTTTACTTAAAGTTATGACACTCTCCAAAAAAAATGCACTTAGCAAACATAGCTTGTTTTCTCAAACTAGCTCAAAATTTAAAATCAATGCAACATTAGAATCGTAATCTTATGTTCTGTTAAAAGGGCACTTGCGAAACTTTGGCGGGAAAATCTTAAAAACTTTTCGGTTGTCGTGCGATTTTTTGTAACGCGAGTAGTCGCGCGTTGTACTTTGTACAACACCCTTGGATTTTCACGTTCAACATAAAACACATCGCGATCTAGATTGAATAGAAAAAAACCATCTTAGATAAAATGGTTTAGGAGATCCAGGGCTGATAACACTGCGGAACACGTTTTTGTCTCCAGCACCAAAATACCGCTATTCACTTAATAAGGGGTTGCTGAATCCATTGCCGTTTTCAGAAATATCATAGCACGTCCAGTTTTTGAGATATTGACTGTTGAAAATGCAAAAAATTACTATTTCAGCCAACTTGCATGCAAGTTTCCCAGCTTGTAAGGTAATATATTGGCTTAATTTGCCACTGAATTCAAACTTTATGTGTATAACAATACTTATCACCAAAGTTTGTATTATTTTCGATACGGAAAAGTTATTTTTTGATGGTTTAGAGAATTGTTGTATTTTGCCATATAGAAGAAACGAAGAATTTTGCATGGAGACTGCAAGCATGTTGAAAAAATCGGTTTAATCGAAATTTAATCGCGCAATTTCAATCAAATTATGTCTGAAATGAAAGTTCAAGTTCTATTTTGCATGTTTGGTAGATTAGATTACAAAAAAGTATGATAAATTGTACTTTAAATTTCATGTAAACATTAAAAAAAGCAGTGTTTTGTACAACTTTGGTGACCTGTAGCTAAAAATTGTGATGTGCTGGAACATTTCTGAGAACGGCATCAGATTCAGCAGCCCCAAATCTACTAGAGACACATAATTTGGTTCTTGAGACACGCAAACATGTCATTTTTGTTACGCTGTGTAACCGGTGATTATTCAGTTTTGTAATTCCGCCACCAGGCAGCGCTAGTGTGCAGAAAAGTTTTGTTTTGCGAATATCTTTGGAGCCTATAACCACTTAGAAAGATGGCGTCTTCGGCAAAGTTGTTCAGTAGCTCAAAGGCTATCAATTCCAAATGGTTAGAATCCTGGGATATCCGCAAAACATAAGTTTCATGCAGACTAGCCACCTGGTGGCAAAATCTCTTGCCCAGAATAATTATAGTCTTTAAGCTATTGAACAACTTTACAGAAGACGCCAACTTTGTAAGTAGTCAGGCTTCCTGAGATATTTGCAAAACGAAAGTTTCATGTTTACTAGCGCCGCCTGGAGGCAAAATTTTGAATCAAGTTTCTCGAACAATGATAGCCCTTGAATTATTGAATAACTTTGTCTAAAACGCCATCCTTCTAAATGGACCTGCTCCTCCTCTTGCACACTAGTGCCACCTAGCGGTCAAATTCCACAACAACTTAACTGAAGACCAAATGTTTCGGAATTATCTGGATTTTGAAATATATCGACTTCACTTTGTAGTCTACTCGAAGCCAATACAATGCGTTCATTATAATGGGCTATACAGTAAAAAACACTGAGTAAAGTTCTTAAGAAGATTCTTGAGGAATACATTTTGGTTTGGTGTCGATAGATATCTTTGTTGAAAACAGCATATACCTAAATCACAAGTGTTGTACAAAATACAGCAATATAGGTTCTCTCACAAATTTCATGAAGCTTATGAGAGTACTTATTGATATTTGTGACAAATACATCATTTGTAGAAAAATCACACACAAAACAATACAAAGAGGTGGTTGAGTGTTTCAATGTGCCATGTTCAGCATTATGAAATTTCTGAATGACTTCTAAATTGTGACTCTGTTAGAAGCCCAAAATTTTTATACGTGTTTTTCGAACCTACAATGCTAACGAAAATTGAGAAGTATTTTTTTTGTTAGTCACAAATTTACAGGATTTGCTTTTATTTATTAAGCAGTTGATTCCAATCTGAAAATATAAGTCTTTTGCGATTCAGCAAGCTGTAAAACAACAGGTTTAGTTTGATGCTTTTTGGCATTCAAATGCCGACCGAACATTTGGCAACAAGATGAAAAAAACTGAAAACTGCGATTGTTCAGAAGTTTTCTGGATTTTGATTTTAATTCAGGAAATTGATCGAATATTTTGTAGCGACATATTTCGAATTGTTCTCAAATTCTCGTGAGTTGGCTCCGGGGAGCACGATCTGAAAACCGCTGGTCTATACGAAAAACCTCCTTTGTAGTAATCCACTGCACAATGGTCCCAAAGCTATATCTAGGAAGACAAAAATGATTGCGCATTAACCGTCAATTTTAGATATATGGTAGAAATTCGGCAAAGTTTCTCCACATTTTAAGACATTTTTCAGTGATGTGAAATTAGGGTGGTCCGCATGGTTTACGAGATCAGAATATTAGCTTTTTTGCTGATGCATTTAGGACTATACAATGTTCTACAATGTTTTAGAACAACCAAATTCGAGCAACTTTGCCGAAGAACCCAAATTTCTATCTCTTAAGGTTCGCGAGGTATGATTTTTTTAAACAAATAAGTTGAGGTAGTACTAAATAATCAGTTTTTTTTTCTAGATAATAACTTATGATTGCGAAACTTTTTGCCGAAAAAACTACTGTTGTAGCTCTTATAATTACAGAGTTATCGGAGATTTTCTTCGAAAAAATTGTTGTTTTCAAATGCCGATATCGCTGAAAGGCGCAATCTCTTGTCTTTTTAACAAAGATTATCTCTTTCTCACATCATTAACGAAAATTCAATTTTTGCCAATGATTCTGATTGAAAATGATTCTGAGGCTTCCTCCTTGGTATAGTACCAATAAGTTACATAGAATATCCAATGTTGAAACATTGGAACAAATGTCAAATCAACCTACCTTGATACCTTGATGGCTACAGCGTAGCATCACGCCATTGCCGGGCGTATTGTAGAGCTCCATCTTCGTCGGTCTTGGGCGAAACTTCTCCAGTTGCCCCGAACGTTTAGGGTCGCCAGGTCCTCTTCCACTGCGTACAGCCAGCGTATTCGTGGTCTTCCCCGAAGCCGCCGACCTCTACCTGGTTCCCTGCTGAATATTATTTTCGCAATTCTTTCTTCCGACATTCACACTAAGTGACCAGCCCACTGAAGTCTGCCGTATTTTACACGATTGATAATATTCGCATCTTTGTACACTTGATACAACTCGTGATTCATGCGTCTGCGCCACACACCATTTTCGAGTTTCCCACCGAGTATTGTCCGCAGCACTTTACGCTCGAAAACACCGAGAGCTTTCCGGTCTGACTCTTTCAACGTCCACGCTTCGTGCCCGTAGAGAGCCACCGGAAGAATCAATGTTTTATACAGGGCGAATTTTGTTTCGGTTTGCAAGCTGCGGGACCTAAGCTGGTTACGTAGTCCGTAAAAGGCCCTATTCGCAGCCGCAACACGTCTTTTCACTTCGCGGGAAACGTCGTTGTCACATGTCACAAGTGTTCCAAGGTAAACAAATTCTTCAACAACTTCAAACACATCCCCATCAAACACTACTTCAGCACTTACACCACCATGCCTGACTCTATCTCTACCTGCAACCATGTACTTCGTCTTGGTAGAATTGATGGTCAGGCCTATCCTCGCTGTCTCCCTCTTCAGAGGCACGAAGGCCTCTTCCACTGATCTGCGATCGATTCCAATCAGGTCTATATC
Organism: Aedes aegypti; assembly: GCF_002204515.2. Taxonomy (NCBI): domain Eukaryota; kingdom Metazoa; phylum Arthropoda; class Insecta; order Diptera; family Culicidae; genus Aedes; species Aedes aegypti. Next base: position 34,968,241 of record NC_035108.1, read on the forward strand.
GTCCGCAAAGCCAAGGAGCATGTGCGACCTTGTGATAATAGTGCCATTTCTTTGCACGCCAGATCTCCTAATAGCACCCTCAAGTGCAATGTTGAACAGTAAATTCGAAAGTGCGTCTCCCTGCTTCAATCCGTCTAACGTCACGAACGAGGTTGACACCTCATCTGCACTTCCGAACACTTGATTTCGAACCATCCAGCGTAGCACGTATCAGCCTAATTAGTTTCGCCGGAAAACCATTTTCAGACATTATCTGCCAAAGCTCATTTCTTTTCACTGAGTCGTACGCCGCCTTGAAATCAATAAACAGATGGTGAGTCTGCAAGTTATACTCCCGGAATTTGTCTAGGATCATTCGCAAGCTAAACATCTGGTCCGTTGTCGAACGGCCCTCACGAAAACCAGCTTGGTATTCACCGACGAAGGACTCTTCGAGCGGTCTCAGTCTGTTAAACAGGATGCGCGACAGAATTTTGTACGCCGAATTCAGCAGGGTAATTCCTCTGTAATTGGCACACTCCAGTCTGTGCCCTTTCTTGTAGATAGGGCGGATGAGGCCATCCAACCAGCCGGTGGGCAATTCTTCGTCCTCCCATACCTTCAGCAGTACTCGGTGGATCGACTGGTAAAGCTGCTCGCTTCCGTGCTTGAGAAGCTCGACCGGGATCTCGTCCTTCCCAGCAGCTTTACAGTTCTTCAGCTCGCTGATAGCCTTTTTAACCTCTCCTATGGTCGGTGGGTCCACAGCTTGATCGTCATCATCTATGTTCATGTCAAATAAAATAATAAATAATTTCAGGCAAAAATCGTTACAATCTTCTATTGCCACGATTAATGAGTTATATGTTTAGGTTAAGTTAGGTTAAGTATATTTAAAGCGTTTTTTTTTCTCTTATAAGCAGGTGAAATCAACTCACCTGTAAAAAATCTGAACTGCTACGGCAAATGAAATGTTATATGTTGTTAACAAAATGTTAATAAAATCTTATTTTTTTTTTTACCAAATTAGGATGATAGTGTTGTCTAATAACACAGAACACCTAGATATAAGAAATGAATGTAATGTTTGGAATGATACTAATAAAGAAGAAGAAGAATTCTCTGTTCGTGGTGAAAAAAAAACTGTGAGGATGGTTTTTGTTTGAAAAGATTGAAAATTTTGAAAATTATATATTTTCAAACGAAAATCATCCATAACTTGAAAAACAATCGAGAAGGCACCAAAGCCTTCATCAAAAACGTGCTAAATTTAAAGATTTGAAAGTCTTTCATACAAAGTATTCATAAAAAAATTAACGCTTTAAGATACAGCCATCATTAACCAAATTTTTATATGGTAAATAAAGCGAAAAATGAGATATTTGCTGAACAACCGAAATAACTGTATGTAACGTCAACAATCTCCGATAACTCTGTAACTATAAGAGATAGAACAGTAGTTTCTTTGGCAAAAAGTTGCGCAATTATAAATTCTTAAAGTGCTTGGAACAAAATTTTTGCGAGAAATCATCCTATAAAAAGTTATCAAGAAAAAAAAAGATTTTTCAGTACCACCCTAACTTATTTGCTTAAAAACATATATAACTAGCGAACCATAAGAGATATCAATTTGGGTTCTTGGGCGAAGTTGCTCTAAGTCGGTTGTTCTAAAACATTGTAAAACATTGTATAGGCCTAAATGCATCAGCAAAAAAGTTTATATTCTGATCTCGTAAATCATGCGGGCCACCATAATTTCACATCACTGAAAAAAATGTCTGAAAAATATAGAGAAACTTTGCCGAAGACTCCATAAACCTTAATTTGACGGATTAGGCGCAATCATTTTTGTCTTCCTAGATATGACCAATGGGCACTGGTTTTGTCTAGAATCTTGATCAGATCTTGTTGTGAATCCTTCATCATGAATATCTAAGTTTTTGGCCAGAAAAGCTTAGCTTAGCTTAGCTTAGCTTAGACTGACTACACACATCAATGGTTGCTATTCCGTGATTGACCGAAGTCAGTGAAAATGCACAAAGAATCAACTAGAAGTTCAGCTGGGATTGGCCATGATTTTCTTCAGTGTGCATAATTCATTGCCTCTATTTAAACATGGTCAATATCGGCGCCGGCCTCGTCCTTGCAGTCAGGTGGGATTGGGGGAAGGAATGTTAGTGTGTAACCTTTGCTATTAGGAGACCGTGTTTGCCTTTGCATCTCCACAAAGGTTACTGGGAGGGATGTTTGTTAATGGGGAGGATCGTTGGGTCACAGGATTCACTTTGATAAGCGATAAGAGCATGATACATAATTATTTGTGATATATAAACATGCTTGTATGTAAATATAATATTTTCATTTGATATAAACAATATCTATATAGAGAAAAACTATGCCGACACTTGAGGTGACGAACCTTTCAAAGTTTGTTGAATAAAGCGAACCTTTCGCAAGTCTACACTTGTAGTGTCGAACCATTCAAAGTTTTTTTAATTACAAAAATAAAGGAAAAAAGAAAAAGGTGTTTTGAAAAAAAATGTTAAACATAAATAATTTATGAATCAGAGTTTATGTCGACACTCACAGTGACGAACCTTTCAAAGTTTATTGAAAAATCATATTTACGTCTCACCGTTCTAACGATTAAAGGTGCAGTCATACATATTTTATAGATTAGAAATAGTAGCATGAAACGAGCTCACCAATTGATCCGTCATCCTTGAGCAGCAACAATCCACTTTCAGCTTCACTCGTTTGCTCGGCTATATAAAAGGACTCAGAGAAAATAGGCGCGCGACCCGAGAGTAAAAACTACTGACGACTGCTCGGGCTTTCTTGACGCACTGCCCAGGAGCAAGCGTCAACGTCGAAAGATCAAAAAGAACTAATAGAACGCGGCATTTTTTCACTTTACTCGACCGACGCGCGACATTTTTGATCCTGCCCTCATCACCGGCCCCCGCAGGAGCAAGCGTCAAGGTCGAAGGATCAAACACAACTCCATGAATATCTAAGTTTTTGGCCAGCAAAGCAACACAAAGTAAATCTTTGAAGAACTTATTTGAAAACTGCAGGTATTCTTTTCGAAATGTTTTCAGAAACTCCGCTAGCAAATCTCAACGATTTCTTAAAATATATTAAGCTTAAAAATTATTTCCGAAAATTGATTAGGGAACCACCTTTAGAGTAAAGTGGGGCAAAAGTTCGAGTGGGGTAAGAGTTTCTTTTTGAGATTTCTAGTTCAATTCAAAACAAATCTTATAAATGTCATTGTGGTTCGAATGCTATTCAAGTAAGATACTTTTACTCCAAATATCATAAAAATCGAATGAGATTTGGAAATGTTATGGCTATTTGTTGTTTTTCGACGTGAATATTGTAATTTTTGGTCAAACTTTCGTTGCATGGAACCAATTGAAGATAAAATCTTTTTCAATATTTTATGTAAGGACGTTTCTAGGACTATCATAAGGTTGCTTTGACGTGTATAAGATTTTGTATAAATGCTTGAAAACAATTTTTGGCCCATAGTGGGGCAAAAGTTCGAATCAGCGGGGCAAAAGTTCGACCCATGTATAAAATCACGGAAAAATTTTCAAATTGCCTAAAATCCACATTTTGTCTTCAAATTTAGTTAAATTTGTCTGATCGTGTGAAAACTGTCACCAAAATTTCACATTTCCACTTAGTTTTGCGAAAAACTGCAATTTTTGAGTATATTACAATTAACCCGGCTTTGGGCAATTTTTTGATGAAAATTTAGTGTGTATTTTTCGGCAAACTTAAGTTTACGGCTGGTGTAAAGTATGCCTGTCATAAAAGGATCGATATTTAGTGTTTTAGCCAGCGAACTTTTGCCCCACACTAGATTCGAACTCTTGCCCCACCGGTGGGGCAAAAGTTCGAATAAGACAATAAATTTTGAAACTGTTATAACTAAAAACGGGTAAATATTTGGACACAAGTTTGTTCAGCAAAATTATAGCCAATATGTTGAAGGTTCACTGTATGGTATTTGTTTTGTTTTAACTGCTATTGTTTTCCTGGAAACTTTGATTATACCACTAAGGTCGAACTTTTGCCCCACCTTACTCTAATCACTTTGAAAAACTTTGTCGAAATATTTCAAGGTTAAAGCTTTAAACGAATTTCTCTTGTGAATGTTTCAAAAATGCGGCCAAGTATTTTTCATGAACTTCTAATATAGACCTCTAAAAATTAAATTACACAATTAATCCGATATTTTTCTCTTGATTAACCATTAGCGATTTCTCAATACTTCGATAACTACTTCGAATCTTTCCACCAAGAACTCTTAATGAATAACAAGCTGGAAATCATCCGAGAATGAATAATAAGCTGGAAATGAATATTTCTACAGATTAATCTTAAGATTTTAATTTTAATTCTTCATGATTTTTCTATACTTTTTGAAAAACAAACGCTATATTTTCATTGATGTCTAGAGTATTTTTTCTAGAGTTTTGAAAAATTTCTTCCAAGACTTTCTTCAACAATCTCTAAAGCATTTTTTTTAATCCGTTAGCGCTTAGATAGCCGTAGCGGTTAACGCGCAGCTATTCAGCAAGACCATGCTGAGGGTCGTGGGTTCGAATCCCGCTGGTCGAGGATTTTTTCGTAGAGGAAATTTTCTCGATTCCCAGGGCATAGAGTATCTTCGTACCTGCCACACGATATACGCATGCAAAAATGGTCATTGGCACAGTAAGCTCTCAGTTAATAACTGTGGAAGTGCTCATAAGAACACTAATCTGAGAAGCAGACTTTGTCCCAGTTGGGACGTAACGCCAGGAAGAAGAAGAAGAAGAAGCGCTTTGAAATGATCTACCTAAGGCAGAAAACCACTAAATATAATAGAGCGCAATATAATTTTCACGGTGTGCATTAGAAACAAATCGCAAATTTGTCAGTCAGTACCAAGATTTTAATAATTCCATCAGGATTTGAAAAACTAAGGATTCTTTCTATAATCATATCCAGAAATATTTCAAGGATTCGTCAAGAATTTTCTTAAAGAGTGCTTTCAAGTATTCATCTGATAATTTTATTATAAACTACTCAAGATGATTCTACCTCATTACCCCGAATCTTATTACCCCGAATGCCATTAACCCGAACGCCATTACCCCGAATTCCAAAACCCCGAATGATCCATCACCCCGAATGACATTACCCCGAATTCCAATATCATGGGGAAATGTCATCAATATCATCATGTGAAGATAATTGTAAATTCGGGGAAAAAGCATTCGGGGTGATGGAATTCGGGGTAATGGTACATTGGGGGTAATGGAATTCGGGGTGGTGGCATTCTGGGAAATGGCATTCGGGGTAATGGGGTAGAATCACTCAAGATATTTCTACTAGTATTCCTCCAAGGATTCTTCAAATACTTCACATTAAGTTTCTTCAGATCTTACTCTAAAAGTTGTTGGAAAATGTTCGAAAGAATAGGGCGACATTCAAAACTGAGAAGGCAACAGATGGCTCTTTTCTGTGGTTATAATAACAAAATCCTGAAGCAAAAAGACTAACACAGAAGATAAACTAAACACAAAAGATTATGTATTCACATATCGCTTGATTTCTAATCACTACTTTTTGATTCAGTTTCCTAATTGCAAGTAATTTACGTTTTACGACAACCATTCTTCCATGCGCTTATATTGGAAGTTTAAGAAATTTGAGAATCCAACGCAGCGCGATTAGTGAATAGAACACAAACATCAGTGTCGCTGCTCGGCGGCCAGTGAGAAAAACTGAATGTTCGTATGGTTGTTGTATATACTTTATGCCACTGGCGCCAACTGTTAGCGTTTAAGAACGATTAAACAGTCGTTTACCTATTTCGGGAGCACATTTTAGAAGTTTTCCGGGACTAATTCTTGGAGAAATCCTTGTAGAAATTTCTGAAGAAATTATTGGAAGAATAAAACTCACAAATTTTTCGATACCTGGAGTAAGCCCTATAAATTTGATGGTAGAATTTCGAAAGGAATCTCTTTATAAAAAATCTGGAGGAACTAGAATCTTGTAATGCTAAAAGGAATTCCACCATACTACCTTGGAAAAATCCCTAGATAAAGATAAAGCTAAATTCATGGAAACATCACTGGGATTTTTTGGGGATGAATGATTTAAAGGAATATATTTAAGATCTTAGAAAGAATTCAGAGAGAAATTCCTTGTTGAAGCAAAAAAAATCCTAAGGAATCATCTGCAGAAGGGTAGGAAAAGGTAATTCTAAAAGTTTCTTGATGATTTTGAGAATGTTGTTTGAGACATTCCTGCAAAAAAAATCTTGAATGAATACTTGTGATAGTTTTTGGCGGAATACAGAGAGAAACTTTTTTAAACTGCCTGATTGGTTTTACTGCAACGCTTGATACAAAAATCTTTTATACAGATACGGTTCTTTTACCAGGATCTAATCTTTTTCATAGAATCATATTCCCTCAAATTTCCCTTTCCAAAAAAATCTTAACTTTTTTTGAAAACATTCCATCTTTTTCTACTTAACGCATAAATGGCATTAAGGTACCCACTGGAACAGAGCCGGCTACTCAGTGTAGCACTTCCACAGTTATTAACTGAAAGCTTTCTTTGCCTAAGTTGCCATTTTTGCATTCGTGTATCGTGTAGCAGGTAAGATGATACTCTATGCCCAGGGAAGTCAAGGAAATTTCTATTACGAAAAGATCCTGGACTGACCGGAAACCGAACCCAGATACCTTCAGCATGGCTTTGCTTGGTAGCCGCGGACTCTAACCATGCGGCTAAGGCTAAGGAAACCGAATTGAAGTTTTGACCGGAATTTTTGTCTTCTCACTGGCCTCACACCAGAATTCTTGACTCAACAGATGGCGAAACCCGTCTAGGGAAAAAAAATTGGCATCGGTTTGAATCAGTATCATTTGCTGCAATACTGGAATTGCTAGTTCTCATTGATTAAAGCTTAAAACGATGGATTAGCTTGGTATGAGAAGTGTCAAAAGCTTCCAATAAATAATTTATTTCATAAGAGTTTCCAAATTAATTAATTTGTCAATTAATAAATCAAAATTCATCCATTTTTTCATATTAGATCTTTATTTCTGTTCTCACATTCGTTAGCTCACTATTGTACTCCTGAAGTTGCAAAAGAAGCTCCTCCAACCTTAAAACGTATTCGATTGGAACCGGGGTCATTTGAACTGTATCGCTGTTGGCACGACTTGGCCTGATGGATGTAGTCGTTGGAGGCACCGTTGGTTCTGCCCTCGTAACCGGCTCTGAACTGCTCTTGATTTCCGTTGGTAACGTACTTGTAATGGTGCTAGATACTTCCTTAGGTGTAACGGTGACTGGTTCGGGAATCGAGGATGTTTTCAAAACCGCCTTCTCCGTTGTTGAAATCTTGGCGGTTGAGGTTTTCAATTTCCCACTCTTCGTCGGCTTCGCAGCTGCCGGATGGTATGCCAGAGGTTTAATCACTTCAGTCGGCTTAACATTAGTCACCGGATTTACCACCACGGGTTTAATCGTCGTTACTTTTGCTTTGATAGGTTTAATTTCAGTCTTGGGCGTTGAGATTCTCACAGAAGACGGCGCTTTCGTAGACGTTACAACCGGTTTCGATTCCGTCGCGGAAAACGATGACCAGAAGCCGGATATGGCATCCAGAGCGGGTTGAATCAACGGAATCTGTTTTACTTCACCAGCTTCTGAAATTTCCAGCATCATTCCAGCAGGATCGGCTTTTCGCTTCTGATGCGATGGGTTTATTAGTATGGCAACAATAAACAATGTCAAGATCGTGTAACTTAGTTTCGCGTGTGCCATTTTTCAGGACAAGCTCCCAACAGGTCCTGTCAGTGGTCAAGGTCTTACTGATAGAGATAAAAAATTTGGAAGTAAGAGATACAACTGCCTTCGGAGGAGAACATATTTTTAGCCTCAACCGGTTTGGTGTAATGAGGAACCACGCGATTATTTTTTTTTTTTTTTTTTGAATGCATGTGAAGAGAATATGCGGTGTAGGAATGCCATAGTATTGACCTGCATTTTGTTAAAAGTACGCCATACGAAAACCTGTTTCGAGATCATAATTTACTTGATTGATCCGAACAATGACCGTTAAGTGCAGTTCAGCTGCACACAAAATGTAATTTGCTCTAAATTGCTGCATTTATGTTTTGGTTGTAAAGAATTTTTCGCATGAAATTGAATGAAATGACCAATTCATGCAATGTGTGTGGAAGGAATTGACAAAATCGAGACAGTACTGTATTCGGTTTTTATGAAATAAATTATTTTAAAATCATGAGCTGATTTGTATATTAAGACTTCATATTTTTTAAAATTTTTCTTACTTCAAGGGTTGGCCCAAACAGTACGAGGCCACGAAATTAATATTTTCACTCGTATTTCCTAACATATTTACATATTTACATCGTAAAAATATCGTTCAGTATTAAGAGCAAAATATGCATGCAAAACATTACCAAATCTTTCTAAATTGAAGCCATGTACTAATTGATAGTTTTCTGAAAATATAAAAAACTAGAATAAGTATCCGTGAATTCGTATGGTTCCGTAGGTAGTATGTTTCGAATTCAAGTCTCAATGCGGCAGTCTCTCCTAAACCCGGTGTTCGGTAGGGTTGTGAGTTTGTATTAGGTACAATAAGACAGAATATCATTGAAATCTGGAAAAAGCCACCAGTGATCCACAGGGGATCGTTTTTTACATCCTTCTGTTGATTGTGAGCAGCTTTTGCTCTCCAATTTTCAGATTATCAAAAGACTCGAACAAACGCAGCAACTCAGCGACGAACTTCGGGGAAAGCTGAGGTGAATAAGTATTGCTGTGTATTGAAAGCAATCTGAACAACCAAAAAGCTGACGCGGCTGATTTGGAACCACATGTATTACTACGAGCGAACATTTAGGCGCAGAGCATTACTGTACTAAGAGTGCTGAATGAATCTTGCTCTTGCATGAAGGTAATGATTTCCTCAAAACTTGATCATGTGAATATTAACAGGTACTTGCCCCAAAGTAATCGATCACTACTTCTTATTCATCTTTCCCCCTTTTTCTTCTTGTCCTTTTTCTTGGCATTGCGTTCCCACTGGGACAGAGCCTGGTTCACTGCAGGCAGTTTTCTGTGCCAAACTTGCCGTTTGCCCATCATTCATGTATCTAATATTTATATGGAGCAATTCTCGCTGCAACCAGGCCACCATCGCACAGTATTTCGATCGGCCGAAATCGTGAACTTAATTCTGTAGCACCTTTAAACGTGATTTTTTCGGAATGGTGTCTTCGGACAAAAATTTTCTAAAAATATAGCGCATATATTGACGGTAAATGTTAGTTCGCAACTTTGCCACGGGCGGCGCTGCGAAAATATTTTTTTTTAAATGACGATCTTTAAATATGATGTCTTCGGCAAAGTTGTAGATAATTCAAGTACAAACAACTTGCCAAAGACACCTAGTGTGTATTCAGCCGCATTTCCAAAATACGGGAGTATTTTATGAACGACCCCCTAAAACTAGTTTTTCTCCGATATTTTGAAATACGAAGTTTCCGGTAGCAACAATGTTCTACAAAATTATGTAAACAGTCAAAATGAATCATTTTCTAGAAGACACTAGTCTTCTAAAGATCAAGGAAAAGCAGTTATAACTGTTTAAGTGCAAAAATCAGTCATTTTTGGGGTCCGTGTATTTATTCGTGTGGCAGCTGGTGGCAGATGAAACCTAGTAGGATTCAAAATACATCATTAGTAGTTGTAAATGTCGATAGTGTCATTAGTATCCACGAGTATCTCTTTTACTTAGAGGAAGTTTCATCAATGACTCTTATTACCCTGAAGTACTTAGTTATGTGAAGGGTAGAGGGCTATGTGACTCCAAACTTCTTCATTTTCTTCTCCTTGACACATTCTTCATCTTTATGCACACACTCAATAGGTTCCCAATACTTTTATGAAGAAAGTTCTCAATTAGTCTTTACAAAATGACTCGCCATACAACTATTTTTCGTTTGCAGTTTTAGCTATTTTTCGTACATAGACACTATAGTAAGTGCAAGCTATGCAAATTTGGTGAAATATTCTGTTGAGAAAAGAGTAAATCATTGAATCACTATTCTGTGAATCAAATCAGTGTTTAAATGTTAACGTAGTGCTTATGGTTGCCACACTCATTTACAAAATCATCTGATATTGAGGCACTTGCCTGATTTTGGATTTGAATTTGATACATCACTTAATTTGCTACTCACTGCTACACTGCTACTCGTTCTTGCACGTGTCATGTAGTAAACACTAGCCTGCTAGTTTATCTTTTTGGTCTTTTAGTGCTATTATTCTAGTGAGTCAGCTGTATAATGCTAGCACGCAGAGCGAATTAAAGTGCTATTTGGTTACTTGGGATGTACGAAAAAACGCAAAAATCTCAAGTGAAAAATAGTTGTAGGGCGAGTCATTTCGTAAAGCGTCTTTTCAGGAGATTGAGAACTTTCTTCAAAAATGTATTTGGAACCTATTGGTTGTGCGTAATGATGAAGAATGTGTCAAGAAGAAGACAAAGAAGAAGTATGGAGCCACATAGCCCTCTACCCATCATATAACTAAGTACTACAGGGTAATAAGAGTCATTGATGAAACTTCCTCTAAGTAAAAGGGATACTCGTGGATACTAATGACACTATCGACATTTACAACTACTAATGATGTATTTTGAATCCTACTAGGTTTCATCTGCCACCAGCTGCCACCCGAATAAATACACGGACCCCAAAAATGACTGATTATTGCACTTAAACGGTTATAACTGCTTTTCCTTGATCTTTAGAAGACTAGTGTCTTCTAGAAAATGATTCATTTTGACTGTTTACATAATTTTGTAGAACATTGTTGCTACCGGAAACTTCGTATTTCAAAATATCGGAGAAAAACTAGTTTTAGGGGGTCGTTCATAAAATACTCCCGTATTTTGGAAATGCGGCTGAATACACACTAGGTGTCTTTGGCAAAGTTGCTTGTATTTGAAATATCTACAACTTTGCCGAAGACATCATATTTAAAGATCGTCATTTAAAAACAAATATTTTCGCAGCGCCGCCCGTGGCAAAGTTGCGAACTAACATTTACCGTCAATATATGTGCTATATTTTTAGAAAATTTTTGTCCGAAGACACCATTCCGAAAAAATCACGTTTAAAGGTGCTACAGAATTAAGTTCACGATTTCGGCCGATCGAAATACTGTGCATCGGCACCCATTGTTAGAATTCCAATTTTATGTCACTTATAGCTAGTAGAGAGCCGGATCCTATTCTTGTCACTTTTGATTCACTTCGGCAGGTTTTTTTTAAGATACTATTAGGGTGCCAATGAAACTCGATTTTTCGAATTTCAAAAAATGGTAGTGCTCAAAAGTTTTGTCTCCTCGAAAAAAGTCCCCATGCAAAATTTGAGCTCAATCGGACTTCATTAAGTGGACCCCCAAAGCGGTCAAAGTTTGGCTTTTTTGACCCATGAAAACATGAAATTTCCGAAATCGAAATTTTTTTTTGATGCCAGATGTCTTAGAAATGCATGAAACGTCGAGATCTGGTGTTATTTGGAATTTTTTTTTTTTTTTTTTTAAATCGACCTTTTGGGACTTAGTAAATTCTTGAGTTGGGGGAGTGAATTGAATTTGAAATGAACGATTGGAATTCAATTGCTGAGAAATTCAAGGCAATAGTATTGAAACATATCCTATATCATTGTTGGCCACTGAAAGCATATTATATGTGAAATTTCATTAGGGTGGTTCATTTACTTTCCATTAGGGTGGTCCTTTTTGTTAAAAAATAAAAAAATAAAAAATAGAATTTTTAATGAATATTGAAGACAATAGTATTGGAACATCTCTCACATTATCGTAAGCCATTTTCTACATTTAACATGTGGTATTTTATTAGGGTGGTTCACTTATTGTCCATTAGGGTGGGCCTTTTTTTAGCACAATAGTATTTTAACACTTCTTTTATAATCGTAGGCCATTGTCTTCATTTTTGTTTTGTGAGGCTTTAAATTCCTCTGAATTCATGCGCCTCTAGTTCCATTTGATATGCGACATCATCGTAGGACACTGTTAACATATTTCATTAGGAAGTTTCTCTCATTTTCCATTAGGGTGCATCATTTTTCGTATAGTTTGAAACCATGATTTCTCGCAAAAGTCTCGTCCACTTTTCTTAATTATGGTATCATTGTAAAAATTTCAACCTTAATATCTACAGACCGAAAGATTATGGTGTGGACTACTACATAATATTTGCGTAATGTTCGACGAAAAATGTAAAGGTAACTTAGTTAACAACAAAAGAGTTTTCTAGAAAGCCTTTCATTGTTAGAAAGGTCCTTTTGAAAAGTTTTGCGTGATTTTCATTCGGAATGCAACACTTCACTGAGCTGAACCAGTTCGGAGTCCTCGTCTCATACAGAATCCGCTTGCTACATCGTGATTTCAGATGCACTAATCTCAGAGATGAAGCATTGAGCTTCAGTGATCTTTCCAATTCAGTTTTGCAAATTCCGAAGGAAATTCCAGAGAAAATTTCGAAGGAAATTCTAGAGGAAATACCGAAGGAAATTCCAAAGAAAATTCCAACGGAAATTCCAGAGGGGATTACGAAGGAAATTCTGAAGGAAATTCCAGTGGAAATTCCGAAAGAAATCCCAGAGAAAATTCCGAAGGAAATTCCAGACGAAATTTCTCAGGAAATTCCAGAGGAAATTTCACAGGAAATTCTAGAGGAAATTCCGAAGGAAATTCCAGAGGAAATTCCAAAGGAAATTCTAGAAAAAATTCTGAAGGAAATTCCAGAGAAAATTCGGAAGGAAATTCCAGAGAAAATCCCGAAAGAAATTCCAGAGGAAATTCCAAAGGAAATTCCAGAGATAATTTCGAAGAAAATTTTAGGGGAAATACGAAAGGAAATTCCAGATGAAATTCCAGAGGAAATTCCAGAGGAAATTCCGAAGGAAATTCCGAAGGACATTCCAGAGGAAATTCCAGAGAAAATTCCGAAGGAAATTCCAGAGGAAATTTCGAAGGAAATTCCAGAGGAAATTCCGAAGGAAATGCCAGAGGATATTTCGAAGGAAATACCAGAGAAAATTCCGAAGGAAATTCCAGAGAAATTCCGAAGGAAATACCGAAGGAAATTCCAGAGGAAACGAAAATTATAGAGGAACTTCCGAAGAAAATTCCAAAGGAAACGCCGAAGAAAATTCCGTAGAAAACTGCAATGCAATGATAAATTATAATAGAAACTCTGCACAAAATACCGAAGGAAATTCCATATGAAATTAAGAAGGAAATTCCATAGGAAACTCAGAAGGAAATTCCTCAGAAAATTCCAAAAGAAATTCCATATGTAATTCTGAATTTAATCCTAAGGGAAATTCCGAAGGGAGCTGCAAAAGAAATTCCATAGAAAATTCCGAATGAAATTCCAAAGGCAATTCCGAAGGATACTCCAAAGGAAAGTCCAAGTGGGATTAAAAAAATTCCGTAAGGAATTCCAAAGAAATTCCGAAGGAAATTCGAAGACAAATTTCGATGGAAATTTTCAAGATAATTCTGTAGATATTCCGAAGAAAATTCCAAAGGAAATTCCGAAATAATTTTCAAATCCAGAGGATTTTCCGATTCCAGAGGAAATTCCACAGGAAATTCCAGAGAAAAATTCCGAAGGAAATTCCAGAGGAAATTCAGAAGGAAATTCCAGAGGAAACGAAAATTATAGAGGAACTTCCGAAAAAAAAATCAAAGGAAACGCCGAAGAAAATTCCGTAGAAAACTGCAATTATAAATTATGTTAGAAACTTTGCACAAAATTCAGAAGGAAATTCCATATAAAATTGGAAGGAAATTCCACAGGAAATTCAGAAGGAAATTTCTCAGAAAATTTCAAAGAAAATTCCAAATGAAATTCCGAATTTAATCCTTAGGGAAATTCCGAAGGGGCTGCAAAAGAAATTCCAAAGCAAACTCCAAAGTAATTCCAAAGGATAATCCGAAGGAAACTTGGAAGGACATTTTGGAAGAAATTCCAAAATAAATTCCTATGAAAATTCCAAAAGAAATTCCGAAGGAAGTTCCTAAAGAAATTCCATAGAAATTTCCGAATGAAATTCCAAAGTCAATTCCAAAGGAAACTCTGAAGGAAAGTCCAAGTGGGATTAAAAGAAAATTCCGTGAGAAATTCCAGAGAAATTCCGAAGGTAAAATCCAAAACAAATTTCAAGGGAAATTTTCAAGATAATGCTGTAGATATGCCGAAGAAAATTCCAAAGAAAATTCCGAAATAATTTCAAAGCTTCAAAAGAAATTCCAAATGAAATTCTGAATCAAATTTAGCATGAAGCTCCAAAAGGAATTTCGAAGGAAACTCCAGAAGAAATTCCGAAGCAAATTGCAAAGTAAATTTCGACGAAAATAACGTAGAAAATTCCAAATCAAATCCCGAAGGTAGCTCCAAAAGAAATTCCAAAGCAAATTCAAAAGGAAATTCCATAAAAATAAATCCGAATGGATTTTTGAAGGATATTCCGAAGCAAATTCCAAAGAAAACTCGGACAAAAATTGCGCAGAAAATTCCAAATGAAATTCCGAAGCCAACTCTAAAAGAAATTGCAAAGGAAATTCCATAAGTAATTTCAAAGGAACTTCCGAAGCGAATTCCAAAGGAAATTCCGAAGGAAATTCCAAAGGAAACGCCGAAGAAATTTTTGAAGAACTGAAGAAGGAAATTCTGAAAGTAATTCCAAAGAAATCCAAAATAATTTCCTGAAGCAACTTACTGAAAGAAATTCCAAAAGAAATTCTGAAGTAAATGAGATATGAAGTTCCGATGAATACAAAGGAATTTTAAAGGATACTCCTAAGAAAATTCCGAAAAAACAATTCGAAGGAAATTCCAAAGTAAATTCCGAGAAAATTGAACGGAAATTCCAATGAAAATTACGTAGAACAGTCCAAAGGAAAAATCCGTAAAAAATTCCAATCAAAACTTCTAAATAAAATTCCGAAATCTCCATAGGAAATTCCAAAGGTTATTCCAAAGGAAATTCCGAGGAAACTCTATAACAAATTTGAATGTAAACTTCAAACGAAATTCCAAAAGAAATTTCAAAGAGAATTTTGAAGGAAGTAATAAAGAAATTCCAAAGGAAATTCTGAAGAAAATTTGATAAGTAGCCTCAAAGAAAACTGCTAAGGAATTTTAAAGGATACTCCTAAGGAAATTTCGATGGACACTCCAAAGTTAATTTCGAAGGAAACTAGAAAAAAATCCAACGGAATTTCCGAAGCAAATTTCAGAGGAAATTTTGACGAGAATTGCGTAGAAAATTCCAAAGGAAATTCCGAAAAAAAAACCAAAGGAGATTCCAAAGAAAATTCCGTGGAAAATTCCAATGAAAATTCCAAAGGAAAATCCAAAAAACCCCTTAGGAAATTCCATAAAAAAAATCAAAGCAAATTCCGAATGAAATCCAAAAAGGAATTTCTAAGGAAATTTCTAAGAAAAAACCACAGCTCCAAAAGAAATTCAAAAAGAAACTTCGAGGAAAACTTTCAAAATATAAGGGAAATCCCAAAAAAAAAAACTGAATAAAATTTTAAAAGAAATTCTGAAGCACATTCCAAAGAACATTCCGCCGACAATTCTGAAAAATATCCAAAGCATATTCAAGAGGGAATTTCTAAGAAAATTCCATAGCAACTCCCGAAGCAAATTCCAATGAAAAAGGAAGTTAAAAGGAAATTTCGTAGAAAACTTCTAAGGAATTTTTTATGGAATATCCAAAGCAAATTTGTAAGGAAATTCTCAAGAAAACTCTGTAGAAATTCCAAAGAAAATTGTAAATGAAATTTCTAAGAATATTCCGAATTAAATTTTAAAGGTCCAACAGAAATCCCTAATGAAATATGTTAACAGTGTCCTACGATGATGTCGCATATCAAATGGAACTAGAGGTGCATGAATTCAGAGGAATTTAAAGCCTCTCTAAACAAAATTGAAGACAATGGCCTACGATTATAAAAGAAGTGTTAAAATACTATTGTGCTAAAAAAAAGGATCAAATTCAAAATTTCTTGATTTTTTTTAATTTTCGGCAAACACCAATGGAAAATAAGTGAGCCACCCTAATCAAATATCACGAATCTAATGAAGGAAATGCCCTACGATGATGAAAGAGGTGATAAAATACTATTGTTTTTAATATCCCATTCAAATTATGATTTTTCGACAGAAAGGCCCACCCTAATGGAAAATAAGTGAACCACCCTAATAAAACACCACATGTTAAATGAAGAAAATGGCTTACGATAATGTGAGAGATGTTCCAATGCTATTGTCTTCAATATTCATTAAAAATTCTATTTTTTATTTTTTTATTTTTTAACAAAAAGGACCACCCTAATGGAAAGTAAATGAACCACCCTAATAAAATATCACATATAATATGCTTTCAGTGGCCAACAATGATATAGGATATGTTTCAATACTATTGCCTTGAATTTCTCAGCAATTGAATTCAAATCGTTCATTTCAAATTCAATTCACTCCCCCAACTCAAAAATTTACTAAGTCCCAAAAGGTCGATTTTTTCAAAAAAAAAGTTTTCCAAATAACACCAGATCTCGACGTTTCATGCATTTCTAAGACATCTGGCATCAAAAAAAAAATTTCGATTTCGGAAATTTCATGTTTTCATGGGTCAAAAAAGCCAAACTTTGACCGCTTTGGGGGTCCACTTAATGAAGTCCGATTGAGCTCAAATTTTGCATGGGGACTTTTTTCGAGGAGACAAAACTTTTGAGCACTACCATTTTTTGAAATTCGATGACAAAATTTTTCCCATGCATTCCATTGGCACCCTAAGAACATATTTGGATTCATTATGCGTCATATTGAAGTGCTTCTTATAGCAAAAATTCATTCAATTCAGTCGAGAAAACCCCCCATGTCAAAGTGATTCATGGAAGTGCCCAAGTAGCTCTGCGCCCTATAAGCATTGGCGTAGGAACAGGGGGGGCAGGCCCCCTCCAGATTCATCCAGGGCCAATTCGGTGAATCGCGCAACAACCGAAATATTAACCATGTGTCGCTCAATTGGTTACCGAATAACCATTGTGTTATTTTTCTTCGAATGTCAGTTCCAGGGTGATAAACTAGAAAAACAATATGCAGTCATAATAAGAAGATATTGCCAAAAATGCCGAGAGCTGTGGAACTCGGAAGAACTGCCAACCAAATAAAGAAGACTAAATATCAGATGACCCGAAATGGGACATTCTTTGAAAAAGAATATGCGGGGATATGCGTTTGGATTATTGACGTTTGTGTGACATTCGAAGAATTGACACTCGGCGAAAAGTAGCACAACCAATCCTATTGAAATTTCTAATCTTTGCTTATTTATTAACATTAGGACACTTGGAGAACCGAAAACAATATCCAAAAATTACTCTTGCAACACTGTTAGTATTTCATATTAGGATTTTGTAAGATCCAACCAGATAGCCGTAGCTGTAAACGCGCAGCTATTCAACAAGACCAAGCTGAGGGTCGTGGGTTCGAATCCCACTGGTCGAGGATCTTTTCGTAATAGAAATTTTCTCGACTTCCCTGGGGATAAAGTATCTTCGTACCTACCACACGATATACGAATGCAAAAATGGTCAAACGGCAAAGAAAGCACTCAGTTAATAACTGTGGAAGTGCTCATAAGAACACTAAGCTGAGAAGCAGGCTCTGTCCCAGTGAGGAAGATGGCCCGTGGTTTGTTTCAGCTCGGGATTTAAACTATTTTTTCTCAAAGTATCCCTTGGTTCACTCTGACTCCACGCAGATCGTTTCATTTACAATTTTATCCGTATTAGAAATTTTTAAATTTTCATTCAAATCATGTGAATACAGTTACAGCCTCCGTTTGAGATTTGGTTCAAAATCCGGATTGAATCATGAGATACATCGGTAACTGAAAGTACAAGCTAAGGCTTAGAAAAAGAAATTTGTGTCATTACAATCAGTTTTGATTTATGGAAAATTCCAATTCTCAACACTTGTTTTTCATTTTATTGTTGAAGTGGTTTAAAAAACCTGCCCAATCAATATGCCACACGTGGCTGTGCCATGACCTCATGACTTTGTTTAAAAAAGTTATTTCCGTAAGCTCGCACACTGATTAATTACTTCAAGTACACCTCCACTGATCTCAACCACCCATTGAAACAAGTACGCATCGTTTGTATTTCCGAATAATTTATTGACCACTAGAATATTCACACCAAAAACGTGCAAACGCCAATCTCACAGTTCCAGCCGTTTGTTGGTGCATTCGACATTGTTTGTTCTTGCTTTAAAGTCACTTCTGAAGTACTATAGTTTCGTTGCACATTTTCCCATTAACAATGTTCGAGTTCAGTCCTTGGTTCTCTTCTTCTTCTTATTCTGGTAGCTAACAAATAACTCCACCCCCATAGTTCACCCTCTTCAGTTGTTCTCCTTCTGGTGTTCAGCGATATCAACGAGCTCGCTGTTGGAGTTTCCTCCGGAAGACGAACCCGCTGATGAGGACGACGAAGACGAAAACGTAGACTGCGCCTTGAACTCGAAAGTTTTCTCGTGTTCCACTAGTGGGGCCGTCTTCTGGGGGACCGGAGGCTGGGTGGACACTTCCACTACCTTCTTGTCGATCTGAACGTCAACGTTTCCGGTCTTGATGGGGGTGTAGTTGACGGAGATGGTCTTCGTGAACGGTTGCTGATTGTAGCTGTAATTATAGTTGTAGCTATTGGACTTTGCATTCATGAATGCATTCCAGAGGTTGTTCTTGAACTCCATCTTCTGGCGGACCAGATTCGAAATGATGTCCGCAAAGTTCGGTCCATCGTACTTCTTGTTCACGGTAACTTGGACGTATTTTCCCCAAGGGTTCGATTCGACGGAAACCGCGCACAGAAGCGCCAATAGCGCACATCCAACGACGAACTTCATGATGATGGTATATACTCTCTAATGCCCTAAGCAAATATTATCTAATCACAACGAACGAGTTTGCGGCGAGACTTCAACCAAGCGTCCAAACCGTACCGGATACCGAATGCGAATGCTGCCCAAAGAGCGGGGCAAATCGTTTTGAGGTTTGGGATCAACACCCGATCAGATGGAAGAAACAAGATTATTACATAATTTGTTCCTATTATATGATTTTTTATATCACCTTTTTTATATAACATGTACCAATAGTAGATTATAATAACAAAAAATGTAACAATATTTACACCAAACAAAACAGGAATGTGTTTTAAGAATGCTACAAATTAACAAAATTATAGGAAGTAATGCTGCTTCAGATGTTATTTACAACAAATTCATAAATGCACCGTTAATCATACAACAAATGTTATCATATATATGTTACAATCTAGATACAAATCCATCATGATAGCATAATTACTTCGACTTCAACATTTTAAACTGGTGTTGTTATAAGTTTGTAATAATCGTGTAATCTTATTCTAGTCGGGAATTTTGTTTTGGAGGTTCGTCTGCTCCCGGCTTAGACTCCGGCTGACCATACCATATTGTAGAGCGGGGAGGTGTGTGCTTGGAGCTTTGAGAGTGTGTGGGAAAGGGTTTTGGTTGGGACCCACTTTAGCGCGGGAGATGATGTTTCCCATAGTCGATGAGTTTGCGGGCGGTTCGCGATCATATGAAACTTGTTTGGAATAGCAAATAAATCGCGCAAGCACTCTTCTTCGTGGCGTAGGGTTACCAGATTGGGAGGGTTGGTGATGGGCTAATCACACTGACGATGAAGTTTAATACTTCAATTTTGTAATCGTCCAATGACATTCGAACAATCAGTAGCCAAACATTGAAAGAGTCTCTTTTTTTTACTAGATAGACTCAAGCGCACTAGGCATATGGAGCCCAATATTCATAGGAGCAGTCGAGTCCTTTGAGGCAGATTCCATTTATTACGTAACACTAAAATTTAAAATTTGAACACGTGGTTCATGGACGACATATTTTTTTCTGAAATAACATCCCAGCTGGAACAAAGGGTTCCGGGCCATTTGGCCGAACGCCGTTAGGCCGAATGCCGTTTGGCAGAACGCCATTTGGCCGAAAGGGTCATTTGGCCGAATGCCATTTGAGCGAATGCCGTTTGGCCGAATTTGAAAAAATAGTGAACTACAATTACCATGCATTTTGAAATTGATTTCAAAGCTGAATTTCAAAGAACAGTTTAGAGGAACATCCTAGATGTAAGCAATTTTTCACTTCTTTGCTAGCGGAAATAGCTGCCAGCATAGGTTTTCGCATTGCATTTGTAGTCAGTCAGCTTTTGACAGTTACTACAACGGTTTACGACTTATTCGTCCTTCTGTAGCATCAGTTTGCTTCAATCATTCTGATCGTACTTAGTAAATTATTTAATTTTTAGCAATCACAAGTTTGGTTTCTTCTCCACAACTGTGAAACAGTGAACTATTTGATGTAAATATTTTCCGACTCGTCCGGTTTACTGATATACGCAATCAACGGTGCCATCACATCATTCCTTGTGTTAAAAATTATATGTTTTTAATAAAACTGTTTCCTTAGACTGAATTCCAATAACTATGAAAAATATTCAAATATGAAAGAACAGCATATGATCAAAAGAAGGAAAAATCTCTTATAAATTTCAAGTAAGTGTAACGCAAATAACTGTTACATCAGTATAACTACAAAGAACTGCCGATGATTTAAAGAAGCTAAAATTCCCTTTGAAAATATAAGCTAAATTATTTCCAATAAAAATGAAACCAGTACAAATCGAAAGAAAAGCCTATATTTGAAAGAAGGAAAAAATTCGGATGAAAATATAAAAAAAACTTCAAACCCTAGCACACCGTTGGTAATCTACAGCTTAGAGTCTTGACGCGAGCTCACAACTTCGTCCGGAATGAACGGATCGTATTGATTATGCTCTTGGAGCACTTATATATCGACAAACATGATATCCCGCCTCATCGTAAAGATCAACAAATTAATTAGTTGATCAATTATTGGGCCACACTTATGATAATGCTACACATCAGTGTTGAAAAAAAGAGATATTTTTGTTCGTTATTCGGCCAAACGGCATTCGGCCAAATGTCCCATTCGGCCAAATGGCATTCGGCCAAATGGCATTCGGCTAAACGGCGTTCGGCCAAACGGCGTTCGGCCAAATGGCCGGACACCGGAACAAAGTCTGCTTCTCAGTTTTGTATCGTTAGGATACCTTCAAGAGTTGTTAACTGAGAGCTTCCTTTGCCAGTTGACCATTTTTGCATTTGTAAATTGTGTGGAAAGAACGAAGAAACTCTATACTAGGCTGTGCGAGTGTGTCTCCAACCCATTTCCCACTGGTCGGTACTGCATTTATGGAAGAAATTTGCCGACACCTTATTTCGAAACTCATAAGCCCAAGTTGCTGACAATTTTAGCCCTGGCGATGGAAGGTGATAGCTCTTTCGTGAATCTAATGATCCATTTGAAAAAAATCCTGCATCCTTCCTGAGGTCATTTTCATACATAATAAGCCCCGCAAGAGGCCTTCCTTGGCCGAGTG
This sequence comes from Aedes aegypti, assembly GCF_002204515.2. Classification (NCBI taxonomy): domain Eukaryota; kingdom Metazoa; phylum Arthropoda; class Insecta; order Diptera; family Culicidae; genus Aedes; species Aedes aegypti. The sequence continues at coordinate 34,989,909 of NC_035108.1, forward strand.
GTTAGAGTCTGCGGCTACAAAGCAAAGCCATGCTGAAGTTGTCTGTGTTCGATTCCCGGTCGGTCCAGGATCTTTTCGTATTCGATATTTCCTTGACTTTCTTGGGCTTAGCGTATCATCGTACTTGCCACACGATATACGAATGTGAAAATGGCAACTTTGGCAAGCTGAGAAGTAGGCTCTGTCCCAGTGAGGACGTAATGCCACGAAGAAGAAGACCTGAATTAATGTATCCAGATTTTGAGATACATTCATACTTCAAGAATCAAAGCATTGTTGATCGAACCATTTGATTCCGGCACGTATTTAGTAAATGATATAGTTTTTTGAATATAACCTCAAAAGATAAATAATTCGGAACAATCTCATCATCTGAAGGTGCATAACATAGACATTAGCTTGAATATTAGTCTCCCCAGCCGGACACAATCTTCAGTTCTATTTCCTGATAAATGGTTTTCATTAAAGTCAACACTTTTCCTTCTTCACTGTACTGAGCACTTCAAATTTACTTATTAGGAAATCAAAAGAAACTTGAAGTTTGTTTTATTTTTTCTAACAAAGTGAAGTTTTGAGACACCCTACTTTATACCCTAGGAAGTCCAAAAAAAACCAACCTGGAAAGATCCTCGACCGGCGGGATTCGAACCGACGACCGTCAGCTTCATCATGCTGAATAGCGGCGTGCACTCTTAAACACAATTTAACATATGTGTAGCTTCTTTGTATTCCTGTAGGCGAAAATTTTCTTGCTGGTGAGTAATGGAAAAAAAATTCTTCTCATTGAAGATATCGTTCTCCGGAATTCATCTACTAGTATCTAAATCTCATAGTAGAGACTTAGTTCATTAATATTCTCCAATTTGTTTTACACCTTGGATCTTCCTTAGTCCAGTGTCAAAGTCCCCGGGTACAAAGCAAAACTATGCTGAAGGTGTCTTGATTCGATTCCCTGCCGTTCCTAAATCTTTTCGTAATGGAAATTTTCTTAGTCTTCCTAAGCATTAGGGTGCGGCTTATATTTCAAAAGTTCTTAAAACGTGAAATTCGAGAGCTCTTCCAAATTCAATTCACAGCAAAAGAGAAACCTAAACGTTTGAACCAAAAATCTTAAGCTTTAAAGAAGGCACAAGTTACTTAAGGGAGAATTTCTCAGTTATAACATATGAATTTCAGTGAAATCTTCATAACTAAGTTTTGTTCTAAACAAACTACAAACTTTTAACATCAATCTCTGAAAAGTTTGTATAGCATCACCTATGTCTAAAACCAAAGCTAGTCTTAGTTAAAAATAGTTTTTTTTTTAAATTTTTCCTCATTTTTCTGAAAAACTACATCTTTGTTTGACCATAATGTTATGAAGACTCAACGGATTCAGAATCTTTTTAGATGATTTTGAAACAAATTAGGTAAGTGGTGTCCGGCCATTTCGCCAAATACCATTTGACCGAACGTCATTTGGCCGAATGCCATCTGGCCGAACGGGTCGTTGGGCCGTATGCCGTTTGGTCGAATTACGAACAAAAATATTATCAAATTGCTTCAACGATGATGTGTGGGATTCTAAGTGCGGTCCAGTAACTCATCAGGTAAATAATTTGTTGAATTTTATGCTGCTGCGGGACGTCGTGTTTCTCGCTAAATAAGTGATCCAAAAGAATAAATTAATCGATCCGTTGATCCAGGATGAAATACAGTAAAACCTCCATGAGTCGATAGTTTATTACTCGATGTCGACTCATGGAACTATTCTTAAAACAAGAAATAATTCTTGCTATGATGGTTCCCTGGGGCATTCCTTAGCCTAGTGGTTAGAGTCCGCGGCTAGAAAGCAAAGCCATGCTGAAGGTGTCTGGGTTCAATACCCGGTCGGTCCAGGATCTTTTCATAATGGAAATTTCCTTGACTTACCTGGGCATAGAGTATCATCGTTCTTGCCACACGATATACGAATGCGAAAATTGCAATTTTGGCATAGAAAACTCTCAGTTAATAACTGTGGAAGTGCTCATAAGAACACTAAGCTGAGAAGTAGGCTCGGTTCCAGTGAGGACGTAATGCAAAGAAGAAGAAGATGATGGTCCCCTCAAACAACTTTCCAAAGCATTTCTGTTCCATTACTCGATATTTCCATGAGTTGATGATCCCTTCAGATGGACTCATGGAGGTTCCACTGTAGTGAACTTTTCACGGAGACTGGATTCGACTCATTTTTTTTGTTTCAACGCAATCCCGTATCGAGCCCAATTACTTCATTTTGGCTTGATTTTCGAGGTCCTTACTAGGTAGTTTGCTTTTAAACCTCTTTTTACGCGCCTAACTGGGGGAACGTAAAAATAATTCGAAGCGTAAACAAGCTTGTCATTTGCTCTCAAGAAGTTTTGCGAAGAGGTGGGGTTAATCTGTAGTTCTTTTCAAGGGTATCAATAGGGATGACGTAAACCTTAGTATGATGCCATTTTGAATCCAAGATGGCGACTACTGGATTCTTAAAATCACTCGAAACAAATCCAATATGGGTATTTTTCGAACGGGATTGATTAGTAGATTCCGGAAATCGATGTCTGGTGCCATTTTTGATCCAAGATGGCGACTTCCGTTTTGAGAAAACCACTTGAAATCCATACAATATGAGTATTTCTGAAACGGGACCGATGAGTATATGACGGAAACCGACCTCATAAATAGTCTTATTAAAACATATTTTTTAGCACAAGGGATAACTTAGGTGAGATGTCATTCTCATCCAATATTAAGATAGCAAGTGTGAAATGACTCTAATTAATCATTAAATTAATTAACTCATTACGCGTGGTGAAGATGGATGAATTATGGGTGAAATTATGAAAAAAAAAAATCCACGTTCTCGGCTGGGACTTGAACCCAGGACTCAGTTTGCACTTCCTCAATACAGTTGTTGTGGAAGTTGTGTGGTTATGATAGGCAAACAGTTTCAACACAAAATAAATCGCACTCGCTCTACGCGCGTGTGTAGTATACATGAGATGGATGGATGTGGGTTATGAAAAGGGTCCTCGTGATCTGTGGAGATTTGAATTCGAAACTTGTAACCAGCTGAGTTATTGGGTCACCAAGTAGCTCGATAGCTTAGTTGGTAAAGCGCTCGTCTAGCATAAAAGAGTCCTGGGTTCTAGTCCCAGCCGAGCAGATTTTTATCATTATTTTACCCATAATTTATCTTTACCATCTTTACCACGCGTAATGAGTAAATTAATTCTGCAACAACTTGGTGAATAAAAGAAGCTCACTGTTTCTCCGTTGCTAAGAAAAAGCCAAACTTGTGGTTGCTAAAAAAATATTAATATACTAAATCCATTCAGAATGATTGAAGCAAATCGATGCTACAGAAGCATAAGCATAAGCATCAATGACCGTACAATTCGTAGTTGCTACTCCGCGATTTACTAGAATAATCGAAGTTGCACAAGGAACCAACAGATGTAGCTTAGGAGTAGCTTACCATCTTCAATGTACACTTTCGAGAACATCAAACATTATAAAGTCTATTGAAGGTGCCGGCCGCGTTCTTACGGTCATCGAGGAAACGAAGGATAATGAGTGTGACATTAGGGTGCGACTTATTTTTACAAAAGTTCTCAAAACCAAAAACTCGTGTGCTCACATCACATTAAAAGAGAAACCTCAAAATCTGAGCCAAAAATATTAACATTTAGAGGTGGCGCAAGCGTCTTGAAGGTGAATTTTCAGGTTATAAAAAATGACCTTCAGTGAAGTACACATAACTTTGTTAATTTTCAACCGATTTTCAAAATTAAATTTGTAAAAACTTAGTTGAACACCAAATTTGTCTAAAATCAAAACAAGTTCTGGTTGAAAGTAATTTATTCCAAATTTTTCCTCATTTTACTAAAAATTTCGATTTTGTTAGACCATAACTTCATGATTACTCAACCGATTCCAAATCTTACATGAAAAGATGAGAAGGTTTTGCGCCCATTTGAGAGAGAGCTAAAATGATAGCTCTACTCAAACGGGTTTTTCCCTTCTCCTAAATAAATAAATAAATAAATAAATAAATAAACTCGTAATTAAGGGAAGATGCTTTATAAATTTAAGTTTTATAGAAAAATGCAATTTTTCGGCAAAAAAAACTTAAACAATTCAAGGAAATTTGATTTTTTCATTAAAAAATCATGTTTTTGGGTAGTTATTGTTGAATACCTAAGTCAAAACTATTTTTTAGAAAAATGTTTTGTATGAACAGTTTAAAAACAACTAAATTGCTTCAAAAACATGTAAACAGATTCGGAATCGATTGAGTTTTAATGGAGTTTTGGTCGAATAAATACGATTTTTTTAGTTAAATGAGGAAAAATTTGGATAAAAGTATTTTTAACTAAGGTAAGTTTTGATTTTAGACAAATTTGATGTTCTACAAAGCTTTCATGAATTTAATTTGAAAGAAAATGGTGCTGAAAGTTTTGAAATCGGTTGAAAAATACCAAAGTTATGTTTACTTCACTGAACGTCATTTTTTATAACTTAAAAATTCACCTTCAAGACGATTGCGCCACCTCTAAATGTTAATATTTTTGGCTCAGATTTTGAGGTTCCGTCGTACGGGGTGACATTGGTCCATAAGGGTGACTTTGGGCCAAGATTTTTACTGCAAACTAAAACCAGAATAATAAAAACAATGTGGCAAGCTAGAATACGTTATAAATAGCCACTGGATGGTCATGGATTAGTTTTTTGCCTCCCGTGCTAGTCAAGAGATGCATCGAAAAGGGCGGTCAAAGTCACCCCCTAGAACCAATGTCACCCCGCATGGCGGTTTCTCTTTTATTGTGATTTGAATTCAGTACAGCACACGAATTTTAGGATTTGAGAACTTTTGAAAAATAAGCCGCACCTCTGCATCTCCATGGTTGTCACGGGAAGGAATTTGTTAGTGGGGAGGGTTTAAAAACTACATAATCAGGATTCACCTTGGTAAGTGATGCGATACATGCAGCCTCAGTTCAAAAAGCTACACATAAAACACTTAAAACAACGTGAACCTTTTGTAAGTCGACACTTTTAGTGTCAAACCATTCAAATGTGTTTCTGTAATAACGAGAAATAGGTAAAAGGGAAAGTGTGTTATGATAAACATGAACAAGAGTTTTTGTCGATACTTTCGAACCATTCATATTCTGTTGTATAAATACATAAAAGTGACATTACTATCGTTGTCATAACAAAAATATATTTTTTAAGACACCGTCACATCAATGGCAGTAGACCACTGAGAACTGAAGTCGAACTTGAAGCCACTTATTTCCGGACGTAAATCTTCCAAAATCGTGTCACAAGCGCTGCCTTTATTCAATAAAACAAAGATCAAAATCAACAGAAAAAATCAAGGGGATTGTTTTTTAAGCGGATTGATGCTACAGAAGGCCGAATAAGTCGTAAACCGTTTTAGTAACTCTCAAAAACTGACTAAAAATGCAATGCGAAAATCTATGCTGGCAGCTATTAGCACTAGCAAAGAAATGAATAATTGCTTACATTTGAGATGTTCTTCTAAACTGTTCTTTGAATTTCAGCTTTGAAATTCATTACAAATTCATGCTAATTGTAGTTCACTATTATTTTCAATTTCGGCCAAATGGCATTCGGTCAAATGACTCTTTCGACCAAATGGCGGTCGGCCAAACGGCATTCGGCCAAATGACCCAGAATCTATGATAAAAACCCTTCGAATAGCAAATGGTGCTCCTTCTTCACTTTCTAATCTTGGAGAAAGGGTATATGAAACTGATGTCTTGGCAAGGGATGTACAAGATGAGGATTATGATGTTATTGCACCCCGACGGCGCTGCACCTGCGTCAAATTTTCGTTTTTCTGTCTATAATGTATGGCAAATCACATATCGCATGATGCTGCGATAATTATTAGGGAATTATTACAATTAACTCTTTTGTAGACATTTGATTGATCTGTTAGATTTGAGATTTGATAATTCACCAGTTGATTTCCAGTCGACTAAAATTTTGTTGGTTTATGGTTTTCTGAAACAAATAGAAACTTCATGCCGCCAGGAAAGACCCCTCAAAACACTGCGATTTTTTTCAACGATAGCGACAAAAAATCGTCTCGATTTCGTTGTTGAGCCGCTGCAAACACTCTTATATAGAACTATCTAAACTGACGCGACAAAAATCGCTGTGAAATCGCGTCGCTGTGACTTTGACACGGTCATCAACTATGCATCCAGCGATTGGTTATCGTAAAAATCGCGGGAAGCCTTAACGCGAACACGAATATGATCAGCGGAAATCTGACAGTGCACAGGTTGGAATCCTCTAACAGCCCCTCACCCGATGAGTTTTGCGGTGGAGATGACGATGTCTGGAGCGCTTCTACGAGCGACTTTGGTTGATTTTCTTTAGTCAGCAAGAATCCAGCAGGGAATATTCTTGAAGCGCCGATCAATTTATAAATCTTGAGCGATTTCACAATCCAGGCACTGGATTTGCAGCAAAATGAGAATCAACAGCTCTGTGCCACTGGAAGCGAGGAGCTGAGCAGATTCGGAGGAGCTCTTACCTGCTCGAAAGCCAGGGGTTGTACAAGATGAGCAATATGCTGTTATTGCATCGCAACAGCACTGCAGCTGCGTCGTCGGAAACATCCTCAAATTATTGTATTCATAATTATACGAAACAAATCAAATACAGTCATCTCTCCCTAACTCGATATTGAAAGGACCATCGAGATAGGAAGGAATCGAGTTACAGAACATAAAGCCAGTGCAACTGCGATTCAAGGGACAATCGAGTTAGCCATAAAAACCAATTTCTACTATAGTTCTCTAACTCGATATCGAGAATTCTGTAACTGTATTGTATGATGCTGCGAGACGAATTAAGATGTTATAGCAAGTATGTAGTATACCATATAGGAAATATCACACACTTAACTGTTTTGTTCACATTTGTTGGCGCTGAAAAGGGCCGATTGATTTGTTGGATTTCAGGCTATCAAGATGGAAAATAATAATTGCGGGGCAATCATAAGTCTGACTTTTAGGATTGCCCTTCGCGCAAAGGAATGGTTGAGGCTCCCAGGCAGATTAACGCAACAATTTTCGTAGCCAGAATTTCACAATCAGAATCTCCAACAATTCTCATTGTTTCAGTTAACAATCGCGTGTTTAATAAATCACACTCATCAGGTAAATTATAATCATGCTCATTCACAAGCTAATTTTCTTCCGTCGGGTAACCTTTCGAATTGTTTCAATTCAAATGAACATACTCCTGTAGCCAACTGATTACTAATGCTGATATTGATTCTGGTCATGTCCCTGTTACATTTAAAATATCCCTTGAAACGATTCTCAATTCTAGCAGCACTACAATCAATTATTTTTGAGCCGGCTGGAATAAATACATCGAAACTACAGTGATCTTGATGCAAACATTTCTTTGCAAACATAACTTGATATTGACAAAGCTCTCGAAACTTTAACAAATTCCATTGTTGGCATTGCAATACCAATATGTGAAGTAATAATCGAAACAGTAATAATAGACGATGATTTTAAATTCTTGATCCGTCTTTGAAATGTTAAGAGAAAGCAATTATGACACACTTGTGATCCACTTTGAACATTATGTGGGAGCTGTATATATAAATTTAAAAACATTTTATTTAATTAAGAAGCAACAATTTTGACAATCAAATTCTCTAAGCTCTTAGCTTTTTTGGAAATAATCTGAAAATTTTGAAAAAGCATCAGAAGCCAATTCCGGCTTTTCCGGAAAGACAATAACAAATTATTACTTATTAATTGAAAAAAACCTTAAAAACTCGCAAAGCAGTTTGAGAGCTCATACAATTTTAATTAAGAATGAGTCGTAAATCTAAACAAAGAAAAAAAGATTGATTTGGAAGAAGTTAGAACAGTTATGAAAAAAAATAGAGAAAAAAAAACATGATGGAATTTTTTACATCCTCATCAAGAAACTTCCAAAGATTCTAAAGAAGCTTCTAGCTATCGTCTAATCAGCTTGCTTTCGTGCATTAGTAAACTTTTCAAAAACGTCATTTTGAACAAAATGATGGCCCACATCAACGAAAATTCAGTTTTTGCCGTTAAACAGTTCGAATTCTAACATAGACATTCGACCACTCATCAACCTTTACGTGTTACAAATTTGGTTCATCCCTACAATTCTGAAAGCTATTCTACTGGTCTTCTACTTCCATAGAAATTAGAAAATAGAAAATACATAGAAAAAGCATTCGACAATGTTTGGCATGAAGGCTTGATTGTGAAATTAAAAAAAAAAATACTTCAATTTTGCAAAAATGAATGATTTTTGCTTTTTTTTTTAATTCAACTAATAATATTCCCACATAAACCGAAACCTTCAAGCAGACATGTTGCTACGATGTGAGGGGGTCCAATAAATTGGTCAGATAAAGTTAACTATCTTGTGCTATGATATATAAATATTTAACTTTAAAAAATCACATTGAGGGCATTTGACCCAAATAAAACAAATGTATAAAATGTCTTTAACCACTTATTAATAGAAAACCAAAACTTTGTCTTAAGAACAAGCTTTTGAAATTCAAACAAATTTTCAGGCTAGCCATGTTGTATGCTGTATTAATATAGACTAGCTGTTGCAGTACCATGACGAAAGCTCTGCAGAGGATTTAACATAAATTTTTGAAAATGATTCTGAAGCTTCCTCCCTAGTATATTAGTAATGAGTTACATAGAATATTCAATGTTAAAACATTGGCACAAATGAGGATTGGTATGAAAGATACCATGGGGAAGTTTAATTTCAAATAAAACTGGCACTCATTGGTCACCCTATTTCTTCTCAGAAGACAAATTGAACCGATCAGCTTATCCGGCGAACGGCGTTATGGTGATGATGATGATGATGATGCGAATGCGCGGAGTATCCTATCCGTATTGTCTTTTCCCATGGTGGCGCGGATGAGCAAAGAACACCCCAACCAGCAACTGGAAACAAATTCGGGTGACGTACAATGTTTTCGAATGACAACCGCGCTTTACCTCGCCGGGAGGTCTAGCACAGTAGGAAGGTAAGTGAATCAATTAATGTCGTTCCGTAAATTCACACACAGGCTACCGGATAAATAGTTTGACCAAAGTCATCCCAAGCAACCGTCGTAGAGCGTGGAGAAGTGTAGATGATCGATTACAGCATCATTGTTTTTTTTTCCTGTGCTTAGATTGGATTAGATTGGATGGACACACTAATTACTCAAAAACGAAGAACCGACTTTGGCGGTCCGGATTATAACAGACTCTGTTTGCGTCAACATATTGGGCCAGATCAGCACGAGACCGGTGAAACTTCCGCGTGAGAATTTTGCATTCTGTTTGCATTTGCGTCAATGGAAAAGGTCAAACCAACTTTGTAGCCCGGCGGTGGAAGATTCGATCTGGTTTGAAGTGGTACTCCAAATTCTTCTTTGATTTCCAGCGGGAGATTTGGGAATTATAAAGAATTAGTTTTGTCGAGACAAAAATTTAACAAACAACTTTCAATGGAAACAGTTTTTATGTGCGTCACAAAACATTGAAGGGGGTGTACATTTTCGACATAATAATGCGTTGTATTATATTGTTGTGCTTCTTACCATGTTTAAGATCACGCAGCAACAACCTCTTTAACACAATGCAACATTTTAATTTTCCCCGACTTCATTTTATGCTTTTTATCATTTATTTTGCTCTCAATAAAAATGCTCTGGTAGCCGAGCGATAAACTTGCAGCTACTCAGTAAAACCAAGCCGAGGTTTGTAGATTCGAATTACACTAGTCGAGCATTTTTTATTAGAAATTTTGTAGACTTCGTAGCACAGCTAAGATACATACCAAAAATGGTTAAAAATGGTACTACTCCGTGCTTTATCGGAACTGGTAAGAATTGCACTTTGATCTCTCAAAGTGCCCATTTTAGTAGATCTTATAATATTGATCAACAAAGGCACCTGTCAAGTCCTTACAGTCAGTTGCGAAGGGGAAGGAATGTTAGGGTGTAATGATTGTTGCTTCTAGAGACCGAGAATACCTCTGCATCTCCACAACTATTATTTTTTACATTGAATTATTTTTTTATTTTCATATTTTGTGTTTGTTTACATATGTGGCTTTTAAGTGATACAAGTTTAATTTTTTCAACCTTTGTTTATCGTTTTGTATCTATGATACTAGTTTTCTGTTTATGTGTGTATGAACTTGTGTGTCTGTTGATATAATTTTGTATTTGTATATCATGTTTGATATTTGTTTTATAACATCAGGTATCAGAAGACCGGCTCCTAAGGCACGTTCCCCACCAGTTGGGAGACTTGTGCCATCGCCATATTTGAGACTATTTAATCATCTACTCGATGGGAGAGGAAAGGGAACGATTTGAATTCAATCGCTGAGAAATTCAAGGCAATAGTATTGAAACATATACTATATCATTGTTGGCCACTGAAAGCATATTATATGTGATATTTCATTAGGGTGGTTCATTTACTTTCCATTAGGGTGGTCCTTTTTGTTAAAAAAAAAATTGTGGAGTATCGACTGTATGTTTTAATCTTAATTTTCCGGCAACGCAGTCTTTATTAAAGTAAAACGAGGTGCTTATTTGCCCGACGTTTCGACACGGGTATTGTGTCTTCCTCAGGTGGTACTGTAATGTACTGTAATGTACTGTAATTTCCTTTGGAATGTGCTTCAGAATTTCTTTTAGAATTTTATTCAGTTTTTTTTTTCGGGATATCCCTTATATTTTGAAAGTTTCCATCGAAGTTTCCTTTGGAATTTCTTTTGGAGCTGTGATTTTTTCTTCGAAATTTCCTTTTTGAATTTCATTCGGAATTTGCTTTGAATTTTTTTTTTTGGAATTTCCTATGGAGTTTTTAGAATTTCCTTTGAAATTTTCCACGGAATTTTCTTCGGAATTTCCTTTGGATTTTTTTCGGAATTTCCTTTGGAATTTTCTACGCAATTTTCGTCAGAATTTCCTCTGAGATTTGCTTCGGAAATTCCGTTGGATTTTTTTTAGTTTCCTTCGGAATTAACTTTGGAATTTCCGTCGAAATTTCCTTAGGTGTATCATTTAAAATTCCTTTGCAGTTTTCTTTGAGGCTACTTATCAAATTTTCTTCAGAATTTCCTTTGGAATTCCTTTCTTACTTCCTTCAAAATTCTCTTTGAAATTTCTTTCAGAATTTTGTTTGAAGTTTACTTCCAAATTTGTTATAGAGTTTCCTCGGAATTTCCTTTGGAATAACCTTTGGAATTTCCTATGGAGATTTCGGAATTTTATTTAGAAGTTTTGATTGGAATTTTTTACGGAATTTTCCTTTGGACTGTTTTACGTAATTTTCATCAGAATTTCCGTTGAATTTTCTCGGAATATACTTTGGAATTTTGTATTCTTCGGAACTTCATATCTCATTTACTTCAGAATTTCCTTTGGAATTTCTTCATAAATTTCTTTCAGTAAGTTGCTTCAGGAAGTTATTTTGGATTTCTTTGGAATTACTTTCGGAATTCCCTTCTTCAGTTCTTCAAAATTTTCTTCGGCGTTTCCTTTGGAATTTCTTTCGGAATTTCTTCTGGAATTGCCTTCGGAATTTCCTTTGGAATTCGCTTCGGAATTTCCTTTGAAATTTCTTATGGAATTTCCTTTGCAATTTCTTTTAGAGCTGGCTTCGGAATTTCATTTGGAATTTTCTACGCAATTTTCGTCCGAGTTTTCTTTGGAATTTACTTCGGAACATCCTTCAAAAATCCATTCGGATTTATTTTTATGGAATTTCTTTTTGAATTTGCTTTGGAATTTCTTTCGGGATTTGCTTTGGAATTTCGTTTGGAATTTCTTTTGGAGCTACTTTCGGGATTTGATTTGGAACTTTCTACGTTATTTTCGTCGGAATTTACGTTGCAATTTGCTTCGGAATATCTTTTGGAGTTTCCTTCGGAATTCCTTTTGGAGCTTCATGCTAAATTTGATTCGGAATTTCTTTTGAAACTTTGAAATTATTTCGGAATTTTCTTCGGAAGTAATTTTCGGTTCCTCTGGAATTTCCTCTCGGTATTTCCTTCGGAATTTTCTCTGGAATTTCCTTCGGAATATCCTCTGGAATTTCCTTCGGAATTTCCTTCGGAATTTCCTCTGGAATATCCTTTGGAATTTCCTTCCGTATTTCCCCTAGAATTTTCTTCGAAATTATCTCTGGAAATTCCATTGGAATTTCCTCTGGAATTTCTTTCTGGATTTTCTCTGGAATTTCCTTCGGAATTTTCTCTGGAATTTCCTTCAGAATTTTCTCTAGAATTTCCTTCGGAATTTCCTCTGGAATTTCCTTCGGAATTTCCTCTAGAATTTCCTGCGAAATTTCGTCTGGAATTTCCTGAGAAATTTCGTCTGGAATTTCCTTCGAAATTTTCTCTGGAATTTCTTTCGGAATTTCCTTCAGAATTTCCACTGGAATTTCCTTCGTAATTCCCTCTGGAATTGCCTTTAGAATTTCCTTCGGTATTTCCTTCAGATTTTTTACTGGAATTTCCTTCGAAATTTGCAAAACTAAATTGGAAAGGTCACTGAGGCTCAATGCTTGATCTCTGAGATGAGTGCATCTGAAGTCACGAAGTAGCAAGTGGATTTTGTATGAGACGAGGACTCCGAACTGGTTCAGCTTAGTGAAGTGTTGCATTCCGAATGAAAATCACGCAAAACTCTTCAAAAGGACCTTTCTAACAATGAGAGGCTTTCTAGAAAACTCTTTTGTTGTTAACTAAGTTACCTTTACATTTTTCGTCGAACATTACGCAAATATTATGTAGTAGTCCACACCATAATCTTTCGGTCTGTAGATATTAAGGTTGAAATTTTTACAATGACACCATAATTAAGGAAAGTGGACGAGACTTTTGCGAGAAATCATGGTTTCAAACTGTACGAAAAATGATGCACCCTAATTAAAAATGAGAGAAACTCCCTAATGAAATATGTTAACAATGTCCTACGATGATGTCGCATATCAAATGGAACTAGAGGCGCATGAATTCAGAGGAATTTAAAGCCTCTCTAAACAAAAATGAAGACAATGGCCTACGATTATACAAGAGGTGTTAAAATACTAAAAGGATCAAATTCAAAAATTCTTGATTTTTTTTTTAATTTTCGGCAAACACCAATGAGAAATAATTGAGCCACCCTAATCAAATATCACGAATCTAATAAAGGAAATGCCCTACGATGATGAAAGAGGTGATAAAATACTATTGTTTTTAATATCCCATTCAAATTATGATTTTTCGACAGAAAGGCCCACCCTAATGGAAAATAAGTGAACCACCCTAATAAAATACCACATATTAAATGTAGAAAATGTCTTACGATAATGTGAGAGATGTTCCAATGGAAAGTAAATGAACCACCCTAATGAAATTTCACATATCATATGCTTTCAGTGGCCAACAATGATATAGGATATGTTTCAATACTATTGCCTTGAATTTCTCAGCAATTAAATTCAAATCGTTCATTTCAAATTCAATTCACTCCCCCAACTCAAAAATTTACTAAGTCCCAAAAGGTCGATAGTTTCAAAAAAAAATTTCCAAATAACACCAGATCTCGACGTTTCATGCATTTCTAAGACATCTGGCATCAAAAAAAAATCGATTTCGGAAATTTCACCCTTCACCCTTGGAGATGGCTCAGTAATGTACAATTTTGTTTGACGACACGACGCCAAGCTATTCCAATATTGCTTGTGCTGGGTTGCCGCCCAAGAATTTTTCTAATGCTTCACCCAGCACTTCGAAATTGGAATAGCCGGCTCAGGGCCAATGAAGTCATACGATGCTCCATCGCGAGCTAGCTCATCAGCCAATTAATTTCCAGCAATGGAAGAAGGGCCATGTGCCCATATAAGGTTTACAGAGTTGACTGAATTCAGTTCCTCAATTTGAGTTCGACATACGATAACAAGTTTCGACCTTGAGTTGGCCGAAGCGAGAGCTTTTATAGCAGCCTGACTATCTGAACAGAAGTATATGACTTTGCCCAGTGCTGTTGAAGTGCAGATTGCACTCCACACATAAGAGCAAATATTTCCGCCTGAAAAACGGTGCAGTTTCTACCAAGTGAGTAAAACTGATTCAGCCTTAGCTCACGAGAATATACACCTGCACCAGCTCTACCTTCAAGAAGGGAGCCATCAGTGTAACATACTATATCGTTTGATATACTTCTTTCCAAATAGCCAGACGTCCACTCTTCCCGCGAAGGGAATTGTGTGGTTAATGTCCTGTAAGGAAAGTAACAAGCAGTTGTGAGACCACTTGGAGCAAAGACCATTTTGTCCCAATTCACTAAAGGTGGAAACAACGAAGTGTGTGTAGATCTACGAATCACTGGATTTTTCTCCAGTAGATCCAGTACCCATAAACGGTAAGAGCAAGAAATAGCTTCTTGTTTAAGATGTATGTGTAGTGGCGCACCGTCGAAAAGGGCCTCCAGCGCTGCTGTGGGAGTTGTAGAGAACGCACCAGACATCGCCATCAAGCACATCCTTTGGAGATGGCCCAATTTTGATTGGATTGTTCTCATTTCGCCCTTTTGCCACCACACAAGACATCTATATGCCAATATTGGTCGATCAACTGTTGTGTAAATTCATTTTATATACTTGGGCCTCAAGTTTTACCAAAGGTCATTTTATATACTTGGGCCTCAAGTTTTACCAAAGGTTCGCTGGCATTGACCGAAGGCCATGCTTTTTTGACTCTGATGTTATGGAATGTTATGTTATGGTTACGGTGTTATGGAATGTCATGTACGACGAGATGTTGAGATTAAAATTCCCGACGGGTGTGGTCATCGTTGGCTTTGCCGACGATATTACGCTGGAGGTCTACGGTGAATCGATCGAAGAAGTGGAATTGACTACAGCCCACTCGATTACAATTGTGGAGGAGTGGATGAGCTCCAGGAAACTGAAATTGGCTCACCACAAAACAGAGGCGGTTGTTGTCAACAACCGAAAGTCGGTGCAGCAAGCGGTGGTCTGTGTAGGCGACTGCACGATCACTTCGAAGCGCTCCGTCAAACACTTGGGGGTGATGATCGACGATAAGCTTACCATCGGTAGCCACGTCGATTATGCCTGCAAGAGAGCCTCCACAGCTACTGTGGCACTGTCCCGGATGATGTCCAATAACTCTGCGGTGTACGCCAGTAAGCGTAAGCTTCTGGCCAGTGTCGCCTCGTCCATACTGAGGTATGGTGGCCCGGCTTGGGGCACGGCTTTGAGTACCGATAGCTACCGTAGCAAGCTGGAGAGTACTTATAGGCTAATATGCCTGAGGGTTGCGAGCGCGGACCGTACCGTGTCACACGATGCACTCTGCGTCATCACCGGTATGGTGCCAATTGGTATACTTATCATGGAAGACATAGAGTGCTTCGAAAGGCGCGGCACAAGAGGCATACGCAGGACTGCCAGACTGGCCTCTATGGTCAAATGGCAGCGTGCGTGGGACAGTTCCATCAAAGGAGTGTGGACTCACAGGTTGATTCCGAGGTTAGATATCTGGGTCAATAGGCGCCATGGGGAACTAACATTCCACCTGACACTGGTCCTTTCGGGCCATGGTTGCTTTAGACAGTATCTACACCGTTTCGGTCATGCGGGTTCTCCCGAATGTCCAGTTTGTGCAGGTTTAGAGGAAACGGCGGAACACGTTTTGTTCGTGTGCCCGCGTTTCCGCACAATGCGTGATCGCATGTTTGCCACATGCAGTCGGGACACGACTCCGAACAATCTGGTTCAGAGGATGTGTGGCGACGAGTTTGGCTTGAATTCCGTTTCATCGGCTATCACCCACATCGTCTTGGAACTACAAAGGAGGTGGCGAGTGGACTCGAGGAGTGGCTAGTGCAGACGCTAAACAACAGGTGGTCCAAGGGTTCGCAGTCGGCTACGTAGGTGATACCGGTACCCTTCGGTCGAAATCGACCCTTACAGCGATTAAGTGGCCGCGGGGAGAACATCCTGGTAGCGTTGCTGTCGTGGCGCCGGCCTTCTAGGTTGAATACGAGCCTCTGGTTGTTCGGGGCAGGTGGAGGCCCCTTCGTCAGCAATCCCAGCTGGTGCTAGCTGATAGAACCTGAACCTTCAGTAGGTCAAATTGCGAAGCCCGCAGTATCAGTTCTTCATACCTACGGTGCAGCTGGGCGCGGGCATTGTGGTCGACCCTGCCCGCCTTTGGCCTTTGGCGGACAATGGGAGATAAGGAACACTTGGGAAGCTGGCAAAGCGCCAGCATGCTACCTTGGTGGACCCCCCTAAGCGTGTCATCGATGTTCGTTGCTGCTGGATACGGATGTACTCGACTCGCTTGGGGCAGCTACGATCCGTAGCCGGGTGGTTTCCGCCGCAGTTAACACATCGCTTCTCCGTGGTTTCCTTCGTCGGGCACTTATTGTAGTCGTGGTTAACCCCGCAACAATTGCACCAACTTTTCAAGTGGCAGTTCCGGGTGCCGTGGCCTTGGTGGAGGCATTTTATGCACTGGGTAACGTCTGTCTTCTTGTTACGGTACGCTTCCCACCGCACGATGATCTGTGCAGTATGTTTCACCTCACGTAGCTTTTTGAGGGTGGTGGTTCCCTTTGGGAAGTGCAGAAGATAGAACGATTGTGGAATTTAATGGTATACTACTAAATTCGGTTTTTCTATCTACTTCCAGTAGTGTATCGACTAAATAAATGTAAACGCCTCAGAAAATACTTCTGTTATGATGAATGTCAGTGCATGAATGCCTTCATTTGCATTTAGACGTTATACGGTTACCTAAGTAATAGGATACAGAGCTACTTCGGCACTTCCATAAATCACTGCCATTGGGAGTTTTTGTCGGCCAAATTATTTGAAACTTTGCGATACGAAGAACATCAATGCAACGCATATGGGGATTTTTTTTCTTTACCGTACGGGTTTGGGCCGAAGGGTCTCAGATTTTCATGAAACTTTTTCCACAGGCAGGGCTCATGGATATATGAATAAAAAAAAATTGAGAAAAATTCAGGGTCGCCTATTTTTCCGGATAACTCAGGTGGAAATTTTTTGTTTTCCCTTGACACTACTTACTTTAAAAAATCATAACTCAAGAACGAAGCATCATAGAAACAGAGTTTTTATATGAAAATTTAAGCAAATTTTCTCAAAAATAAAAAGAAAATATGAACTGGAAAAAGTTTTCCACAAAATTTTCCACCGTTGGGAAAATTCGTAAAGAAAAGCCAGAAAAACTAAAAAAAAAAACAGAACGTGGAAAATTTTCAAAAAAATATTTTCGAGAAGGTAATTTTATAAGCCTTAATCACTGAAATTTTTGGAATGCACTTTTTTTTCGTTTTTGAGTTATGGCCAATTTTGTGAAAAATGTCCAGATGTGTCATATAAGACTTTTCTTTGAAAAATCATAACTCAAGAACGAAACATTGCAGAAACAAAGTTTTTGTATGAAAATTTAAGCAAATTTTCTCAGAAATCCAAAAAAATATGAACTGGAAAAAGTTTTCCACAAAATTTTCCACCGTTGGGGAAATTCATAAAGAAAAGCTGGAAAATCTATGCCCGAACTCGCGGAAATTTTTTAAAAAAATATTTTTAAGAAAGAAACTTTATAAACTTCAATTCTGGTAACTTTTAGGATGAACATTTCTTTAGTTCCTGATCTATGGTCAATTTTGTAAAAAATGCAAAGATTTGTTTTCAAAGAAAAGGCTAATATGGTCATTTTTCACAAAATTGACCATAACTCAGGAACAAAAAAAAAGTACATCCTAAAAGTTACTAAAATTGAAGTTTATAAAGTTTTCTTCTCAAAAATATTTTAATAAAAAAATTTCGCGAGTTCGGGCATAGATTTTCCAACTTTTCTTTATGAATTTCCCTAACGGTGGAAAATTTTGTGGAAAACTTTTTCCAGCTCATATTTTTTTTGGATTTCTGAGAAAATTTTCTTAAATTTTCATATAAAAACTTTGTTTCTACAATGTTTCGTTCTTGAGTTATGATTTTTCAAAGAAAAGTCTTATATGGTACATCTGGACATTTTTCACAAAATTGGCCATAACTCAAAAACGAAAAAAAGATTTGTTTTCAAAGAAAAGGCTAATATGGTCATTTTTCACAAAATTGACCATAACTCAGGAACAAAAAAAAAAGTACATCCTAAAAGTTACTAAAATTGAAGTTTATAAAGTTTTCTTCTCAAAAATATTTTAATAAAAAATTTTCGCGAGTTCGGGCATAGATTTTCCAACTTTTCTTTATGAATTTCCCTAACGGTGGAAAATTTTGTGGAAAACTTTTTCCAGCTCATATTTTTTTTGGATTTCTGAGAAAATTTGCTTAAATTTTCATATAAAAACTTTGTTTCTACAATGTTTCGTTCTTGAGTTATGATTTTTCAAAGAAAAGTCTTATATGGTACATCTGGACATTTTTCACAAAATTGGCCATAACTCAAAAACGAAAAAAAAGTGCATTCCAAAAATTTCAGTGATTAAAGCTTATAAAATTACCTTCTCGAAAATATTTTTTTGAAAATTTTCCACGAGTTCGGGCATAGTTTTTCCGGCTTTTCTTTACGAATTTTCCCAACGGTGGAAAATTTTGTGGAAAACTTTTTCCAGTTCATATTTTTTTTTGATTTTTGAGAAAATTTGCTTAAATTTTCATATAAAAACTTTGTTTCTACAATGCTTCGTTCTTGAGTTATGATTTTTCAAAGTAAGTAGTGTCAAGGGAAAACAAAAAATTTCCACCTGAGTTTTCCGGAAAAATAGGCGACCCTGAATTTTTCTCATTTTTTTTTTATTCATATATCCATGAGCCCTGCCTGTGGAAAAAGTTTCATGAAAATCTGAGACCCTTCGGCCCAATTTGTACGATAATAAAAAAAATCCCCATATTGTAGCCGAATATGAGTTCAGTACCTTTCAAAAAACCTCACCGCCGAAGTGAATCTATAACTTTATAAAGTGCCAAAAATAGGATCCGACTCTCTATCTATATGAATGCAATATTGTAAACCATCAAAAGTAAAACTTGACAAGCTTGAAATTTTATTTAAAACACCTCGAAAGTCAAAAGATTTTCAGCGGCAAAACTGAAAAATGAAATGCTTTCGCACTTGTAGGTAAAGAGCGTAATTTTTTTTTTAGAATCCCAAATGAATTTCGGTTTTGTTGAACATTCCTAGTAATATTCGATTATTTTTTGAATGGTTACATATTAATTGCTCGTTCATTTATTCTGGTCGTACATGTCTGCAGTTATCCTAGATTTTGTTTAAAGATTTTAGGATTTCATATGGGTCAATTCCTTTTAGTCAATTTTGTAAATATAATTGTGTGTGCTGGTAGGTAAAATAAATGCGACGCCATTTTTTTACACATTAATTCAATTGTACCTTAATTTTTGTTTGGTTAAATGTAACTGCTATATATAGCAAATCGTTTCAAGATTAATTGTACCTGCAATTGACTCAATTAAGTACGTTAAATATGCAGCCATTAACCCGTCATATATGACTGCAACTCAAGCCTAATAATCGACTTGTATTCATAGATCAAATTAAGCAACCTTGGCCTTGTATTCCTCCAAAACCCTTGCAAAAACCCAATCTGCTTGAGTCTTAACATTTGCAGTGTTGCATCCACGCGTGGATCGATAATTACCCGAACCGGTTCAGCGTCGATCAATCGCGAGCAGCGTGTATTTTTCCGGGTTGTTTTTTATCGATCGTGATTTTATTTTTCGATTGCAACGGTTTAATATATTCTAACATAAAATTAGGAGACCTGTTTTCCTGAAGTCATGAGTGTCATCCCGTCCACTTTATTTGCCTAAAAATTCTCATTCTCGGCGCTCAAGGCAAACGACACTCTGGCTGGGAAGAAAACGCTATCGCTATCGATATTGTTTAGTCATACCTCTTTCTCGCGAACAGAATTTCGAATCTACGCGGCAAGGGTTTGTCCAGAAAACGGTGCGGCTAGACGTGTACCGACTTCGTAGGATTTATTGAGTTGCTAATGATAGGCATACAGAGCCCACTTGTGAATTCCCTTCGCGAGCCAGCTCATCCTCTACCTACTACTCCAATGCCAATAATGTTTGATTGGTGCCAGAAAGATAGGTCACGGAACCAGTTTCTTATTTATTTTTTCTTTCGGTGGTTCATTGTTTATTGTTAGCTGATGCCAGAAAGCTAAATTGCGATGCCGGTTTGGAGGAGTTGTTGATAAGAAGATTCGAACGGTTAGAAGGCTTGTATGTAAATTAAGTTGTTCGAAAAAAACGGCCAAAATGGCAATAATGATGAATACATTTTCTAGAAGGAGTAAGAATAGAACTAGAAATGCAGTTTGTGAGCGTTTGAAACAGTTTGCACAGTTACTTCGTATGATAAAAATTGTAGTGTAACTTAATATGCGAAAATGGCAGCTTACAGTTGATAACCCTAAACAGATGAACATTGACGTCAATAGTTTGCATCTATTATCACGTTCAGCAAGTCTACATAAAAGCTGTTGCTCCCAGGATACGGAAAAATAGTAGAAAGCAAACTTGAGCCGACTTCAGAGTACAACAAAATTTCAATTTATTTTTGCTTGATATGATTTTATGATGGATTTTCACCTAAAATGTGATATCCAAGATTTTCGACTTTCGCGCGTCAAGATAAAACTATATTTCATTACCGCCATTTTTACCTAAACTAAAACTTAATAATAAATCTTTGAGCTGTTAAGAGGAATACCCGCTTATAAATGAAAAACCAAATTTAGTACTTTACCATTTAATTCCGTCAGAGTTTGTATCCGTTGACAGATACGCGTATTTCCATCTCAACTGTAAGGCCGTCTTCAGTGTCGTGTACTTGACTCGATTACTAGTGCACGACACTGAAGACGGCCTTACAGTTGAGATCGAAATACGCGTATCTGTCAAAGGATACAAACCCTAGCAAAATTAAATGATAAAGTAGAAAATTCGGGTTTTCCTAAAACTTAAAAAAAAATAAAGTTGAAACTGTTGATCTTACATGAGGAAAGGCTTTGAACTGAGCAGAGAGGCAACGGAAAATGAGCGAAAACGATGCAGCACAAAACACAACAGAGTAAAATTCGATCAAAACAAAGTAATATCACAACTCCCCGAGGACTGTCTTGTTCGGGCGGTACCCAAAAAAGTTCTTTTGAAGTGTGAGTGAAGGTGAGAATCGCAACAAGAGAAAGAGAGAGAGAGTACTAGAAAAAAATCCTCGCATTCTATGCACTCTTATTCGAATAGCTTGAGGACCTGAGTTGAAAATTGTGAGTTCAGTTTTTACTCCTCAGAAAAACGGCAAAATTGCCTCATCTTTGCATAGCAGAGGAGTTCATATAAAGCCATATATATGCAGCAGGTAATACTTAAACTTAATTGAAACCAAATTCACAGGCGAACACAACATCAACTTTTTCATCACCTGAAGCCAAAGTTTTTGAAACTTTGGGAATTCCTGATGAAGAACACAGCTTGAACAGCATAATAAGTCTTAATAAACTTTTTTGGCTGCTTTTTTGTCGTTTCAATGCACTGGGAAGCACATTTAGTTGCATCAAACTGACTTGCGGAAATTGATTCGCAAAAAGTCAAACAAAATGGAATAATTCACAAAGCAATTCCAACGGCAATATATTATTTGATAAGTGCTTTTCAGATATTTCCCAATTCAATACCCTGATCTACTTGTTTTTTCTCTTCTAGAAACACTTCTACGATTGATTTGGTCTTAAACGACTCTAATCCACTTTAAAGCCTATTGGTTACTTACGCTGATTTTGATGCTGATCATGTCCCTGTTACATTTAAAATAGCATAAAGCGATTTTCGATCCTATCAGCAGCACTTTCAATTATTTACGAGCCGACTGTAATACAAATGAAATATATATCGATAGTTATCTTAATGCTCTCAAAACTTTAATAGATTCCATTGTTTAAGCAAAAGGGCACATAAATGCCTAAATGTGAAGTAAAATTCGAATCCGTGATTAAAGACGATGATCTTAAACTCTTGATCCATCCTAAAAACGTAAAAGAAGACTATTTCAACGCAGTAGCGATGAAAAAATAAAATAAAAAATGTTACTCAATTAGCAAACCAAAATTTTGAAATTAAAATTTCACCATTGAACTCTGACTTTAAGCTCCTTTGGAAATTATCTAAAATTTTGGAAAAAATAAACAATCTTCGGAAGCCCATTTTGCTATTTAAAGTAGAAAACAAGTCATTTTTAGATGATTGCGGAAAAAAACTCAAGTACTTGCAATACAGTTCCGTTTTGAGCCAAACCATTTCAAACCTTCAAAATTGATTTAAAGCCGTTTTAAAAAGTTTAAACTATTTTAAGCAGTTTTAAGCCATTTCAAACCGTCATAAGTTGTGTTAAGCCGTTTCATGCCATTTTAGGCCATTTTAACATTTCAGTCGTCGCGCTGTTGTATTTTGTACAACACTGGTGAAAAAAGTTCGCTGTTTGTTCATAACAGCAGTGTGGTGGTTCTGACGGTGGCAAACCGCGCAACAACTGGAAGTTTAAGCCGTTATAAGCTAATATATAAAGCCGTTTTGACCTGTTTTAAGATGTTTTCGAACATTTTATCTCTCAACATCAATGTTCAGCTGTTTGAAGTCGTTTTAAAAATTGTCTTCTTCTTCTTCTCTCTGGCGTTACGTCCTACCTGGGACAAAGCCTGCTTCACAGATTAATGTTCTTATGAGCACTTCCACAGTTATTAACCCCTCTACCGGCAGCTTCATTTTTTACCGCAAAATTCAAATTCAAATCGTTATAACTTTTTTGTTTTTCAATATTTTTGCACCATTTTTTCACAAGTTCTCAAAAAACTCTTCTAGTTTCGAAATCCGTGTCGATATTAATTATTGGTCATCTGGTTTTAAATATATTCCGATGTTCCTTGGGGGACCGACATTTTCCATACAAAATGTCTCTGGCGGCCATTTTGTTTTTGATCAATTTATCAAAAAAATAAAATGTGGGGTATATAATGCCAGGTAATAAGGAGCTTCCCTGAAAAAAATCATACAAATCGGTTCAATATTCTTGGAGATATCTGAAAATTACGATATGATGTTTTTTGAAGTTTTTAAGATCTTTATTTGGCCAGCGTGGTTCCAGAAACCTAAATAACCATTACTTAAAGACGGCTGAACCAAATTGCTTCATTTTTTCACAACATACTCTCATTAATGTATTGTTCCGAAGAGTGAATATCCGAATACGATTAAAATTCTGTAGCCTGAGAAATTAACGGGGGGTTCTAGTTACGGGTCGATCCCCCAAGGAATTTTTGAATATCTACAAAACCAGATGACCAATGATCAATATCGACACAGGTCCTAAAACTAGAAGAGTTTTTTGAGAGCTCGTGAAAAAATAGTGCAAAAATATTGAAAAACAAAAAAGTTATAACGATTTGAATTTGAATTTTGCGGTAATAAATTAAGCTGCCGGTAGAGGGGTTAACTGAGAGTTGTCTTTGCCGATTGACTCACTCGTTGTGCTTGTGTTTCTCCGAGATAAGTGGCTGCCCTTCTTCAGTCTCAAACCTGAGATAATTATAGGGATTATAAGGATGTTGTAATTTAGTTTAAATTTTTACCCTTCTGGTTTCGCATTATGCGTTTTACATAGTGTATTCTGTCATTCTGTCTGCCGAGATTCTGCTGTCACGAACTGTCACTGTGAGCCCAGATGTAAAACAATGGACAAACATGATAAAAGCGCGTAATTGATTAAAACGTATTTTTGCATTTTATCAAATGTGACAAAAAATCGATTGAAAAGCTATTCATGCTTATTCAAAAGTAATGTCTCAATAGCACCTTTTATCCTGATTGAATATAAAGTGTTCAAATACGCATTATATTAATTTTTCCAATAAAAACGAAAATTAAATGCACAGAAAACATTGGCCCTTTTTCCATGTTTGTCCAGAACGATCGAAGAAACACAACAAAAGAAAACTAGCGATTTCCATCAAGTCTGCCTTGAGTGTCGTTGGCAAGCTGGAGTTTTCTTGCAATTCTTAATAACTTTGTGTCATATTTCGTGTGTAATATCGGTGCCTCCCTCCCAGGTGCCAACCGGCACATCAGGATTGATGCCAGTGAGATCCTAATTATGGCATACTGGTCGCGATACAAACGGACAAGGCATGGAACTACGAGTAGGAGTGCTTCGAGCACATTGGGACCAACGCCAGTACGGCCCCAATTATGTATACTGGCGGGGGTGACCCATTTCGCATAAAGACGTTTCACATAAGGACCTTCCGCATACGGACGTTTGGCATAATGGACATTTCGCATAAAGCAGTTTCATACAAGAACAGGCAGCATTTTAAAGAAGGCATATAACTTCCATTATGCCAAATGTCCATTATGCCAAACGTCCGTATGCGAAACGTCCTTATGCGAAACGTCTTTATACGAAATGTCCCACCCCCTATACTGGCAGCGCACGAACGAAGAGCTGACAGAAGTCGTGAAATCACTCGAGTAAAAGCGGCAGTGAACGTGGATCCGGACATGTTCAGAACCACGATGCAACGCTGCATTGATCAAGAAATCTTCCCGGATGTATGGAAGCCACAGAAGTTACTACCAAAGGCGGGGAAACCACCAGGTTACCCGTCGGCGTATAGACCTATCTGTCTACTAGATACGACGGGCAAGTTATTGGAGAGGAGACTCAACAGGCTGTAGTATCGTATACGGAAGCTGCGCATGGGCTGTCCAACAACCAGTTTGGATTCAGAAAAGGTGCATCTACTCTGGACGCTATCCAGTCAGACAGCTGAGGTGTCAATCGAGCATATAAGGAGCGGCATCCGTTACTGTGCGGTTGTCACTCTGTATGTGAAGAATGCGTCAAACAGCGCAAGCTGAGAAGCAATAGCCCACACACTTCATCGCCTCAAGGTACAAGGTACTATTTACTGAGGCTGCCCCTTCCGACGGGTGTTAGGATTGTTGGCTTCGTTGACGTCATCACCCTAGTGATCTATGGCGAATCGATGGAGGAAGTATAGTTGACAGCAGCGCACTCTATCTCCTTAGTTGAAGAATGGATGAAGTCTAGGAAACTAGGACTGGTCCGTCACAAGACTGAGGTGGTTGTGGTCAACAATCGCAAGTCCGAGCAACGGGTGCTTATCTCGATAGGTGATTGCACCATAGAGTCCAAGCGATCCCTTAGGCATCTTGAAGTGAAGATCAATGGCAAGCTCAGCTTCGCTAGCCACATTGAATATGCCTGTAAAAGGCATCTACGGCTATAGCGGCGCTTTCGAGGATGATGTGTAACAACTCTGCTGTAATTGACAGCAAATGCAAACTCTTAGCAGGCGTGGTGCAATCCATACTTAGGTATGGAGGACCAATCTGGTCACAAGGGCTGAGAACATGCATAAACCTAAAGCGAATGGAAATCACATATAGGATCATGTGCTTAAGAGTAGCAAATGCATATTGAACGGTTTCTAAAGAGGCCGTGTGCATCATAGCCGGGATGACGCTAATCGGGCTCATCATCAAGGAAAATGTTCAATGCTTCAACCAAAGAGGTACCAGAGAAATCCGCAACGCAGGACATGGTTGCTATAGACGGCACTCAAAATCCCCTACGTACCCCAATTGTGCTGGTGTGGAGGAAACATCGTAGCATGTCGTGTTCGATTGCCCGCGTTTTATTCTTGTGAGAGATCGTATGCTCGGTACATGCGGAGGGAACACATCCCCGGACAATATAATCCAGAGGATGTGTGCGGATGCTGAGTGCTGTAATGCAGTAAATACGGCTATCACTTACATTATGCTAGAATTGCGGATCCTATGGCATGCCGACCAAGAGTTGGTTGCAGTGGATTAGCCCTGTCGAGGCTGATCCTTTGTAACATCCTTCAAGTCAACTAGGGGTTTGTCTAGGCTACTTCTACTACATTCATTAAGTATATACTGGCCCCTCCCCGAGAAATACCGTAAGATGGTTCCAGAGTGATAAGGGTCTGAGGCCAGGGGTAATGTCTGTGCACTCTGTCCACCACTTGAGCAATTCAGTGATAATTAGTCACTTGAATACTTACAGTTGTTAACAAAATATTTGTAATTTGTTCAATTTTCCATACAATATAATTTGACAAATCTGCGTTATGTGTGGACAGATTTAAAAAAAATCACAAAACTCATCAGACATAACTTAAAATTAACACTGTACCACCGATATGGTGTTTCAAAATCGTGTTTAGGCAACAGCTTCGAAAACTGTATGTTTTCAGAAATAAATCGTCCAAAAAATCGAAGATTTTTTTGTTCAAATCGTTGCAATTAAAATTTATTAGTAAGTTAGTCAGAAATTCATTTCATTATCGGTCGTAAATCATGACGCAGTGCCAGAAACGAATGTTTCCAAAATCTAACTGTTACTGTAGTTATTTAACCTTGTTTAGATTTCATACAAAAAGGTTTAACGAATGGGTGTGATTCGGAAAGCCCAAGCAAGACAGTTTGTTCTCGGGACGCCGGGGGTTTGTGTTTCGTTTTCACGCGTTTTGCTGGGCAGTGCTTCGGAAAGCCCAAGCAAGACAGTTTGTTTTCGGGACGCCGGGAGTTTGTGTTTCGTTTTCGCGCGTTTTGCTGGGCAGTGCTTCGGAAAGCCCAAGGAAGACAGTTTGTTTTCGGGACGCCAAGTAGTTTTACAATTCTCGTTGTGTGAGTGCGAAAAGATATCCGTGTTCAGTCGAGGATGAATTACCAACTGGTGAGTTCGTTTCATGCTTGTAATGACACATTTTTTAAGGGCAGCGTTATTTTTATGTATTATTCAAACAATCTATGTTTGGTTCGTCACTCAAAGTGTCGGCATTATGCCTGTTTTACATAATTTCTATATACATATAGTTTCTCTCTTTAACATTACTAAAAACATCTTTTGAATGGTTCGACATTATAGATGCTGACGTATTCTTTAAAACTCCTACCAACAACTTTTCATCTCGAGACAAAAATGTACAGCGTTACTCTTCTGTAATTTTCAAACAAACTATGTATGGTTCGTCACTACAAGTGTCGGCATCATTCCTGTTATTATTATTATTATAGAGTTTTGGCACTTCTCAGCAAAAAATGCTGGAAACTTTCACCTACCCCGGGCAATCTGTATGCCAAAGGGGATTAGGCTCTGTGGATCTCATTGGTCGGTTTAACCCAGTCAACATTTTGGTTGGTATAACTTTTGCTATACATCATTCTATACGAATCAATTCAATCGTATAGAATGCACGAAAAGGCTATATACCTACCAAAGTGGAGGCTATATGCGTACTTGGCACGACTTTTTCGGACTTTCTGCGATCAGATATACGATGCCACAAAATTTGGATGAAAATAAAAAAAAGTTTCCAGTGAGTCTCGAACACGGGACCTCTGGTACAGCAATTATGCAACTTACCACTGTACCACCAAGGGTTACTTGTCCGAAGAGCGATTATTTGCCAATATTAATACATGTTTCATGTACAGCGACACATACTTTGTTGTTCTTTGAGGCCCATCGCCAGCAGATAGACAACGTTTGGGTAGCAATTTTTGCTAAGTTATTGCGATTCCATACGATGCTCACTGGATTGATAGGGGAAGGGGTGGTAAAATGAACACCTTAAGGAAATCATCTTGTTTCTGATAGAAAAACGAGGAATTTGTTTAGTTCTATCGCACAACATCAAAAATAGGGATGTAATCTATAGCAGCGACATGGATTTAGACTAAAATAGCTAAATTTTCACATGTTTTCATCGCTATCAAAAAGCGATGCAAATGTTCATTTTACCTGCACTATGTGGGTAAAATGAACAGCGGTTGGTGGTAAAATGAACACCATGCAAAAAACGTGGACAAAACAAATATTTCTGAAAATTTTCATTGCCCCACCGAAAATACATCCATTAATGATTGTAACCCATTCAAAAAGAATTCTAAAGGTATCAGATTTGACATCATATCATAACGATATTATCCTCACTGAAAAACCTCAAGTCGTCCGAGCTAAAAGTTATGTCAGTTCCAATTTTCAAACATGGTTTTCTAAAATCTTAGATTTCGTTGATATTTTCACTTCAATTGACCTACGTATCAACTTGAACACTGAGATTTATGCTCTAAATCGTCCGTGCGTGATAAAAATTCATTAAAATTTGTTTTTTCTCAGTAAAAGACACGGTGTTCATTTTACCACCCCTGTTCATTTTACCACCACTTCCCCTATATGATCTGTCAGTTTATATAACATAACGTGATTCTAAGTTGCACTATTTACGACATGTTTTGTTGTCAACACAGATTGTCGTTTATGAATCGTATTGGGGATTTATATACAACTTGTATTGACATTGATAACGCTTAATATGGCATCTTGTGCAATTCTGATTTTGGACGCATGAATATGTGATTTTGGATGCACATTGTTATACGATACATGGTTCACTGGGAACTTATCCTAATGAGTCTGCTGGATGAGCTTCTCAGTTGTGGTGGTTCAGGAACCGTCTAACTATGCTGCAGGTTCCAAGAATCACCGCTTTTTGGATGCTGTGTATGTCCTTCTTCAATTCCAGCTCGTTTAGGGACCTTAGGAGAGATTTCGGGACAGTTCCGGTCGCTGAGAGGACTACCGGAACTATACGGACGTCCTCTAGGTGCCACATCTGCTTCAACTCCTCCGCCAAGTCGTGGTACTTCGCTATCTTGTTAGAGAACGTTGATTGGACATTGTGGTTCAGCGGTACAGCGATGTCGATGAGTGTAACTCGTTTCATCCTTTTGTCGTAGACTACAATGTCGAGGCGGTTGGCACGGATGAGGACGTCCGTTATGATCTCGCGATCCCAGTACAGCTTTATGCAACTATTTTCCAGAACCGGGTCAGGCAGGTACTTGTAGTAGGGCACAAATCGATCCACCAAGTTGTGCTTAAGGGCAAGCTGTTGATGCACAATCTTGGCAACTTCGTTGTGACGATCGAGGTAGGCTGATCCAGCTAGTACTGAACAGCCGGCAACGACATGCTCGATAGTCTCCCCTACTGAATTGCACTTCCTGCAGCGGTCCTCCACGTCTTCGTGCAATATGTAGTGCCGATAGTTCTTCGTCGTAATTACCCGGTCCTGGATGGCTACCATGAAACCTTCTGTTTCTGAGAAGAGGTCACCCCGCACCAGCCACGTGTTTGACGCCACCTTATCGATGTGCTCGAGCTCCAGTTGATGGGGGTGCGTTCCATGCAACTCCTTCTGCTTCCACATTGCGATCATCTCATCGACGGTTTTGATGTCGCAGTTCAGCTGGTAATCCTCCTGCGCCAGATGCAGGGCGCTGAAGCCGTGGTCAGCTTCGCATACAGTGCGGTAAATTTCGTGGCGGTTCTGGCTTTCTACGAAATATGCCCGCAGCTGCTGGATCTGGGAGACACATAGTGCCTGGATATCGGTGACGCCTCTTCCTGGACGATTTTGGGTGGCACATTCGGTGCTTGGTGAACGCCGCTCGTACTGCTCGTTCTATCGCCTCCAAATCAGTCTTGGTCCACTTTACCACCCTGAAACTATACGTCAACAGGGACACAGCAAACGTGTTGATCGCCTTCACCTTGTTGCCGGCAGACAGAAAGCTCTTCAGAATACAGTTGACACGTGACAAAAACTTCTCCTGCAGCTCCTTCTTGATCATCGTGTGGCGAATACCTCTAAGTTGCAGGAATTCAAGGTATTTATACGTTTCGCCTTCAACCATATTCCGAATCTCCTCCTGCTCGTTGACGCGGAAACAGCTGGCATCCATAACTTGACCCCGACGTAGATGAATTGACCTGCATTTGTCAATACCAATCTCCATCCGGATGTCGTTACTGAATGTCGTAACTAGCTGCAACAGCTGATGCAGCCTCTGCACTGATTCCGCAAATAGCTTCAGGTCGTCCATACCCGAGCAGAAGAAAATAACTACTGAATACCAAAATGAGGTATTCCATACCAGACAATTTCCAATACTTACAACCTGAATGAGGTATGAATGAGCCCTGCATAAGAGGTAAAATACCTCAAATAATACCTTATGCATATTCTACAAATACCAAGCTGATAACTAGATCAGGTATTGTAATACCTAAATAATACTTGATGGATTTTCATATAAAAGTGAAATTTTTCAATACCTCCAGCAGTCCTCAATAGCTATCGAATACCAAAATGAAGTATTTTTAATTGTTTTTCAAATACCATTATAATACCAAAATGAGGTATTGACAACTGAATAATACCTAATTATGGTATGATACCAAAATATGGTATGCATAAGTTATTGGGGAGTTATTTGTTCCTCCTCGGGTATAGAAGGTGTGGGTAACTCTTGTGCTCCTTTCCCCACTTTTCAGTTGGTAGCCATAGTTGCATTGGTTGAGTGCTTTGCTGAGAGGGTTCATGGCCAGGCAAAACCACAGCGGACTAAAGGTATCGCCTTGAAAAATCCCCCTCCTGATGCTGAGAGTCCTGCACCGTAACACAGCTGTACCGTCGGTAATGTGTAGGGATGTGCTCCACATCCCCATCGCGTGTTGCATCAGCCTGATGACGTTCCCGTCTACCTTATACAACTGCAGTACCTTGAGAAGGTACGAGTGCGGTACTGAGTCGTATGCCTTTTTGTAGTCGATGTACGCCATACTCAGGTTCCTTTGCTTTTGGGTAGCTTGCCCTACAATGACTGCATCTACGATGACCTGATCTTTGCAGCCTTGCGTGTTTCTGCGACACCCTTTCTGTTCCTCGGTCATCACGTTGTTGGCGTCGCAATGGGCTTGCACCCTCCTCGCTATTACCGATGATAGCTCTTTATAAAGACTTGAAAGGCACGTTATTGGTCTGTACTTCGCTGGGTCAGCTGTGTGTTGGTCCTTTGGCAGAAGAAATGTGACACCCCTAGTGATGAATTCCGGTAGCTGCGTGGGGTCTTCTAGAGCCGTATTGAAGCATTCCGCCATCCGCCCATGGATCGTTGTGAGTTTTTTATACCAAAAATTGTGCACAAATCAGGTCCTGGTGCAGCCCAATTCCTGGTATACCGGGTAGCTTCACGTATATCCTGAGCGGTTACCACGACCGCGGTCATGTCTCCAATTCCATCACATTGTCTCTCTTCTTCTGCTAACCACATCACATCGACGTTATGTTCGGTGGGGTTCTCCCATAAATTGGCCCAAAATTGTGTAACGTCGCCAATTTCTGGAAGTCCCTCGCCAAAGTCGACCTTGTCATTTCGGATGCGGTTGTAGAACTCCCTCTCGTTTATGTTGAACATCCGGTTTTGTTCCTTACGCTTCGAACATTCTCCATAACGTCGCAATCGTTTCGCGCGTGCCATCTTCTCCTTGCGGGCGCGTTCGCAATCCCAACGTCTTAACTACAGCTATTGCAGCTGAATACACGATAAACTGCAGATCCTCAAGGTTCTCCACGGCTTCCAAGTACTGTGGCAAAATATCCTGATTTAGGATGCTTACTGCACTCGTCAGCCGGTAGGAATACCGCAGCTTTGGTATCCGGTGTCGGGACATTGGGTCTGTCCCACGGAACTGCGTAACTGCTGTGCCCATATGGAGTGCTAGTTCGTCTCGTAATTGCTGTCGTTGCATATCCGCTGTCGGTCCTGGAGCAGTGGGTGCAGGTGAATCACGACTCTCACTCGTGATCGGTGCATCCAGCCCAACAGAACTCCTTCTCGACGTATCGCTCGATCTTATCCCCTCCTCTCCTATCTCCCTCTGCACTTCCAGCTTGATGTACTCCACTTCTGCAGCGGTGAGCATATTATGAGACATAATTGCACGCTGCCGTGTGTACAGCTTGTTCAAGTCAAGTTGGCGCGCAAAGCGAGGAAATCGCTCGTTGAACATCTCCAGCATCCCTGATCTGCCAGACATGTCCGTCTCCATCCTTGTGCAGACATGGTAGCAGCGAATCACATACATATTCATCTCCCTCGTCCACATGATCCGCTGCCGTCGGCCGCCTGCCAACGTGAGTGACTGACGTCTATCAGCCACAGCAACATCGGTAGGTGCAGCATGGCCTTGGTGATTTCTGCTGCTGCCGTTTCTGTTTCGCGTTCGCGGTACGGGCTGTGCCCGTTGACTGGATGGCCGCTCTTGCACATTATCCTCTTCCAGCCGCTGGCCGCTCACTCTGTCCCCCGTCCCAGGACCAGCTCCAGTAGGGGCTCCCTCCTCGGGCGATCGCATTCTTCTATTCCTCATTGATCGTGTCTCCATTGCTGGGTTTGCTTTCATTCCCGGAAGCTACGGGTTCTGCATTGGCATTTCCTCCAATTACAGTGCTTAATAGCTTGGTTCAAGCGCCGCTGCTCGCCGAGGGTGGTTTTACATGGACGTCCAGGATATTTTACCTCAAGCTCCCACCTACTCAAGATGGTGGTTTTTCATGGACGCCCAGGAGTTATGTTGCCTGAGCTCCCACCTATTATTATTATTATTATTATTATTATGGTTATTATTATTATTAATATATACATATATTTTTTTCTTTTCGCCATTACTAAAAACATCTTTTGAATGGTTCGACATAACGGATGTTGACGTATTTTTTAAATCTTCTACCAAAAACATCTCGAGACAAAATGCAAAACTAGCTTTAAGTTTAAGTCGTATTTTCCCTCCTTATCCATGGATCGCATCACTGACCAATGGTGACTCCCAGATCTTTTCCTCCCTCACTAATAAACACCCTTCCCGTGGTGATTGTGGAGATACAGAGGTATTCCCGGTCCCTAGAAGCAACAATCATTACACCCTAACATTCCTTCCCCATCCCAACTGACTGTAAGGACTTGGCCGGCACCGTTATTGATCAATAATATTAGATCTGCTAAAATTGTACTTCGAGAATAAGCGGAAACTCCCATTCCTTATTCATTTGGATCGTAGTGCAATTCTTACCAGCTCCGATCAATCACGGAGTAGCAACCATTGACATGTACAGTCAGTCTATGCTATGCTATGCTATGCATACAAAAAGGTTTAACGAATCTTTTTGGATAAATTATTTTCAAACTCGGAGCTTTTACACACATTATTGATTGAAAAACATCCCCTTATCTAGAATCCTTCACTTGCTATCAGAGGGTTGCAAATTTTATAGAATGAAATAATCACGAGATTTAATCGACGCATAGGAAGGCGCTAAACATTCAACTCATCCACAAAAAATACCCAACCAGGTGTTCAACTGGTTTCTCCGTGTAGGTATCTTCTCACCTGATGTGAAGATTCTCCTGTCCGTTTATCGAAAGAAAAAAAAAAAGCGCTTGCTTTCTAATAGCCGCGCTTGACAACAGCATTTGCAGATCCCACGCTGACAATTTTGGACTGCACAGTGGTTGAAGGATTGTTCTGTTGTCATCAATGATGATGATAATAATAATAATAGATTTTTCCCAGCACACCCAGGTTTCGTCATATTCATACGTTTTTGCCTACTTTGTATGGAAATCCAAAAATTGGCACAGAATTCTTGTAGGTCGATATTTAGTGCTTTTCCCCTACACATACAAACATATTTTTCAGAATGTAAATTAACAAAACCGACTATATTTCAGAAACACTGTATTTTCATATTATTTTAGTTCAAGTTTAATTTCATTCTGAACCGCTGTCCTACGGAAACCGATCCGCCAAATGCAAATTAGAGCTTCCCAAAACGCATAATGGAATTTTCTGCCCAATATTCCTGTTTTAAATCCGGTTTTTCGCATCTCAATCGAATCCATTGCAAAACTAACAAGCCCATCGCCATAAAACGTGTGGGTCCGAAATAAAAATGCGAAACACACCTACATTTTTACTAGATGATGGCAGGTGTGATACTCGGCTTCGATTTTAACTTTCCTTTCTGCTCATCCATCAACATCGCATTCGAGCAGCGAGATTTTTCTGGTTTGACCTACGCTACAGCGTAGAACCCATTATTTTGCCAATTTTTGAAACGATTCAAGCTATCACTCTGGAAAATGAGCATGATGTGGCGTATAATTTCCTTAGTCAGGGGTTTTCAGACAGTTTGGCTCGCGGTGCATTTTTAATTATTAAATTGTTCATAATCATATCAGCACTACTTTCAATTATTAAAAGAACTGACTAGAGCACATCGATGATGTTCACATTTCTTTGCAAACGAAAATTGGTATTGGCAATGTCTTCGGAACTTTAATAAATTCCATTGTTGGAGCAAGGGGAATTGCAATACCAAAATGTGAAGTTTTACCTCCAAAATACCACATTGGTTTACGGACGGCCCCACACCAAATTGATCGGTGTCATGAAGTGAGTGATCTCGCTACACGTGGTTTTAATTATACCTCATCATTTGCAAACAGGCGTAAACACGAGGAAACACAACTCACTCTACTCGTTATTGCGATACATATAAACGGTTGCGAATTGACAAAAAAGATTGCTGTGAACATTAGCAAAAGTGGGAAATTTTGGATGCAGTTCGGCTGTTTTTTCTCAGTTAGTCTATGATTTTCGTTGATCGAAGAGAACGAATTCCCAACACTTGATGTAGAAAATAAAAATGTTCAAGAGAAGTAATTGCTGCAACGGGATCCGTGACATTGATTTGCACTTAATCGCCTTTAGTCTCTAATCATGTGTTTTCGACGCCGGCTTAACTCTAGTCCTACCATCTGGCGATAATCATGTTTTGATCTGGACCATTGCTTTTGAAAAAGATAGGCTAATTAAGTGCTGCTAGTTGGTCTGATTTATTTTCCCTAAATGGTTTACATTTCTAATTGATCATCACCCAAATTGTTTTGGATAATATATTTTGGGTTAAGTGGAAATGGTTAAATGACATGGCTAACGAATTACGAAACATTAAAAATCAAGAGATTTCCAAACCCCTCATTTCAATTTACGATCTGTTGAAAATAGCTAGTAAACAATTTCCGTTTTCTCATATAAAAAGAAGCAAATGTTTAGAGGTCAGTATCTGAACTTCTGGTGGTTGTTGAAATTTGAATGACGTTTTACGAAAAATCTTCAATCCTTTCAAGCGTTACGTAATTCATGTACGATTTCATATCTGTTGTTGCAATCTTGTGATCAAGTAAACCTTTCAAACATCAACATCCACTTTTCCATAACTTTAACTTATAGTCACAACTTAAAGTTTTTTGTTGCGTGTTTGAAAATTTCGCTTCTTTTTCATATAACTGTTTTTTTTTTTTTTTTGGTTTTCAATAATTGTTTGAACCCCATAAGTATAAACCTTACAAGATTACTTAATACGTTTGTTGATCTCAAGACCTGTACTCAAGGGAGCTCTCATTCAATCTTGAAGGCCTTTGAACTCTAAACTTGATGAAATATATTTGTATGAGTTTTCTTTTGTACACATTTTGATGGGACGTAAGGATAATTTGTTATTATTGATAACAAAGTCTATATCATGCTGAGATGATCATTCAATCACTTTCAGAGCAACACTGCTTTTTTGCTGTAGAACATAGTAGCCTGGATTACTTTGATCTATTCTTCCCGCCAGGAGCTCCAATGTTGCCTGCCGAACAGTTGGTGAAGCATGCAACATGCAAACCAACTTTATGATGATGAATAACAATTTATCCTGAGGTCCAATCAAAAAGTGGTCTTCGGCAAAGTTGTAGCTAGGAGGATTTCACATTAGTAGAACTTGTTCACTTTTCTATAAAATGTTATGACGAAGAGATAGAGGGCTGAACACAAAAGATTGGCGTTTTCCATAGTAATCTCCATATAATCTTCAAATGGCGTGTACACAGTCAAATTTCTTCCGAATCACTTCAAACTTTGGGAGGATGATATTTACCATAATTAAAATCGTTTAAGCATAGGGGAGCAGACATTTCATCACTCTAATGGTTAATCCTGTAGATCTGAAAGAATTTGAATTAGAAACTAGATAGGACATATTTCAATGAGCCTGTTTGAGTGTAAACCTTATTCATTAACGTCAGATAGATCACTGTTCGAACTAATAGACCTAAATGCCTAAAATCGAGAGATGAAAAAATATATGGTAAAATGAAAACGTTTAACTTGGTTGAACATTATTGTGTCAGCCCACATGAGTGTATACTAGAGTGATGCAAATTTTGAAATGTTTGCTCCCCTATGCTTAAACGATTTTAATTATGGTAAATTGCATCCTCCCAAAGTTTGAAGTGCTTCGGAAGAAATTTGACTGTGCACACGACATTTGAAGTTTATATGGAGATTACTATGAAAAACGCCAATCTTTTGTGTTCAGCTCTCTATCTCTTCGTTATAATATTTTATGGTAAAGTGAACAAATTTTTCTGATGTGAAATTCTCCCTGCTACAACTTTGCCGAAGACCACTTTTTGATTAGACCTCAGGATAAATTGTTATTCATCATCATAAAGTGGGTTTGCATTTTACATGCTTAACCAACTGCTCGGCAGGCAACAGTGGTGCTCCTGGCGGGAAGAATACATCAAAGTAATCCAGGCTACTATGTTCTACAGCAAAAAAGCAGTGTTGCTCTGAAAGTAATTGAATGATCATCTCAGCATGATTTAGACTTTGTTATCAATAATAACAAATTATCGTTACGTCCCATCGAAATGCGGTCTTCGGCAAAGTTGTAGCTGGGAAGTTTTCACATGAGATGAGTGTATTCACTTTTCCATAGATTATTATGACGAGCAGTTAGAGGACTGAACAGGAAAGATTTGCCTTTCCCATAGTAATTTCCATATAAACTTCAAATAGCGTGTGCATAACCAAATTTCTTCCGAATCACTTCAAATTTTGGGAGGATCATTTTCATCATAATTGACATCGTTTAAGCATAGGGGAGCAAAAACTTTAAAATTTGCATCAGTCTAGTGTATACCCTGTTGATTAACCTTCAAGATACCTCTGCATCTCCACAGTTGTCATCGAAAGAATATTGGGTTAGTGGCATAAGGTACAAATATGAGTGTCTCCAGTGGTTGGTGATGCGATCCAGGGTATAATCATGCCTAATTGGATTCACGATATAATTCGATAATCGCATTGTACGCCGAACAAGTGATCGTCGCTCGCCCACGCAAGAGCAAGCGACGTGATCAGTTTTTAACGAAAAATGCCGTTTTTTTTCAAAACAATTTGCATACAAGAGTCCTGGGTTTGAATTCCCAGTCGCGCATGTGGATTTTTTCATAACGTCAACCATAATTTATCCATCTTTAACACGCATAATGAGTTAAATAATTTTAAAACTATGCGGGTTGGATTACCAAACAGCTCAATAATTTTAAAATATTTTTTTGCCAAACATATTTTTTAATATTTTAAAAATACAGTCATCTCTCCCTTACTCGATATTGAAGGGACCATCGAGTTAGGGAGGTATCGAGTTACAGAACACAAAAGCCGTGCAACTGCGTTCCAAGGGACCATCGAGTTAGCCATGAAAACCAACTTTTACTATGGTTCTCTAACTGGATATCGAGATACGGAATATCGAGTAAGGGAGAGTTAACTGTATATGCATACTCTTATTTATAAGATATATATGTTATATGTTATATGAACTTTGATTCAATAGTAAGTATATAATTTCCGACCAAAAATCTCAAATAATCCAAAGAAGTTGATTTTTTTTCATAAGAAAGCCTCTGCAAAATAACTTAGACAATACCATTTTTTAGTTAAATGTGTTGTATGCACAGATTGAAAACAACTTAATTAGATTTAAAAGCATGTAAAAAGATTCTTAATCGGTTGAATATTCATAAAGTTATGATCAAACAAAGATGACTTTTCAGTAAAATGAGCAAAAATTGGGAGAAAACTACTTATAACTACCCAGGTAACAATTTGATGCTGATAAAACACTTTTCAAACTAATTCAAATCAGCCTTTGTTTGAGCAAAAGCTATTAATTGCCTCCACACACTTTTGTTCATCCTTATGGATGGCTTAATCGTTAAAGCTTTATTGAAGACTAAATAAAGGCCTATCATGCGCTTATCCAAGCTCCTTTGAATGACGATAATTATATTTTTAGAATAGATGGCAACCTTCGAATGCATAACGATCGCTCATTCATCCTTTATTCAACAATAAACCAAACAAATTTAACAATATTTACATCTCCATGGTTTTGGGGTTTATCAGTGCCGCTAACAATTTCAAACAAATATTGGAGACATGTACTGGAATTTGAAGATTCGATTGTGATTTTTTTTTGTTATGAACAGTTGAGAATTGCACTGCGATCCACTGATTTATAATCACTTACCTTGACATGTGCTCTAAATGAGACTGAATGAACGTTACTCAAATCAAGTGAATAACTTATCGACATGTCCTAATAAAAACTATATTAAAGGTTGGTTTGAGGCTGAAATAGTGGTATTAGTACTAAGCAAAAACACTTTAGGGGATTTTTTTTTATTTCCGTAATTCTACTTCAAAAAATCTCAAAGTTTTGAGAAAATTTGATTCCGATTTGACAAAAAAAAATGTTTCTTTGACGCTGAAGATAAACAGTTATGATTTTCGAACGAAAAGACTTGTACGAGAAATCTGGGCATTTTTCACAAAAATTTGACCAAACGCAGGAATTAAAAAGTAGAACATCTTAAAAATTTCAATGATTGAAATTTATAAAATTCTGTTCTCAAAAATATTTCTTTGAAAATCTTACACGAGTTGGAACATAGTTTTCTTGGCTTTTCTTCACAAATTTTCTCAACGGTGGAAAATTTTGTGGAAAACTTTTTTTTCTATTCCTTAGAAAATTTGCTTTCATTTTCATTGAAAAAAACTTTGTTACTACGATATTTCTTTCTTGAGCTATGATTTTTCAAAAAAAGGCTCAAAATGGCACATTTGCACATTTTTTACATTGGCTATAACTCAAAAACGAAAAAAATACCATTTCAAAAATTTCAGCGATTAAAGCTTATAAAATTACCTTTTAAAACATATTTTTTTGAAAATCTTACACGAGTTGGAGCATAGTTTTTCCGGCTTTTCTTAACGAATTTTCTCAACGGTGGAAAACTTTGTGGAAAACTTTTTCCAGTTAACATTTTTTTCTATTCCTTAGAAAAATTGCTTTCATTTTCATAAAAAAAAACTTTGTTTCTACGATGCTTCGTTCTTGAGTTATGATTTTTCAAAGTAATTAGTGTCAGAGGAAAACAAAAAAAATCCAACTGAGTTTTCCGGGAAAATAAGCGACCTTGAATTTTTCTCAATTTTTTTATTCATATATTGATAAGCCCTGCCTGTGGAAAAAGTTTCATGAAAATCTGAGACCCTTCGGCCCACTTTGTTTGGATATAAAAAAAATCCACTTTTGTTAGCTGTCAAAAGTGTGTTGTGATTTTTGTTTTCAAACAGAATCCCTGATAATGTTCGATTACCATCGTTTCGTTCAGTGAATAAAAATGTGACAAGGAAATCTTTGTGCTCGAGTGTAGTTATTTAATCAGCAATGTCGATTTAATTAGTTTTTTTACTAACAATAGGGCTGTGTGTGTTTAACCCGTATAGGCCTGAGTGAAAGCAAAAATACGAAAACCCTCACCGCTCAGCGAGTTCTTAACGGATTCAAATGATTTTTTGTCAGTTTACTGGCCCACATATCTAGTTTCTAGAGGTGGCCAGAGGAACTCGGAAATATTCCTGTAGTCGGAGTTATTCCGGTGGATCACTGGGTCAAGTCGGGTAAAAACAGGCTAGTTTTTGGGACATGCCAAGTTACCTTCATTTATTTGCAATGACAATCATTTTAATTTGCATAAATCATTAAGATTTGATATTCAGCATTATAAATTAAGAGTTTTGCATCGTTTAAAATATACCGGATGTGGCAATTCGGAAGTAATGCCCGGAAGAACCGGCCATAGATTTGTTGGATACTGTTCCAATTCTCGAAAAGTAGAAATCATACATAATTGTGCACTAAAATGCGTTCCCATAAGATTGGCACAGATGTTCAGATACAAATTGGGCACTTCATCGCAAGTTTGAGACGTCCCAGGACCCGAAAATGGTCATTTGTAGGATCAATCATATGCAAAACTCATAGTTATCCAATTCAATTGTTTCTCAAAAGATTTACAATGATGCAATTTTTTTAAAAATTCCGTCATATAGTGGCCACATTATAGCCGATTCTGGAAATTATCTGTGACTTGAAATTTGCCTACCTCCACGGGCACAAACGCACAGTGCCTGTTCACCCGACCTGACCCAGTAACCCACCGGAAAACCTCCGGCCACAGGAATATTTCCGCGTTCCTCTGTCCACTTCTAAAAACTAGATATGTGGGCCAGTACACTGACAAAAAATCATTTGAATCCGTTAAGAATTCGCTGAACGGTGAAGGTTTTGGTATTTTTGCTTTCACTCAGGCCTTCTTCTTCTTCTTTCTGGCGTTACGTCCCCACTGGGACAGAGCCTGCTTCTCAGCTTAGTGTTCTTATGAGCACTTCCACAGTTATTAACTGAGAGCTTACTATGCCAATGGCCATTTTTGCATGCGTATATCGTGTGGCAGGTACGAAGATACTCTATGCCCTGGGAAGTCGAGAAAATTTCCAACCCGAAAAGATCCTCGACCGGTGGGATTCGAACCCACGATCCTCAGCTTGGTCTTGCTGAATAGCTGCGCGTTTATCGCTACGGCTATCTGGGCCCCTCTTCACTCAGGCCTATACGGGTTAAAACATGTTAGTGACTGTGTGCTGTTCGAAATACTAATTGTTCATAAATCAACTTGGGTTCTATCACAACAAATATCCGCTTCGTGATTTGCAGGTTTGCTGTTCGATGAATTGGATGCAACTTTTTCTCAATAAACATTGGTTTCGTGTGTATATTCTTGTGAAGCTAAGGTGATTCAATATGTCGATGGATGGTTGATGTTGCTTTGTTCATATTTTAAGATAACCTTAAATCAATTTCATCCTGATTGTCTGAAAAAAGTGAAAATTATAGGGTAATTGATCCATTAGTTGTGCGTGTACCTATAGTTGCGGTAATGCCATTTTCACTGTTTGTATTACATTAGCCACAGAACCGACACTGCCAATCGACGTATTGACTTGTTAAAACACAGAGTAATTGAAAATAGCGTTCAAATTGCCTTGAAACTGATGAAATATCACTAAATTGCTAAAACTTTTCTTACTTATACCAATAGTTGCGGTAAAGTGTTCCCATAGTGGAGGATCCCATAAGAAAACAAAGGATACCGCAACTATAGGAACACAAATTAAAAATAACCCGCAACTAAAGGAACAGTGTACTAATAGTGGAGGTATTATTTTTCACTGACTTGCTGTGGATTACTGCGATGAAATCATTTTTCTCATTAAGTTAATGGTCGTTACTTCCCGTTACAACATTAACATGTACATCAATTGCGTTTCTTGAATTTAGGCGGTTAAATGAAGTTCAGCCGCCCTTATTACCTCTACTTTTGGTACATCTACCCTAGATAGAAAATAATGTATTCAATTCGATATTCAGCTTTCCAAGTACTGCCGAACAAGAGTATAAATAAGCTTCTCCAGGATTTTGTTCATCTGCCACCGTGTTCAGATGTTCGGTAATCCAATCCACATGGTTATTAAATTAATTAACTCAATACGCGTGGTAAAGATGGATAAATTATGGGTGAAATTATGAAAAAAATCCACCTGCTCGGCTGGGATTCGAACCCGGGACTCTTGTATGCTAGACGAGCGCTTTACCAACTAAGCTACCGAGCCACTCGGTGGCCATCTATAGTCCTAAATTGAAACGAGTACTGGGTTAACCTTAGATAACTGATGAACTGAAAACATGATACAATCAATTCTTTCTTACTCGATACTTTGAATCTCGATATTGAGTTAGAGAACCATAGTGAAACTAGGTTTTCATGGCTACCTCGATAATCCGTTGGATCGGTGTATTGCTCGATACTAAGGGTATGCGAAATACCGAATGATTCCGTCAAATACGCTTCAAAACGAAATTCCGCGGAATTCCACGGAACTCGCACTGGCGAAATTTGTATTTTGCTATTTCGTTTCGTTTCGTCAAATTGTTAAAATATTTCCACGGAAAATTGAAAACAAACGGAATAAAACTTCGCGAAATTCGAGTTTAATTTCAAACAAAAAAAAGCAAAGCGTTCGCTTCTACTCCTGGCAGCTACAGTCAAAAATGGGTCCGTACCGTATTATGGATCAAATCGACTCATATCATGGATCAGAAAACTATAACAGCAAATTATCTGCGAGGCAAACGAATGCTAGTAAAAGCATACGTTTTGGCGTTTCTTTAGGAATCGTCTTATCTTAGATTCATAACTGCACACTTCGAAAAAATCGTGTGATTTTACGTCTTTTGGATGCACATAAAAGAAGCGAGCCGAATGACGAGAATTTATGTCACATTTCAAATACCATAGCGTCTGATTCGAAAATGCCGATCATAGTGCCATCTTTTTCGTGTGCACTAACGTGAAAAATTACATTTCTTGTTTAATACATCTTCAAGGACACATTTTTGTGTCGTTTTATCATTTACATCATTTGTCATTCAGTCATACTATGAATTACGTCCACAGTAATTTCCATTATTTTTAAGAGTGTGTGGTATGGGTTTCAATGCCCCACAAATATGAATCAACGCTTCTAGGCATATGTATGACATTTTATTTCCTACGAATGGAACAAATGTGTTTAAGCATGTTATTGTTGATTGCGATGCTATAGATTTATGATTCGCGTAGGTAAAATGGGTTCTGCGTAGTTGCTACTCTATTTGATGAGATATTCTCCGTTTAATCCAACTTAGATCGATATCTGTGTGCTATCCATAACTGTGGGATGACTGTAGTATTGACTGGTCCGCAGGATATGATAAACTGCACTGCCGTTGTAAAGTTTCCAAAAACGCCCATTTGCCCTAAATTCCTCGCAGCGAATAGCCCAGAAAAGGAACAACTGCGTTTGATGAACTACCGCAATGTTATCTTCCATTAGAATGAAGAGAGCAAAACCACGGTTTCCTCCGGGGAACATCGCGTGTCCTTTTGAGCAAATCCGTTAATATATCGCAAACATTGTTTGTACTCAAATGTCAAAAAAGCTGCGGAGCGTGAGTTCCTGATGTTCTGGATTTACTCAGGTGGTGCAGAATATTGATGCGCGCATTAGTTCTCACTCTTGCTTTCCCGCTATGACGTCACTTTTAACTATGCATAAGAACAGCGGGAGAATAGAAGAGAAAACTAATAGCACGCATCAATGAGTTAAGGCTCTCCGCGATTTCGTTGTTGTCTCATAAAACTCTACATGTAGCAGCGAAATCGCAGCGATTGTCTGTCGCTGTCGCCGTAAAAAA
This sequence comes from Aedes aegypti, assembly GCF_002204515.2. Taxonomy (NCBI): domain Eukaryota; kingdom Metazoa; phylum Arthropoda; class Insecta; order Diptera; family Culicidae; genus Aedes; species Aedes aegypti. The sequence goes on from NC_035108.1 coordinate 35,033,566, forward strand.
TCGTGTTGATTTGGGTGATCCAAAGCCACACCTCAAATCTTCAAGAGCACAAATCTAAAGAACCAGACGTCCATTCAAGCTGAAAACTCTATCGATTGGTTACTCGATGGCCAATCGATCAAGTGTTCAGCTAGAACCGCTGTCGGGTTCGTTAGATTTGTGCTCTTGAAATTCTGAGGTATGCCTTCGATTTATATTCACATTAAACAAGGAAGATGCATACATTATTTTATATCGAAAAATGAATCTAGGTTTATTCACGCTGTACCACACCACCAACTCCTCTCTCCTCTTATAACGTGACATAATTTCCTCACGACCCCCAATTTAAAAAAAAAATGCAAATATTGATAATCTATCATTACAAGTATTGGAAGCCAAATGCCGCAAGGCAAAGGCCTTAACCTTTTCACTACCGACATCAAGTTTCAAAATTCTCTAATTTCGCCATCTTTCGATCGATTTTGATGATTTGTTTTATTAAAAATCACAAATCAGTTATTAATTTGATTCATGCATTGCAAGCACCATCAAAATTGGTTCCGGATTTAGATTCATGTTTGGTGGTATACCTAGGGTATTTCACAATAGAAAAGCACAACATTTTTTTTCAATTTTCGTACATCTAGATCTAGAGAAAAAAAAATAAGCCAAACATTAAATTTAGCTCATTGAATGACGGATTTTCTGAACGAACATGGGTGAAATTGTCAATCTTATTTGCGGTTCCTCTATGCTATGTAGTCCAGGTTCAAAACTTTATTTTTCGAAATTTTCAAATATTTTTAAAATACTCTCGAGGCTCAAAATTCAGTGAAAATGTAATTTTATAGTCAGTTTTAAACAAATAATCTGAAAATGAGATAATATCAACAATCCTTATTTCTCCCAGAAATCGTCCAGAAAATCCTTCACAGATTTTGGAATAGGATCATTTCTCCAGTATTTACTCTACAAAATAATAGAAATACCTTCAGTATTTTCTACAAGGTTTTCTCTTAAAGTTTGCATTCATCCAGATTTGATCCCTCCAAGAATTAATTCACAGTTTATGAAAGGCTTTTCCAGAAAATTTAGGAACTTCTAAATTACCCCAACAGGCAATCCTGGTTATGTTGCTGTCGCAATATCTCTTGGAGTTTATTACTTTTGCAGTTCTTTTAAATTTATCTTGATTGATTTCTTAGGTATGTGTTGATGGATTTTTTAAAATTTAATTTAAATCAATACTCCAGCAAATACTAAAGCAAATATTCCAGTGATTCCTCTGTTCTACATAATTTTCTTCTTCTTTCTTGCGTTGTGTTCCAACTGGGGAAGAGTCTGCTTCTCAGTTTAGTGTTTTCATGATCACTTATCGACTTGTGTCCCCAATCACATTCATTCAAGCCACAAAGCATAAAGTACAGCAAAAAAAAAAAATGAATACCGTAAATTCGGGTGAAATTGATCATTTTTCACGGTTTTTCTTGTCCGTTTTCTATGATATTGACAATGCCAAACAATTGAATGCAGGAAAACAAGTACGAAGGTGAGTCTCATTGACTCATGTACCGAAATTTTCTAACAAATGTCATTCTAGTGCTAAGAAATATCTCTAAAATAAAAAATCAGGAAATCTCATTTCGGGGTGAAATTGATCACTTGTCAATGCGATTATTGTTAGTTTTCAAACCAACTCTATATAATAAATTTGAGATCCCTGAATCCGAATATGCTTGCTAAATTCTAAGCAATACAATAATTATAGAAATAATGAATAGTTAAATTTCAAGAATTATGCGAAAAACGCCCAAATGTATGCAATTTCCTAAGGAATATCTCGATATCTAACAGAAATTCAATTATTTCCACCGAATGACCAAATTGTTACGAGTTTGGTTATGAAATCTGGTTTGAGGATATATCTCAAGCTTCCTCACAAACTTTCAGGTTTATACCATGTTCAAATCCTTGTTTAGAACTAGAAGTTTATGGATATTCGTCAATATTGCACCGCACATGATATTGGAATTTTACATTATTTTCATAGAAATATACATCCTTTAACGCAAAACACTTAACAACACACAATTTAACAATAGTTACGACAAACAACGTTCATTTACTGCAGGTTAAATTGATATTTGTGCTCCATTATGAAGAAATAAAATCGAGTGACACGGTGATCAATTTCACCCTACCGATCAATTTCACCCGAATTTACGGTACCATTATTCCATGTTTTATCCACAATGCTAATATCCACATGATTAAAAAAATTGTATGGCGTTTCTAATAATCAAATTAATTTTGGACTCCTCTCAATATTTTTAAGATTGTTTTGAATGTTTGTAACTGCTTCTTAGTTGCTACCATTAAATTAAGGCTCAAGAATCCATCATTCAATCATCAGCTATCATCAAAAATAAAAAAAAAAAACAGTTTTTACGTTCAAATTTCAAGATATCCTCATGAAAATATATCATCGTATTACATATAACAAGTGTAATGCAATGATAGATGTTCATGAACGTTACTTCAATTTTGAGCAAAAAAAAAACTTGTTTTCAAAATGTGTAGAACGATGATTGTTATTTTCCTCTTAAACCCACTCATTGCCTTGTGTGAGTGTCAGATATGTTGAATTGAAACCTTAAAAAGTAATTAAAAAGATTTCAAACAGACAGAAAAGAGTTTTACCAAAACATGTAAGGATTCCGCTGAGCAACGCTAAGGTTTCCATATGGTAGAGGACATAAAAAGACGTTTTTATGTCTATTGTCAAATTTCCAGCTTTTGACAAGAAAAAAAAACTTAAACGTGTATTCCGCGAAACAAATTCAAAAATTTCGTTTCGTTTCGAGAAATTCCGTGAGATATTTGATTTCGTATCGAATTACACGAAACATTTTTAAATTTCGTTTCGTTTCGTCATTATCAGCGCAAGATATTCCGCGTATCGTTTCGTTTCGTATCGACATGGAAAAAATCCATATCGCATACCCTTACTCGATACTTCCCTAACTCTTCCCTTCAATATCGAGTTATGGAGAGATGACTGTAGATCATAGTTGCTCTCCATTTTGGACCCTGGTATCTATTGTGAATCCCAGGATTGTAGTGTGGATCATAGCATTTAGTGTGGATGCCGATATTTCAACGTGGATCCCTTTATTCCAGTGTGGATCCTGGGATTACAATGTGGATCGCATAATTTAAGTATGGAAGTTGGGAATCCAATATGGGTCGAAGGATTCTAGTGTAGATACTGAAACTTCAGTATGAGTTTTGGCATTTCTATGTTGATTATAGTGTGGATCGTGGGATTGCACCATGGAACGTAGAATTTCAGTGAAGATCCTGGAACTTCAATGTGGATTCTGATAGTTCATTGTGGATCCCTTTATTCCAGTGTGAATCTTAGGATTCAAGTGTAGATCGTAAGTTTTCAAAGTGGATCGTGGGACTGTGATGTGGATCATAGAGTGACAATATGGATCTTGATATTCCATTGTAGATACTGGGATTCAAGTGTGGTTATTGGGATTGCAGTGTTGAACCTGAGATTCCAGCCTGGGTTCTGGTTTTTCAGTGCAAAGCCTTTGAGCCTTTAACAGTGTAAATCTTGGGATTTAGTGTGGATCTTGGGATTTCAGTATGTATTCTGGGATTAAAGTGCAGATTCTGGTATTTCAGTGTAGAGTCTGGATTTCCAGTCTAAATTCTGGGAATCATTTTTGGATCCAATAATTGTTACGTGGATCGTAGGATTTTAATGTGAATCCTGAGTGTGCAATCGCGGAGAAAAGTCTTGAATGATTGACGTAACTTTTCCGATAGTTGCTTTAACATGCCTATATGCGATCGTTACAATTACAAGCACATTATCGGTACCGGTACGGTGGGAAATAACTTGTTTTTGAGAATATTATTGCAAAACCATTCACAGCTGAAAAATATTGATGAAATACGATGCAAACAAGACGAAAATATATCTAAGATGTTTCACAAGTATGATAAACCCACTTAAAAGAACGATTTGACCAAAAATTTGAAGAGCTATGAGGAAATATATGAGACTCAACATTTATTGTCAAGTTTACATAAATATTCCTGTTTTGTTTCCCTCAAATTATCTTCAAAGTCTTATCCTCATTGCCATAAAGCCTATTCAGTTTTCCCAGAGGTGTACTGAAACAGTGATTATTTTAAACCTTCGCAAATAGTTATATAACGGTGCGACATTACTCGATCAATACATTTCAGGCAGATGTTGACGTCATAATCCCGGTATTTCAACGATCCAACTCATTCGTACTTTCGTGAGATGTTTCTATTATATGAAAACACTGATAAATAATTTAATAAAAAATCCATTTGATAAAATTTTACGATGGTGCTGCTCACCTAACCTATGAATGATTAATTCTAGTGATATCAGCGTTATTAGCTGAAATATTTCATAAATTATAATATTCCGTTTTGACCCAATCTCACCCCCTAGACTCATTGTCACCCCCATCGGCGGTACTTCTAAACTGTCAGTACGGTTTTCTCAATCGCTTTTGCTTTTGTTTCTTTCTTCCATCACATGAATATTTCAATTATGTTATTGTTGAATCAACTTTATGCACAATATTACCTTGAAACGTTATGAGCTGTACCGCAAATAACCGCTGGTTACCTAAAAGCGATGTTGGAGTAAATGTAAGTAGATGGGCTCTCACTCACAAAATAGTGGTTTGTATTCCTGCTCATCATCAACAATAATACCATTGTAATGATTGTATAATAATATTGGGTCATTTATAACTATGGTTGATTCTACTATTTTGTGTAGTTGGACCAATCATACTATATAGTTAAACCAATCATAGATATTGTCGAATCAATTTTAATGTATGATAGACTGAAATTCAATGTAAAATATGATCGATCTACCAGCAAATATAATTGACTGGACAAGTATTTTTTCTCCGTGATGTAAAATGCAAGATTTCTGTGAATTTTTGCAAAGACTCTAGGTTTCTAGGGTGAAACATTAGATTCCCGCGTGGATCCTAGTATTCCAGAGTGGGTTCTGGTTTTCCAGTGTAGATTCTCATGTTCCAGTGAAAACCGGTATTCCAGGGATTTCAGTATAGATCCTTCGATTTCAGTGTGGGTGTTGATTTTCGAATGTGGATCCTAAAATTTCAGTTTGGATCCTGGATTCAGTGTGGATCCTGTTATTCCAGTGTGGATTTGGTGTTTTTGTGTAGACCCTGGGTTTTTGTTGCAGATATTGGGATTCCAATGTTATTCCTCAAATTCCAGTGCGCTTCCTGTGCGTGCAGTATAGATTCTGGTATTCCAGTGCGGATCCTAGGATAACTGTGTGGATCGTGGTAATCCGGTGTGGATGCTGAGACTCCAGTGTTGATTGTGGTATTTTTGTGTGGATCTGGGTTTTCAGTGTGGATATTGGGATTCAGGTATGGGTCCTGAGATTCCTGGGATTCCAGTGTGGATGCTGTGTTTCCAGTGTGGATTTTTGAATTCCAGTGTGGGTCCTGAGATTTTAGTATAAAACCTGGGATTCTTGTGTGGAGGCTGGTAATTCAGTGTGGATCCTGGGATTGTAAGGTGGGTCGAGGAATTTCAGTACGAAACCTGAGATATCAATAAGAATCTTAAAATTACAATGCGAATCCTGAGGGTTCAGCGAGGATCTTGGAATTCCAGTGCAGATTTTGCGATTTCAGACTGAGTCCTAGGATTTGAACATGAATCCATGGTTTCAAGTGTGGGATTTTAAGTTTTTATTGTGAGTAGATGAAAACCCGAATTTAGTACTATGCCATTTAATTCCACTAGAGATTGTATCCTTTGACAGATACGCGTATTTCGGTTCGGGCAAAAATCATCGAACAATCTTTTAAATCTTTGAACAAAATCAAAATGGCTTAATCGGGAATCGAACTTCCAATCTACCGTTCAAGAAGCAGGCATGCTGCCACTTAGCAAGCTTTCACTCCTTGTTAGTGAGGTGCAAAAATTTGAAACAAAAGTCCTCATGCCTGCCAGAGCGGTAGTCAATTTTTTCACAGAAGTTTGGTAAAAATAATGCTGTTACCGTATTGTTCGTTGAAAATTCACAGGGTTACCGTGAATTTGTATGTTTCACGTGTTTTTTTTTTCGTTAAAATCGTAGATTTCGCGAATTTTGTCGATAAAATAGTAGATTTCGCAGGATAATTTGTATTTTTTATATTGCGATACTCTAGAAATGGTCAGTAAAAATGGTAGAAATACTTCCACTCAAACTGGAGTATCGCAATAACAAAACGTCTGGAAGAATTATTTAGTATTTTTTTGATGTGCAAAGCCAAGCTCCAGAATGCAACAACAGGGTTATGTTACAACCTAAATTAAAGTAGATTAGACTTCCCCCCGGAACGGTCTCAACGAGGTAACAAACACTCTAAATGGGGTGAAAGTTGTACATACTGAAAAAAATGTTGCCGTTTTATGGTTCAGTGTTAACTTATTTTACGCTGAAAAAAGTTATACCGAGGTCCCTATTTTATAGGTCGAGTCAATCAAAATGACTCGACTGGAATCGCTCTGTCACTCGACTTTTTCAACAGTTGTCACAGAGTCTGTTTCTAGCCTGTTTTCAAGCGTCTTGCTGGGTAGTGCTTCGTGAAGCCCAAGCAGGATGGATCGTTGTTGCGTCGTCGGATAGGTTTTGTTCTCGGTTTCGCGCGTGTTTTCATCGTCGTCTGAGAAAAATTTTTCTCCTGTTTTCAAGCGTCTTGCTGGGTAGTGCTTCGTGAAGCCCAAGCAGGATGGATCGTTGTTGCGTCGTCGGATAGGTTTTGTTCTCGGTTTCGCGCGTGTTTTCGTCGTCGGAGAAAATTTTTTCCTCTGTTTTCAAGCGCCTTGCTGGGTAGTGCTTCGTGAAGCCCAAGCAGGATGGATCGTTGTTGCGTCGTCGGATAGGTTTTGTTCTCGGTTTCGCGCGTGTTTTCATCGTCGTCTGAGAAAAATTTTTCTCCTGTTTTCAAGCGTCTTGCTGGGTAGTGCTTCGTGAAGCCCAAGCAGGATGGATCGTTGTTGCGTCGTCGGATAGGTTTTGTTCTCGGTTTCGCGCGTGTTTTCGTCGATGGAGAAAATTTTTTCCCCTGTTTTCAAGCGTCTTGCTGGGTAGTGCTTCGTGAAGCCCAAGCAGGATGGATCGTTGTTGCGTCGTCGGATAGGTTTTGTTCTCGGTTTCGCGCGTGTTTTCGTCGTCGGAGAACTTCTTTTTTCCCTGTTTTCACGCGTCTTGCTGGATAGTGCTTCGTGAAAACGGTTTGTTTTCGGGACGCCAAGAAGTTTTTCTGTTCGCACTGTGTTGCGAAGAGATATTTGTGTTCAGTCGAGGATGGATTACCAACTGGTGAGTTCGTTTCATGCTTATGATAACACATTTTTTCTTGAAAGTGTAACTTTTGTGTAATATTAAAACAAACTTTGTTTGGTTCGTCACTATAAGTGTCGGCATTATGCTTGTTTTACACAATTTCAATATACATATATTTTTCTCTTTTTTACATTATTAAAAATATCTTTTGAAATGTTCGACATTGTGAATGTTGACGTATGTCTTAAAAATTTTACCATCTCGAGACAAAAATGCACAGTAATACTCATATGTAATTTTCAAACAAACTATGTATGGTTCGTCACTACAAGTGTCGGCATTATTGCTGTTTCATATGATTTAAAATATATAATGTAATTCTCAGTTTTCGCTATTAATAAAAACTTCTTTTGAATTGTTCGATATTATAGATGTTGACGTTTTTTTTTTTTTGAATCTACTACTAAAAACTTCTCGAGACAAAAATACAAAACTAGTTTTAAATGTAAGTCGTATATTTCCCCCTTGTCCATGGATCGCATCACCGACCAAAGGTGACTCCCAGATCTTTTCCTCCCCCACTAATAAACACCCTTCCCGTGGTGATTGTGGAGATGCAGAGGTATTCTCGGTCTCTAGAAGCAACAATCATTACACCCTAACATTCCTTCCCCATCCCAACTGACTGTAAGGACTTGGCCGGCGCCGTTATTGATCAATAATATTAGATCTGCTAAAATTGCACTTTGAGAGTAAGCGGAAACTCCCATCCCTTATTCATTTGGATCCCAGTGCAATTCTTACCAGTTCCGATCAATCACGGAGTAGCAACCATTGACATGTACAGTCAGTCTATGCTATGCTATGCTATGCTATGCTAGTTGTCACAGAGTCTGTTTCTGGAATAACGTCTTAACTAAGACACAGCCTACACATCCACAGTTATTGACTTAGATTTTAATTTGAAATTAAATATTTTTAGATCAGTGTTAAATTTTCTATGCTTTGAGATGTCGATAGAAATTCTGATCTGAAAAGTTTCTCAACCAAACCAAAATTTAAAACCGTGACCATGACCATGGTCTTGCTGAATGAAAGTTGTAATGATGTGGTTAATTGTCGTACCGCAGCACACTGCATGTCTCGGATTATGAGCTCTTCGTTATCTCCTTGTTTAAGTTTCATTTTCTTCCAAACACGATGATTCTTTATACTCAGCAAAGTCAAGGAATTTTGCAGCCATGAAGATCCTGCACCTGACCGAAAATCCAATCGCGAAACCAACAGCATTGATTTGCATGGTAGCCGTGTTTTAGGCAAAAAGTTTCGCAGTGAGCTGACATCTATTTAGTCTTTTATCTAGTTTGCAAGTGTTGTAGATGTGTTACATAAAAAATGCGCGCAAAATATTCACCAAAAATCCGTTCGAAACCGAATCATTATGGCCCCATAATTGTGGGAGTTTCCATTGTTCACGTGGTCACCAGTATTCACCCATTCAAAAGGTTTTACACAGTTTTTCCTCCATCACTTCCAAATGAATTCTTTCCTAACATCAGACAAAACAATGTATACAAAACACAAACGTTTCAGCTTTTTCTCATCATTTCACTTTTATTTTCACTGGTCATCAAATAAATTAGCTAGATAAATAACGACACCTACATTCTACCCGAGCTATGTACAAAAAGCGACACTTTTCACTAAGTCCCGCCGACGTTTAACGACCTTCCTCTCGTTCAGATCCAGCCCTCCTCCATGGCAAGCAGCTCCCACTCGGAAACCAGCGAGGGGGCAATCTTCCCTTTCTTCTTCTTCTTCGGCTTCTGCTTGGTGCGCCGAATTTTCGTTTTATGATACACTGAAGGGTGTCGCACCGGGTCATCGACCTCTACGGAAACGAGCTGAACCGGAGATTTGAGCACTTCTTCCGGGGCCAGCGGAACTGCTTGAAGGGCTGGTGAAGGGGTTAGAGGTGCTGGGAGGGGTTTCGGAGGATCTTTGGCCCCAATGATTTGTGAAGATCCGCTGTAGCCGACGATTGATTGGAGGCGACCCCAGAGGAACCGGAAGGCTGACAGGAACCCGTTGATCACATCCGGAACGTTCACTTCGAGCGGGAAGAATACGCGGGGGTCTCCTGGTTGACGATAGTCCTGGATGTTGGCACTTTGCACCGTTGCGAATGCTAGAATCAGGGCTACGAACCCTATGGTAAGCCACTTGCTAAGCATAGTTCATCGAAGAGGTCTACGTAGGTCATTGAACTGATCGAACTGCGATAGTGTAGATAGGAGATCCTCATTTGGAACAGGGTTTTAAGGGCGATGGCTAACAGAGTTCAGCTATAGTACAAGGCATAGCTGGAACCGTCGCCGTATGAAATTGTCGCTAGATTGCGTCGTAGTGGATTTGAACAGCAAGTAACTTTTTTATGTAATGATAATCAGCGAGTATCACAGAAAGTAAAATTCCGGTTTCGTTTTCGTTTCGCGTTCACTTGATCACTGTGCGCCGAATGAAATGAGCCAAAAGCAGGCAATGTAGATTTGACTGAATTTGAGTACGGGCGGGGCCAACAAAAATAATGGTCGCGTGCCCGACTTTGGGCCTCTCTTCTGTTTCGTCTTCTTTCGTTACGGAATGCATCCACGCCCAAAAGGAAGTAGACCGATGGCCGTAGAGGAACGTCTGACGGATTGGACGCGCGAAATGTAACTAAATTGAGATGACGAAAGTGGCCACCGCAAAAGCGGACTGCCTTGCAACGGCTTGGCTTGGATTTTGGTCGGTGGGCCGAGGGTAAACAACAACAAAAAACACGGGGCAGGCAGACGGCTCAAGTGCGAATAGTTCCCCCACGGTAGGCACAGTTACTGGATCAGTGATTACCAACCGAAGGCCTATGCGGCTAACTAACGTTATTAATTGCAAGAGATTCTGTCCGTACTTGCATCAAATCAAGCTCAATTCTATTTAGTGCAGCTAGATTAAGTTTGATTTTGAATTTAAACTTTGCAAGGTGATTACTATTTCCTATCAGTATTGTAAATGATCGTAGATAACATAGGTATGTATGATTTTTAATTTCCAGTGTACATCCAGTTTTGTACATCTGTAGCGTTTGTTCTAAAACATAAAAAATAAAATCTTTTTTCATTTACTTTAGTTTTTAGTCATATGTGTTGTTTTAAAGGCATTACACCTGGCACGCACGTTTTCCATAGATATGATTGATTTGCTTTATTATAGATATTTCAGCCGTAAGCTGGTTTGTTTTCCATAGACATGTATTTTTGACTAAACTTCACTGAAGAATTTGCCTGATTGAAACAGCATGTTAACACAATCTTCTAAACTTACTAGGGAATAGCATAAGACTGATTACGAAAAATTTTAGCGAAAAAATATATGCTTCTGAATAACGTATGTGTGAACTGTAATGTTTCTGAAACAACGTATGTGTCTGGAAATTAAGGAAAAAAAAAAATGTTATCTATTGATAAAGACACATGTTATAGATGTCCAAAACTGGATATGTACTGGTAATTAAAATTCATACAATCATTGTTTTTCTATGATTACTTATTTTACTGACAGTACAGGGTCTTTGGTTTTCGCTTTTTACTTTTGCTTTTAGCCAATATTTTTAGCGTAGCCTTAAGCCAATCCTTTCAATAAGCCTTTAGTTTAGCTTTTAGATTAGTCTTGAGCATTCCCTTCAATTCACCCTTTCTACTTAGCCTTTAGCTAAGCCTTTATATAAGCATTCAACGTATTTTTCCCGCGGTCCATAAGGCTCACATAGAACATGGCGGAAGTAGGAAGTATAGCTAGAGCAATACAAGTCGCTCAAGCTGCTGTAATCGATATTCGATGTACTCTTCCTGCATCACCTCATAAGTCCATGGTCACCTGTGCCATATGCGGCAAATGAAAGGGGAATAAGTGGCAAGAGTGGCGAATTAAGGGCTAAGAGGTCAAATAAGGCACCGGGACCCGATGGTATCTTGTTTATTGCCCTAAAAGCGGAAAAAATGCTGATTCGGACATGCTCAGAACCACGATGGAATCTTCCCGGATGTATGGAAGGAACAGAAGTTAGTGCTACTACCAAAAGCGGAGAAATCACCAGGTGAACCGTCGACGTATAGACATATCTGTCTACTAGATACGATGCGATTGGCAAGTTTCAATTCCTCAACAGGCTACTACCAAGATTAATTGAAGGGAGGTTCAGTGATCTAAGCAGTCAGTGGGTGCGCGGTGTGGTCAGCTGCGAGGGGGTGAAAAGTGACAGCTGGTGAGTCGGCGAGCTGGCCAAAGATCTTGATTGCTTTGCATTCCGTGTATCCACTCCTTCTATGCTGAAGTACTCACCAGAAGCAGCCGCTACCGTGTTTTGTAATATGTTGAACCTCGGGCAATCGAAGACAACCTGTTCTGGCGTTTCTTCAATCTCCTACACTCAGGGTCAGGACAAAATGGTGAAACGAAGCAGCCGTGACCTGTCAGGAGCTGTGCTGTGTGAGATGGGCCTGTGGGTCTACCATACTTTTTCGGAGGCATCCCATTCTTGCTGCCACTTAGTCAGCGAATGAATTCTTGGCTACTTCCTCGCCTGTCTGATTTTTGTTCGCTGATAGCAGTCAATGTCTTCGGACAGGATGATGCACATCGGGGTCTTCCCAGCGATTACGCATGCCACCTCCGACGATGAGTTATGCCACGCTCCAGGCTTCAAAATCTGGCACAAATAGTCGGGAACCCGCATTCTGTGCAACGCTGTGGCAATGGTCATCCAGCTGGCGCTGTTGAACGCAATCTTCTCATCTATCGTGGCAACGGCAAAATAACTATCCCCTCTACGCTATTGTTTCAATGCTTTCTCGGCACTCTCCAGCACCGTCCGAATAACGTTCACTGTCGACAACAGTACCAGAATTTTCCATATTTCTGAAAATTGACCTTCGTCCAGGCATTTCTGCATAACCTTCCTAACCATATTTGAATACGAAAGGACCGTTGCTTTATGAAGGGGATTCCGTCCGGACCCGGGCCTTTTACAGCTTCAGCGCTTTCACCGCTACTATAGGCTCATCGTTGGAGCTACCTTCTATCTGACAAGCTTCGGCATTTCCTCTTAATTGGCATATGGTGTAGCCGGCCACATTGCAGGGTCATGCTTTGGGAATAGACCCTCGGCGATGACTCTCAGTTTGACCGCACATGTTTCTACCGACGTCGACGGGCCCTTGATTTTGGCCATTATCACTCGGTAGGCATTCCAATGGTGGCCAATGGTATAGCGGATTGCCTGGTGATCGCTATAGGTATACTTCTCACTTACCTTCCAGTTCATGTTGCCCACCAGCGATGGGCTACACGATGTAAGATCGATGATCGATTCTCATCCGTTTTTCCTAAATGTTCTAACGGTAGTTTCATTGCACAGTTGAAGTTCTTGCTTTGTCAGGGCCTCCAGCAGGCTGTAACCTCTTGCATTGGTTATCCTACTACCCCACTCCACGGCTCATGCATTGAAGTCTCCTCCAATTAGTACTGGCGTCAGACCGACAAGCTCATCGATCAATCCCTCTAACATCCGCCTGAATTCTAGAGCTAGAAACCATTTCTTGGATGGGGAACCAACCCATCATCTGTATACGGATCAGTTATAATCGCAACGTCGCGCTTTGCTTCCGTTATTGACTGCTACAACAGTTATTGTGCAGTGTCGCAATGACTCAAGCTGATCTGGTTACCTCCACTACTGTCGTGATGCGATCGTCTTTTTATACGCAGCCGTTACATGGGCGTTTCCTTCCTCCGGTTTACAGAATAAACACTTAGCCCCCTCGTGCTATCTTTCCCGAAGTGCCCTTTCTCCCCGCATTTCCTGCACAACTCGGATCTTTCTGGACCATTACAGATTGCCGCTTGATGTCCGAAGTCCACGGTTGGAGTTGATGGCAGCGTTGTTTGGAGCTCGTCTACGCAGGACTGTTGAGGAGAACCACACGCTGAAGGTTCAGAAAACCTGCTTCTGGAATGATTCATCAACGGTTTGTTCGTGGATCATGTCTGAAACGCGTCGATATTGACAGCTTGTTGCTTTCAGAGTCGATGAAATATTGAGTCTTTCCAAAATTGATGAGTGGCAGTGGATTTCGACGAAGATCAATGTTGCAGATGAAACCACCAAGTTGGGAAAAGGCCTGTCCTTTAATGTGAACAGTCGCTGGTTCCAGGGTCCTGATCGGATTGGCGAATTCCGCCGGCTTGACGAGTGCAGAGCTTCAAAAAGCAGAAAGAACGTTGTGGTCGATTGCTCAGTGCGAGGCGTACCCTGAGGAAGTTGCGACCCTGAAGCAGAACCTGAATTGAAGCAATGGACAACAGAAGCAGATAGAAGCTTCCAGCAGTCTGCTGAAACAATCACCATTCGCCGATGAATACGGAGTGTTGCGGGTAGGTAGCAGAGCAGCAGAAGCGGAGATACGATGTAAAGATCCCGATTATTCGTCCTGGATCACCGAACTTCTTTTAGACTTCTATCATCGGAAGTACGGTCATGCCAACGATGAGACCGTAGTCAACAAAGTGCGGCAGAAGTTCAACGTGCCACGATCGCAAGTAGAATTCACCTAGCCAAGAAACGCTGCATGTGGTGCTGCGTCTACAAATATACGCCAGTTGCTCCCAAAATGGGACCGCTGCCTGCAGTGAGATTGCTACCAGGTGTACGTCCATTTACTTATGTTGGTGTGGATCTCTTCGAACCGTATCTGGCGAAGGAGGGACGCATCGCGGCGGAACGATTATTATTAATTTAGTTGGTATTACATCAATTAATTTGATAAAACCTCGTTAATGATATTACGCCAATTTACTCGGTCCATGGCTGTGTCTCTCCAACTTCGATTTTGGCCCACGTTCTCCAGATCTTGTTGCACCTGATCAAGCCACGCTCACTGTGCTCCTCGCCTTCTTGTACCAACCGGATTCGACGCGAACACCATCTTTGCAGGATTGTTATCCGGTAGTCTTGCAACATGCCCTGCCCAGCGCACCCTTCCGGCTTTCGCAACCTTCTGGAAACTGGGTTCGCCGAAGAGCCTAGCGAGCTCGTGGTTCATTTTCCGCCGCCACACACCGTTTTCCTGTACTCCGCCAAAGATCGTCCTAAGCACCCTTCGTTCGAACACTCCAAGTGCTTTCAGGTGCTCTTCCAGCATGGTCCATGCTTCATGTCCATAGAGGACCACCGGTCTTATAAGCGTTTTGTACATGGTACATTTGGTGCGAGGGTGAATCTTTCTCGACCGCAGCTTCTTCTGGAGCCCATAGTAGGCGCGACTTCCACTGATGATGCGTCTCCGTATTTCACGACTAACGTTGTTATAAGCCGTCAACAAGGATCCGAGGTAGACGAACTCATCAACCACCTCAAAAGTATCCCCGTCTATCGTAACACTGCTTCCCAGGCGGGCTCTGTCGTGCTCGGTTCCGCCTATCAGCATGTACTTTGTTTTTGACGCATTCACCACCAGGCCGACTTTTGTCGCTTCACGTTTCAGGCGGGTGTACACGTCTGCCACCGTTCCAAATGTTCTGCCGACAATATCCATATCATCCGCGAAGCAAACAAATTGGCTGGATCTTGTGAAAATCGTACCTCGGTTATTGAACCCGGCTCTCCGCATGACACCTTCTAGCGCGATGTTGAACAGCAGGCAAGAAAGTCCATCACCCTGTCGAAGTCCCCGGCGGAATTCGAACGAACTGGAATGTTCGCCCGAAATCTTCACGCTATTCTGTACACCGTCCATCGTTGCTCTTATAAGTCTTGTGAGCTTCCCGGGAAAGCTGTACTCGTCCATGATTTTCCATAGCTCTTCGCGGTCGATGCTATCATAAGCCGCTTTGAAATCGATGAACAAGTGATGCGTTGGGACTTGGTATTCACGGCATTTCTGGAGGATTTGCCGTACAGTGAAGATTTGGTCCGTTGTCGAGCGGCCGTTGATGAAACCAGCTTGATAACTTCCCACAAACTCATTTGTTATTGGTGATAGACGACGGAAGATAATCTGGGATAGCACTTTGTAGGCGGCATTCAGGATAGTGATCGCACGATAGTTTTCACATTCCAGTTTGTCGCCCTTCTTGTAGATGGGGCATATGACCCCTTGCTTCCACTCCTCCGGCAGCTGTTCCGTTTCCCAGATTCTGACGATCACCCGGTGCAGACAGTCTGCCAACCTCTCCGGGCCCATTTTGATGAGTTCAGCTCCAATACCATCCTTACCAGCGGCCTTGTTGTTCTTGAGCTGGTTGATGGCATCCTTAACTTCCCTCAATGTGGGGGCAGGTTGGAACGATGGATCTGCCTTTTCACCTGACTTACGGTCAGGGCCGGAATTGGGAAGCACTTTTACGAATGCCCAAACGTAATGGCGATTCAATCCTCCTGTTGCACCGCATATGGGAGGCTGTTGGAAGAGAATGGTACGGGCAGTTAGATAACAGTTTCAGTAGTACTGAAGATGGATGACGAATCGTTCGCGACGGTATTAGCCGAAGCAGAAAGCATGGTCAACTCCAGACCACTGGATACGGCCAACCACTAATCACTAACCCCGAACCATTTTTGCTGTTAAGTTCGGATGGCGAGAAATTTCCATGCAAATTTCGGATGCAGGGATGCCGCAGAGAAGTAGTTGGAGCACGGTAAAGCATACGTTGGGCAACTTCTGGCGCCGTTGGGTGGTAGAGTATCTACCAACTATTATAAGTCGGACGTAGTGGTTCCGAAATCTGAGGCGATCTAGGTTGCAGATAGTGGATGAAAATATGAGGAACCGGTAGATACGTGGATAAGTGTCCCAAACGATTCCGGGAAAGGATGGCGTGTCGCGTAGAGCGGAAGTGCAGATAGCGGATGGAACGTTGAAGAGTTGAAGAGGCCTGTTACGAGGTTGGCTGTGCTGGACGTGATAAGGTCTGGTGACGCCAGACCAGATGTTAAGGAACAACGGAGGGGTCACTGCAATAGCCCACTGTAGTGGATATCCTAACGCACCCCCCACCCCCTAACATCTCATAAGGCGTCACCAGACCTTATCACGCCCAGCACAGCCAACTTCGTAACTGGTCGCATCAAAATTCCTCCTGATGTCCTCACTTCTGCTCGACACGATACTCCACCCTTTCCTGGAACCATCTTGATCACTCGTCCACGCAACCAGCGATTCCTTACATTCTCGTCGACCACGCACACAAGGTCCCCTATCTGGCTAGGGATGGTGCAGAGATAGTAATCCTATGGCAGAGAGGCTTGCTGTTTGGTTAGTAAACTGCCTTTGTATAAGGCGTAAGGAAAGGCGTACTATAATGATGGAAGAATGTAAGCGTATGAAAACGGTTTTTTTTGTCTGGTCCTAGCAAATGCTATCTTTATGTTGCGGCAGATCCTCCAAAAGTGTCGCGAATATCAAGTCCCTACGCACTACCTATTCAGTGATTTTAAAGCGACCTATGATACCGTCGACTGCGAAGAGCTATGGAAGATTATGGACGAGAATGGGTTTCCCGGGAAACTGACTAGACTGATCAAAGCAACGATGGATAGTGTACAGTGCTGTGTGAAGATATCGGGTGCATTATTGGACCCGTTTGAAACACACACAGGACTTCGACAAGGCCTGCCTCCTGTTCAATATTGCGCTAGAAGGTGTTATGAAACGGGTGGGCTTCAACATGCGGGGCACGATCTTCAATAAATCCAGCCAGTTCATCTGCTTTGCTGACGACGTGGACATTGTCGGAAGAACGTTCCAGGTGGTTTCTGAACAGTATACCTGGCTGAAACGTGAAGCAGATCGGGTTGGATTGAAGGTAAATACGTCGAAGACGAAATATCTGCTGGCTGGAGGAACCGAGCGCGATAGAGCTCGCATTGGCAGATGCGTGATGATCGACGGGGATGAGTTCGAGGTGGTGGACGAATTTGTCTACGAATCATTGATAACGTCAGATAACAACTGCAGCAGAGAAATTCGAAGACGTTTCATTGGCGGAAGTCGTGCTTACTACGGACTCCACAAGACCTTGCGGTCTGGTAAACTTCACTTCCGTACTAAGTGTACCATGTACAAGACGCTAATAAGACCGGTCGTCCTCTACGGGCATGAGAAGTGGACAATGCTCAAAGAGGACCTGCAAGCGCTAGGAGTTTTTGAACGACGTGTGCTTAGGACGATCTTCGGCGGAATATGTGAGAACGGCGTATGGAGGAGAAGTATGAACCACGAGCTTGCGCAACTCTACGGTTAACCCAGTATCCAGAAAGTCGCCAAAGCTGGAAGAGTACGATGGGCGGGACACGTTGTGAGAATGCCGGACAACAATCCCGCAAAAATGGTGTTCACCTCAAATCCGGTCGGTACAAGACGAAGGGGAGGGGGCCATGATAGCCGTAGCGGTAAACGCGCAGCTATTCAGCATGACCATGCTGAGGGTCGTGGGTTCGAATCCCGCTGGTCGAGGATCTTTTCGGGTTGGAAATTTTCTCGATTCCCAGGGCATAGAAGTATCTTCGTACCTGCCACACGATATACGCATGCAAAAATGGTCATTGGCACAGTAAGCTCTCAGTTAATAACTGTGGAAGTGCTCATAAGAACACTAAGCTGAGAAGCAGGCTCTGTCCCAGTTGGGACGTAACGCCAGAAAGAAGAAGAAGAAGACGAAGGGGAGCGCAACGAGCTAGGTGGTTTGACCAAGTGGAAGATCTTGGAAGTGTGGGGCGATCGAGAAATTGGAGGATAGCAGCCATGGACCGAGTTAGTTGGCGTAACATTGTGGCGCAGGTCATGTCTTGAAGGACGTAGAGCCAGCAAAAGTAAAGTAGGTAGCAAATGATATGAACTGTGATAGATCAACTCTCGCATTATTTATGACCTCGTCGTAAAAGCCATCGGTAATCAAGTGCTTGTTGTTACTGAGCAAACGCATGGATTTTATTTAGCAATGCTACGATGAAGAAATGATCCTGCCCTATCTTTCAGTGGTGATAGTTTTTTTAATTTGTTCCATTAATTTGCTCGAAAACTATCAGCTACACACTCGGTTACCAATGACTTGTAGAGCGAGATCATATGTTATGCGAGAACTATGATAGACTAAGAGTACGAGATGGAAGCGAGGGAAAGATACAACATGGACGGGCCTGGGATGATGATGATGCAAAAACAACAGCCATTAGACCACCAATCCCATCTGGAAGCCATTTTTGGTCCATATTGGGGCAAAAGTTCGATCCACACATTATCTCGCGGAAAAATTTATTGCCTAAAATCCACATATTACGAACTTTTTCCCCCTACTTGATTCGAACTCTTGCCACATCGGTGGAGCAAAGGTTTGTTTAAGATAATCAATTTTAAAACGGTTATAACCAAAAATGACATAAGTTGATTTAGTAAATTTGTAGTAAATATGTTGAAGGTTCATTGTGTGGTTTTTATCTCTGTTCAACTTTTATAGTTTTTCTGGTAATATTTATTATTCCACTAAGGTCGACTACGGATAGAGTAAGGTAAGGCAAAAGTTACCTTACTCTATCCGTAGTCTCACATGACCCATTGTACGCAACTAATTGAACACCACTGAATTACATCGAGCAAAACCGCAACACCTGTCTAAGTGTGGTCGATCGGTCATCTCGCCGCCGGTTGCACGAAGCACTCGTCTACATTATCTGACCAATCGTTTGGCGCTATGTTTCTCTAGCTTCCTCCTACAATCAACGGCTGGAATCGGAGATAGGGGCCTCGATGGTGTTGAGCATAATCTGTTACACGGCGCCTTCGCTGGTGGCCGGCCTATCATCATTTCTTCGCACCGACCGCAAGTGTTCAACAATGCGCAGCATAAGATAATGGTCTTTTCCTTCCACCAGTAGTGGCATGAGAATAATTAATTGAACGATGCGGAAAGGAGTGGTACGAGGTTTGTTTGCGGAAATAGATTGGTCAAGCGGTTTTCCAAAAATAAGATAAGTTATTTTCGTTGGTCCCAATTCTCACACACTTTCACACCGCCGGATTGATCGCTTGATTGATTGTGGCTGACTGCTGGGGCACTGGACAAGACAGCGCTTGCATAATGGTGGCAAATTTTGACCGAATATCCATTTCATTTTGTTATGTTCATGTTTTGATCTATTTCACGATTGTGGCCCATTCGATTGCGAAACACCTGTTTACGTTGGGGCAGTGATGGATGGTAAACTGCCACAGATTTGAACCAGATCGGAATTGAGACGAATTTAGAGGGGGAAGCGGTGCAGGGTGTTGTGTCAACTTGTTATGACGAGTGTGTTGGCTGGGAGTAGGTCATTGAAGTAAGGTAGCGTTGAATAATATTCATAACGTTTTTTTTTATTTCGAACCGTAAGGTTAAGGTAAAGGGCGTTTTATTTTCAAACACACCAATGGGTGATCAAATCACCCATTGGTGTGTTTGATCATCAAAGATTTAAAGTACATATGGTCGGTGTTCAGACAGACCGGACTTGAAGGACACCATCAATTTTAATTTTCCCGATGCTGTTTTGATACAGATGTATCATCAAATAGATAAGTTACATTATTACAGCGAATGATGCCAATATTTCTACATGTTTAGTGTCTGGGGTACGTTTTCCTGAAACCATTAAAAAGCACATTGTTCAGCCTGTCTGGATACCGACCATATAATCCACAAGAAAGGCCTCCCTTAGTCTAGTGGTTAGAGTCCGCGGCTACAAAGCAAGGCCATGCTGAAGGTGTCTGGGTTCGATTCCCGATCGGTCCAGGATCTTTTTGTAATGAAAATTTTCTTGACTTCCCTGGGCATAGAGTATCATCGTACTTGCCACACGATATACGAATGAAAAATGGCAACTTTGACAAAGAAAGCTCTTAGTTTACAACTGTGGAAGTGCTTATTGAACACTAAGCTAAGAAGTAGGTCTGTCCCAGTGGGACGTAAGCCATGAAGAAGAAGAAAAGTCCACAAGGAAAGCTCAAAGTGATCAGTTGTGATTTAAATAAAAAAAATTTAAATCAAAAATCATAGATTTTTTTGTGTGCATTATGAGGCTTCCGTCGTATTCCATTTAATCGTACACGTATATCGTCTCATGTATCGATTCGTTAAATTACAAAAAGAAACACATGAGCCATTAGTAGGTTGATGGAATGGACGTGGCTGAGCATTTTTTTATCATAACAAAAATAATCAATCTGGTTCCGCAATGTTAATTACCAGATAAGCTCGTTA
The DNA here is from genome assembly GCF_002204515.2 of Aedes aegypti. NCBI lineage: Eukaryota > Metazoa > Arthropoda > Insecta > Diptera > Culicidae > Aedes > Aedes aegypti. The sequence continues at coordinate 35,054,264 of NC_035108.1, forward strand.
TAAACAGCATAGGGTTTGATGTTATTTTTTCCTACTAGCAGACAGTTTGCAGTAAATTGTATTACTTGAACATTGAAACCCATGATTCCGACAAACGGTCCTAATTCAACTATATAGTTATTACAAATAAGCATTCCTTGTAGCTGTTCCGACTAAACTATCGACAGTTTTAACACTAATCGGTCGCGGCTCATGCGCATGCACGCGACATGAGAGCTCAATGAATGGCTAACTCTAGGGGTGTCTAGATTAACGGTCAAATGGAAGGTATAATAACCCATGTACGAATAATTGTGCCTTCGAAAAAAAGACTCAAATTAGGCTCCAATTTTTAATTTAAAGAATGAATAATGATACATGAATGAACTTCATTCAAGAAATGTGGAATTTATCACAATAAAAAGTGAAACTTTTTCCCTCGCAGTGGTGATTGTCGCAATGTCCTGGTATTCAGTGCCGTTTCGATCCTGCTGAGTACATGCGCAATGAGATCACGCTTACCAATAACCGAAGCGCGCAGAAGATAAATCGCCCAAAATTACCTTCAAGGCAGCGGTAAACCCAAAAGGTATACTCGGTTAGCCTGCATGGATCGCAGTGACGATGTGCAAAGCGGCCTGCTAATGGTCGCATCGTTTCTCCAACAACAATGCCTTCACGGTAGGGTGTGCCCGAATTTCACTTTGTCAGAAAACTTCTGGGCCAAATCTTCAACTAGTAACCAGTAGTCCGATATTTCGCTCTATTGGGCGCATATAAGCCCAAAATTTTTGGGAAATCAGCAGTATAATAGCACTATATAAGCACATTATATGCTATTCAATTACTTGAATTAGAATTTTCGACAATTATTTCTAATTTATAACTTTCTTAAGGTGTTCTTTGCCGACGTTTCAATTAATTTATTTAACCTTCTTCAAAGGGATCTAAAATTGTTAATTTACAAAATATTAATTTTCGGTTTCTATTTCTCCTTATTTTACCCCATTTTACTTTACTTAGTAATGATACACAAATTATGTCACGCTAAATTTCAATTTTTTTTGGGATGGCGGGTTGGAAATTTTCTCGACTTCCCAGGGCATAGAGTATCTTCGTACCTGCCACACGATATACGCATGCAAAAATGGTCATTGGCACGGTAAGCTCTCAGTTAATAACTGTGGAAGTGCTCATAAGAACACTAAGCTGAGAAGCAGGCATTGTCCTAGTGGGGACGTAACGCTATGAAGAACAAGAACGTAGAACAAATCACGATCAAAATCATTGTCGAGACAACATGTACGCCCAATGTTAAAATTGATGTGTTTGGTCGATGGGCCAACAGATGGCGGTAGTGTGTAAACGTCAAACGCGAACAATAACGATGCAAGCGCGGCGAGTGGTGGATTGACCACCTACAATATATTTGAATCGACCGTTAAAAAGGTAGCCGATGGACAACAATGAGAGTGTGACGTCTGTTTATCTGTGATTTGACGTAACGCGAAAAAGCCTCCAGCTATAGATGAGAGTACTGATGTGAAAAACACGGCTAAGCAGGCTGTTTTCGTAAGAGGAAGTGATGTTCATTTCCAAATGGGGACGGACCTGGTGTAGTGGTTAGAACACTCGCCTCTCACGCCGAGGACCTGGGATCGAATCCCATCCCCGACATAGTCACTTATGACGTAAAAAGTTATAGTGACGACTTCCTTCGGAAGGGAAGTAAAGCCGTTGGTCCCGAGATGAACTAGCCCAGGGCTAAAAATCTCGTTAATAAAGTCAAATCAATCAATCAATCATTTCCAAATCACGGAAGAATTGGCAGCTTTGGTTCCTATGAAAGGTTCAGTGTGGGGTGAGATGGCAACAGTGTGTTTGTTTCGTCTCGACCCAGTTGTTTGTCACCAATCAATCAGTCATAGTGGAGTGGATTACAAAGGAGGACGTTTGTTCCGAGGCTGTTGCCTGCGTGATGTATGATTTCCCAGCTACAGTTTGATGTTACACAGGGACAACAACCGGCACGGTAAATGGCTGGGCATGGCGTACCATTGGTACCTCGCGTACCTGCAGGAATAAAATAAACCTTTGTGTGGAACTTAGCATTTTGCCCAGCAACTCTTATACTTACCTTCCCGTGGTACTGGTCGAAGAACGAGCAACCTTAGGAAACATCGGGTAACCAACCCCGGTGGGAGCTTTGGTCGTATGCTGACAGGGAAGAGTGGGTTTGCTTCTGCAAACCTGGAGCGTCTGTACTCCATATTAGGAGCGGCTCACAACAGCGTCTGTTCCCCATATCAGGGGCGGCTGATCATCTTCCGAATGCCAGAGAAGGACTCTAAGCTAAACTGTACACTATGGTCATCCGAATTTAAGGGGGAATGGTCCTCCGGAAATCTAGGGAGTTGGTGTCAGGCCCTGCAAGTCAGCCGTAAAAACACTTCAGCACAGGAACGTCAACGAGAGAATACGGACCGGAACAATCGGCAAAGACCACAGCGACGTAAAGGGACTAGCGATTGGAAGCTCGGTACGTGGAACTGTAAATCTCTCAACTTCATCGGGAGCACACGCATACTCGCCGACGTACTGAAGGACCGCGGATTCGGCATCGTAGCGTTGCAGAAAGTGTGTTGGGAGGGATCAATGGTGCGAACGTTTAGAGGTAACCATACAATCTACCAGACTGCAGCAACACACGAGAGCTGAGAACAGCTTTTATAGTGATGGGTGATATGCAAAGGTGCGTGGCCGGTCAATAAGAGAATGTGCAAATTAAGATTCAAAGGCCGTGTCTTCAACTTCAGCATAATAAACGTGCACAGCTCTCACTCCAGAAGCACTGGTAATGATAAAGACGCTTTTTACGCGCAATTCGAACGCGAGTACGACAGCTGCCCAAGCCACGACATCAAAATCATCATAGGTGATTTGAACGCTCAGATTGGCCAGGAGGAGGAGTTCAGACCGTCGATTGGAAAGTTCAGCGCCCACCGGCTGACGAACGAGAACGGCCGACTGATATCCACCTATATCCAGCATAGCCTCCCGTATCGGCAAACCTGGAGATCACATCAGCAGACAGAATCGCAAATCGACCACGTTATGATCGATGAAACAACCGAATGTCGCAGCATCTTTAGGCAGCGTTGCCGAGTGAGGGTGAGCTCGATAGAGCCCCTCTTGAGGACTGCTGGAGGACAGTCAGAGCAGCCATTAACTTCCGCGTTTCTTGAGAACGATACGGCAACTCCATCTCTTGGCATTCCACGGTGACAGTGTGCGAAACTGCTTGAACATCTTGGGCGAACACTCCAGTTCGCTCGAGTCTCGGCGGGGACTACGACAGGGCGACGGACTTTCGTGCCTGTTGTTCAATATTGCGCTTGAAGGTGTCATGCGGAGAGCCGGACTTAACAGTCGAGGCACGATTTTCACGAGATCCGGACAATTTGTTTGCTTCGCGGACGACATGGATATTATTGGGATAAAATTTGAAACGGTAGTAGATATGTTCACCGCCCTTAAAAGCGAAGCAACAAGAGTCGGGCTAATGGTGAATGCGTCGAGAACAAAATACATGCTGGTTGGCGGAACTAAGCGCGACAGGGCCCGCCTAGGAAGCAGTGTCACGATAGACGGGGATACCTTCGAGGTGGTGGACGAGTTCGTCTACCTCGGATCCTTGTTGACGGCTGACAACAATGTTACTCGGGAAATACGAATGTGCATCATCAGTGGAAGTCGTGCCTACTATGAGCTCCAGAAGAAACTGTAGTCAATAAAGGTTCACTCCCGCACCAAATGCACGATGTACAAAACGCTCATAGGACCGTAGTCCTCTACGGGCATGAGACGTGGACTATGCTCGAGGAGGACTTGCAAGCTCTTGAGGTTTTCGAACGTGGAGTGCTAGGGACGATCTTCGGCGGCGTGCAGCAGAATGGCGTGTAGCGGCGAAGGATAAACCACGAGCTCGCTCAACTCTACGGCGAACCCAGCATCGTGAAGGTAGCTAAAGCTAGAAGGATACGCTGGGCAGGGCATGTTGAAAGAATGCCGGACAACTACCCTGTAAAGATGGTGTTCGCTTCGGATCCGGTTGGAACAAGAAAGCGTGGGGCCCAGCGAGCTAGGTGGACCAGGTGCACATGGAGAGCGTGGGTCGCAGTCGGGATAGAGAAGCGGCCATGAACCGAGTAAATTGGCGAAATATTGTTGGCGAGGTTTTATCAAGATAATTGATGTAAAACCAAATAAATAAATAATGATCGTAATTGTGTCAATAAGGCCCAGTCGCCAGGCTTGGGAAGTGATTCCCAACAACATAGTTGACGACCTGAGTCTAAGCTTCAAAAATGTAAAGCTGTAATCGACAATAAAGGATTCGCTACGAAATATTGGGAACCGACCAAGATTTGAGGATGTTGGGGACTAAACTCCTCTGGCTGGCGTTGATGTGGAGTGAACGAACTCTAGTTGCCGTTTATGTAGGTTGAAAACGAAAACTTTGCGATCTTTCACACTTTAAAAAATACGGATTACGGTGAAATTTCACCGTAATCTCAACAGCTGAAGGTTTGGTGAAAAATCACCGAACAATCCGTAAAATCTTTGAACGAAATCATAAAGAAAAACAAGAAAATGGTTTGACCGGGATTCGAACTCTCGACCTATCGATCAGGAAGCAGGCTTGCTACCACTAAACCAAGAAGAAAAAGAAGACGAGAACAATACAAACGTTCACTTACTACTCTGACACAAGAACAACCAACACTCAAAGATATAGCCGTCAATTACAACGATGAAACGAAAAAGCTACGCCCAATCCTACTAAAGTTTGGTTTCGAGTTAGTTTTTACCAGTAGAAACAACCAACTCCAAACTCTCCTAGGTTCAACAAAAGACACAATTGACAGTTTATATAAATCAGGCGTTTACCAAATTACATGCAACCACTGCAATAAAATTTACATAGGACAAACAAAACGGACTCTCAATACACGTTTTAAAGAACACGTAGCAGAAGTTACTAAAGCACACCCAGAAGACCCAGAAAAAGGACATGTTAACGCGACTTCCACACCGGAGGATAAATTAAAACGCTTGCTGATTCGATTTTCACTGTTCAACGGTTTATTCGAAACTGATTTGACCTATGCCAACTGGGTGATATTTATACTCGCTTAGACAATAAGCGTGTAGAACTTTCCATTTGCTAAATACACTATTGTTGCCTAACGTATTATTAGCGTGCTTTCGAATGCAAAGTGTAGCAGCGCCTGAACATTCTAGCATACTGTCAATTCAAGCAAAACAAAAACAATAGTTCTGGTATGTTCTAGTGGCATCATTGGCATAAAGGTGAGTATGAATTCATTAGTTCTAATTGTTTTCTTCTATTTTAGGTATGTTCGAGAACGATCCAGGTGAAAGAGATGGTGAGTATGCTGTGTGGATTGTTGTGGTGTGTTTGTTGGGCTGCCGGCATGAGGCATGATCGTCTGCCGGTCGAAACTTCCCGGCAGCTTGCTGGCGGCCTCAACATTCCGCCCATCAATTGCGCAGTCAATTCATCGGTAGCTTGTGAAGATTGTGGATTGATTGTAACAGCTCGCCATCCTTTACCTTTAGCTTGACGAGTCGAGGATGGCCATCCGATGAAGGCTTAAGTTCAACGACTCTTCCCAATGCCCATTGAGTGGGCGCTAATCGCTGATGTCGAAGCAGGACTAAGTCTCCAACTTGTAGCCCCTTGGTTGACTGATGCCATTTTCCCTTAATTTGTAGCTCAGGAACATACTCACGACTCCAACGATCCCAGAAATGTTGCCTCAGTTCGTGGATATATTTGAAGCGTATGTCGTAGGTTTCGTCTGAACTTGGAATGATATGTTGTTGATTCGGTGTGGTTAATGGTCGTCCAATCAAGAAATGTCCAGGAGTCAATGGTTGGACATCGTTTGGGTCGCTTGAAGCTGGTGATATGGGACGTGAGTTTAGGATACCTTCAATCTCTGTCAAGAGAGTGCTAAATTCCTCAAATGTTAGCCGGACGTTTCTGGTGACGATGTTCAAATGGTGCTTTGCAGACTTGATGGCGGCCTCCCAGAGACCACCCAGATGTGGAGAACCAGGTGGGATAAAGTGCCACTGTGTTCCTCCTCGTGCTAACATATCGGCAACAGAGTTGTTATGGTCAGGGCTTTGGATTGTGCGATACCACTGGATCATCTCCTTCGCTGCGCCGACGAAATTTGTCCCGTTGTCGCTGTATAGATGTCCACAATGGCCTCGCCGAGCGACAAACCTTCGTAACGCCGCCAAGAAAGCCTTCGATGAAAGTTTGCTGACTGCCTCGATATGGACGGCTCGAGTGACGAAACAAACGAACATGGCAATATACCCTTTTGTGGTTGGTGATCCGGGTCCTCGTCGTTGTACTAGCGTGATCGGTCCTCCGTAATCGACTCCGGAAATGTAGAAGGGTGGCACAGGTTGGGTTCGTTCTGGTGGTAGCTGCCCCATTATTTGTTGTTGTAGGCCACGCTTTGGATTGAATTTGAAGCAAGGCACGCATTTCCACACTGTGTTGCGCGCAAGATTTCGACCATGTGGGATCCAGTAGGTGCGTCTGACTGTAGCCAAGAGAGATTGTGCACCAAGATGATGGTTTTGAAGATGCTCGTGGTGGAAAATTAGTTGAGCTAGACGACTTGTCGGTGAAAGAATTAAGGGATGCTTGATGTCATACGCCAACTTCGATCGGGCAAGCCTACCGCCCACCCTGAGCAGACCGTCGTCCAAAAATGGAGATAACGAAAGCAGCTTGCTGTGTTTTGGTAACTCCTTCTGCTGTGCTAGGGCTTGTATCTCCGCTGGGTATGCTAATTGTTGAGAGCAGGGCTGGGAAAAAATCTGAAACTCATTCTACAGTAGCCAAACAAAGCCAATCACAGTCAGCGAAGCCAGTGAAACTCACGCCTATCGCAGCTGTAGGCAAAGAGCCTTGAAAATTGCAAAACACCCGTTGCTAGGGGCAACTCAAAATTACTGTAGAAAAATGTTCTATTTCCCGCTGCATTTCCCGCATTTAGAGCCTTCAATGACACTAACGATTTAGAAAATTCATGCACCCAAAATAGGCTACTTGATGAGATTCACGTTTTTGAGCTACTGTACTGGGAAAGCCACGTGATTTTCGCGAAATTCAAGCCTACTACTATTACCATTCCCAGCACTGGTTGAGAGTATCGAACGAGTATTGCCTTTGCTGTTTCGTGCTCTTCCACGGAAAGCGGTCCAACGCTAGGTGCTTCGTCAGAACGCTGGCAGTTTTTGATGAATCGATTTACCCAAGCTACAATGCGAACTAGCTTGATGAAGGATGACTGACGATGCATTAGTTGGTCGATAACTTCATTGGTGATGACGACAAAGGTTTGAACCGAATCTTGTTTCCTCATTTCCTTTTGGACAATAGCTTCTTCCTCTGTCGTTAGTTGTATACCCGTCGATTCCATGCATGAGGCGTCATTCCATTGGGGTCCTTCCCACCATAATTGAGATGATTCTAAGGCACTTGGTGTTAGTCCACGACTTAGCAAGTCCGCTGGATTGTCCGTTCCTGGGATATGCCTCCAGTTCACGGCGGGAAGAGAAGCGTTGATTTCTGCGACGCGATTTGAGACAAAGGTCTTCCATCGTGTTGGGCTACCAGCTATCCAGGCCAGTGTAGTCGTAGAATCACTCCAGGCAACCGTTTGATGAATTGGGATTCGCAGGGCTGCCTTTACGGTATCGATGAGATGGGCTAGTAGCACGGCTGCGCAAAGCTCTAGTCGAGGGATCGTAGGTCTGTTTATTGGTACAACCTTAGATTTGGAGCATAGCAGCCGAGAGCTGACGTTTCCTGCCTTGTCGATGGCTCGAAGATATAGCACCGCTCCATATGCGATGTTTGATGCGTCGCAGTAGCCATGCAGAAGTAGTCTCATTGGATGATCGATGTTCATGCATCGGCGTGGAATTTTGATGCTTTCGACGTCATGGAGATTTTCTACGTAGTTTTGCCACCGTTGCTTCATAGATTCTGGCAAAGGATCTGACCAGTCGATTTGAAGTTGCCAGAGTTCCTGCATGAATGCCTTTGCAGGAATGATCGCCGGTCCGATGAGCCCCAGAGGGTCGAAAATCTTGGCAATCGTGGACAATATGTCTCGCTTGCACGAGACCGTTTTTTGCTTGTCGCAGGTTGAACTGAACGTGAAGACATCTTCTCCAAAGTGCCAACGGATGCCTAGTGTCTTGAGACTGGCATCTGGATCGAGCTCTTGACTCAGGCTGACTGCTCTGTCGGGTGGGGGAATGTCATGCAGTACTGCTGGTTCATTAGTTGCCCATTTTCGAATAGAAAAGCCGCCGCGTTGCAGGAGTTCAGTGATCTGTCGACGTTTTTCGATTGCTTCTTCAATGGATGATGCACCAGTCAGACAGTCGTCGACATAAAAGTCCTCCATTGCTTCCTGAGCCAAAGGATACAAGTGTCCATCGTCATCGCCCAGTTGCTTCAATGTTCGTGTTGCCAGAAACGGTGCGCAAGCCATTCCGAAGGTCACAGTGTTCAGAGTGTATTCGGCGAGATGGTGATCCCTCTCTTGCCATAACATTCTGATGCGATGCCTGTCTGCGTCACTGACGTTGATCTGAAGATACATTCGCTCGATGTCCCCAGTGATGGCTATTTTTGGCGTACGGAAGTTCAGCAAAATTGCGTAGAGATTGGTTTGAACAACAGGGCCCACCATGAGGAGATCGTTGAGGGACACGCCGTTCGAAGATTTTGCTGATGCATTGAACACCACCTGCAACTTGGTAGTGGTACTCTGTTCCTTCAATACTCCGTGGTGGGGTAGATAGATGACGCGATCCGGTGGACTTGCTGGTTCTGCTTTGGATATGTATCCAGCCTCGATGAACTCGTTGATGTAGTCGTGATATAACTCGCTTAGCCTTGGATTTCTCGTCAGCTTACGTGATACTGCGTTGAACTGGTGTAAAGCAGAGTAAGCAGTTTCTCCGATGACCGCAGGGTCCTTACGAAACGGAAGCTTGACGATGTATTTTCCAGATGAATCCCGAACGGTGGTTTGTGTGTAGTGTTCTTCACAGAGACGTTCTTCTTCGGTGAGATGTTTCGTTGGTTGTAGATCTTCCAACTCCCAGAATCGTGCCACCAAATTGTTCAATTCATTTGTCTCTTCCTAGTGTAGCGAAGTGGTGAAACAAAGTGCGGCTGAAGAAGTTGATGAAGTATTTGCTGAAGTTTCAGTGTCGTAGATGCCGGCCACGACCCATCCAAGCTGTGTGCTTTGCAGAATAGGCCGCGTCTCTCCAAGCGATATTCTTTCGTTGCCGAGAAGTTTGTAGAAAACTCCTGCTCCAATGAGTAGATCTACGTTGCTGGGAATGTTGAATCCAGTGTCTGCTAGCTGTTTACTGGAGGGCAAGTCCCACTCCGAGATGTCGACCGATTTTTGCGGGATCTGATCCGATATCTTGTAGAGCACCGCACATTGTAAATGCTGCCGATACTTGCTTGTGCGGGATCGCATCTCGATCGTTACTGCTTCGGTGATTCTGGTAGATAGTCCAGAAATGCCTTGTAGTGGTATGTCGATTTGTTCACTTCGCAAGCCCAAGCGTGATTTCAAAGCTGTGGTGATGAAACAAGCTTGCGAAGCTGAATCGAGCAGAGCTCGTGCTGCATGTGGCTTCCCTTGCGCATCGATGATGTGTACGACTGCAGTGGCAAGGAAAACCGATGTGTACGCATTGTTGTACGATAGGTTGTTGATGGTACGGACGGGTGTTTGGTGCGTCCGTTCGTGGAAACGATGGCTGGCATCGTGAAGAAGGGTGTGATGCTGTTGGCTGCATTTTTTACATTTGGTGGACGTGCATGAGTTCCTTCCGTGTCCCTCTCGGAGGCAGTTGAGGCACAAGCCGTGTTGATACGCTAACTGTAGTCTCTCCGATGGTTGAAGATTTTGGAACCTTCTGCACATGTACAATAGATGTGCTCGCTCTTTGCACAAAACACAATTCGTTGTCGATGGCTCGTTGGTTGCGATGAAACTAGAGCTTTGACGAAATGACGTTGTCTTCGGTGGAACCTTGCTACTCACATGCGACGATGGTCGATGAGCCGATTCCATGGTATACGCTCGTTGATCGAGGAATTCCAAAAAGTCGTTGATGGTAGACGGGTCAGCTGATACATCGGTAATGGAAGTCTTGTTCGCCCAGAGTTGACGTGTTTCTGGGTCCAGCTTGGCGAGTAGTAGATGGATGAGCCAACAGTCTCTCTCCTCTCTTTCAGACGCCTTGAGAGCTCGTACTACGTCGTCGGCGGTACTGTACGCTCGTCGGAGATTGGCGGCCGTTGCGACGTTGGTAGTGGGTATGTCGAGATAACGCTGAATCTGGTGACTCACGATCTGATCCTTTCTGTCGAAACGTTTCCTCAATGCCTCTAACGCCCCTTGGTAGGCTCGGTCTTCAACCTTGACGTGACGAAGTAACGCTGCTGCTGCACCTGAGGTATATGTTTTGAGGTACAGTAGTCGTTGTGCGTCAGTTAATCGTGGATTGTTATGGACCGAGCTGGTGAATAGATCGTAGAACGACGTCCATTCTCCGTAATCTCCCGAGAATGTTGGGAGAATTCCTTTCGGAAGGTTCAACTCGGGTAGACCGACCGTTGTAGCGTTTGGTTCGGGTGCTTGACTCACAGTACTGGTCGAGGCTGCGACGATCGGATGTTCTCGGTGTTGAACCACACGCTGAAACTGTGTGATCATGGCTTTCACCGAATTGTGCTCTTGATCTGCCTTATTCCCAATCTTGACAATGTCCTCTAGCAAGTCGTCGTCTTCACAGAGGTCCAAAATTCCTTCTTGAAGCTTCCTATAATCCAGCCACCATTCCTTCAGGCACTCCATTTCAGCATCTAGGTCATCACTTCGTGCTATAGCGGGATCCATAGCACTCACTCGAGACCGTATACCGGCGAGACGGCCCATCAAGGCGGTACGTTTTCTCACTAGGCTATCCATCACTACTTCACTTTCACTTACTATCCTGTCTACAGCGCCAAATTTTAATGTTAACGCGACTTCCACACCGGAGGATAAATTAAAACGCTTGCTGATTCGATTTTCACTGTTCAACGGTTTATTCGAAACTGATTTGACCTATGCCAACTGGGTGATATTTATACTCGCTTAGACAATAAGCGTGTAGAACTTTCCATTTGCTAAATACACTATTGTTGCCTAACGTATTATTAGCGTGCTTTCGAATGCAAAGTGTAGCAGCGCCTGAACATTCTAGCATACTGTCAATTCAAGCAAAACAAAAACAATAGTTCTGGTATGTTCTAGTGGCATCATTGGCATAAAGGTGAGTATGAATTCATTAGTTCTAATTGTTTTCTTCTATTTTAGGTATGTTCGAGAACGATCCAGGTGAAAGAGATGGTGAGTATGCTGTGTGGATTGTTGTGGTGTGTTTGTTGGGCTGCCGGCATGAGGCATGATCGTCTGCCGGTCGAAACTTCCCGGCAGCTTGCTGGCGGCCTCAACAGGACATGTACACCATTTCAAATCAAAATTTGCAGAACATATTTACAATGAACAACATTTCCTTAACACAAAAAATATCAAACTCTTACAACATATTTCAAATCCTTGGAAGCTTGACGTAGCGGGAAGCATAGAAATTTTCAAAGAAAACAACAATAAATTACTAAACAAATATCAAGGAAATGGGTACTCTTGGCTATTTAGACTTATACCTAACCTTCCAAACAAGCAGGAATTTGTAATTTTGACAATCCTTTCATTTGATTAGGTACACAATTAAAAAATGACCCTCTGTATACGATTGCAGGTAGAATCTAGTTCTAACACACACACACACACTTTTGTCTAGTATAAATAATAGATCCATGCGATGTTCTTCTCAAGTCGAGCACTCGACACTGAAGAAGGCTGTAAGTCGCAGACGAAATAGGCCTATCTGTCAAGATAGGCAACACATATAAGAGTTTAAAGGTATTTGCTCGCCTAACTAGTGATTTGAATATTTTATTTTTTTTTTTTTTGCAAAAAGTGAAGTGTTAAAGTTTAATTTGTAGTTTTAAACATACTCTAATAATCCCTCCACTAAATTTGATATAAAAAAGTGTATTGGAAATCGGTTGAGCTGAGACCTAAAGTGTGTGCCGATGAAAAATTACTTATTTTTTATTTTCAAAAAAATATATCTCAAAAACTAAAAAACATACATCGCTGAAAATGAGAACTGCAATAGTCGCTTTGGTCCCGAGGCCTCCAAAACAAGAAAAAAACGGAAATTATTATTAATTTTTCATGTAAAAAAACAACTTTTGTGAAATTTTATATTTTACCTGAGAAGTCAAAATCTTTAGCTTTTATTTCGTCCAAAAAGATTGAAAATCGGTCGAACGATTCGAAAGTTAGAAATTTTGCAAAATCGATATTTTTCTGGTCATACCGTTTCGAAAATGATCACCCTAATAAAAAAATCCAAAAACACGATTTGGATTAGGAACAAAATAGAAAATTTTCACGGAATTCGGTGACCCACTAGATCGGCTTTCATGAAATGGCTGTATATTTGATGCTCATTAGTGCCTCCCAGTGGCACTATGGAGCACCAATCAGGCATGCTAATTTTATAAGTTTGGTCTCTTTGCATAACCAGCAACTTTACTTAAAACACCAGCTCAAGGTATCTAAAAGAAGTTCAAACCAAGGTTTTTATAATGACAGGTTTACCGATCTAAGCAGTCAATTGGTGCGCGGTGTGGTTAGCTGCGGGGAAGGTGGAATTGACAGCTGGCGAGTTGGCTAGCTGGCGTGTTTGTGTACACTGCTTTTCACTCTACCGTTTCTATGGGGTTGTTAGGGAATGTTTATTCCAACTGTATTTAGTGAAGTGAAAATTTTCTCCAGCAGAGGATGTGCCACGGTGTTGCCGTCTTGTGACTTTAACTCGTAATTTTATTTTGTTTTACGGCTATAGCGGTCATGCGACTCAAAGCTAAAGGGAGTCTACACGGAGAAATATTTTTACCTAATTTTTGAGTTTACTTTACCCAAAATTAAGTATATCGATTAAAGTTTCAACCCAAAATCTCTCGGTTTTCTCTTTTTCCCACACGAATGTTGTCAAAAATAGAGAGAGCTGCATCTACCCAATGGGGGTACTTTGGCCCAATAAGCCAAATTTGGGTAAATGCAACTTTTCTTATGTTTGGGTCGAAAGAACTCAATTTTGCGTTAAATCAACCCAAAATTGAGTATATTTTTCTAATGGAATTAAAGCCAAACTACCTAGTGGGGACCTTGGAAATTTAGCCAAAATTGAGTTATTGGGCTCAACTACGGAATTGCGTTGAAACAACCCAAAATTGAGTTGAATTCCGTCTCCGTGTATAGAAGCAAATGATGGAAACGAATAGGTACATAGGCGTCGCAAGGGAGCGACAAGATTGAAAATTTTAATTAGGTGGTGAAAATTGAGCAAGCCATTTTAAAGTCAGTAAGCATCGAAGCGTCCTGTATTTTGCCTAGCTTCTCTACTGGAAAAGGGTTGGCTCAAAGCTTTGAGCTTTGCTACCAACACAGGCAAAATACAGGAGGCTTCAATGTGCTCTTATACTGACGGCAATCAACCGAACGGTTCTATCGATCGATGACTGATATTGGGAATTAACACGCAGTCAAAGATGGTTTGTCTTTATCATGTGTGCTCTTCCCGCCAGTCACCACATGATCCTATTAGAACTGCATTTCTTATTAGCCAAATTTTTCATACATAGGAGAAGGTATCGATAGTGATTGTAAAATGGCTTGCTCAATTTTCACCACCTAATTAAAATTTTCAATCTTGTCGCTCCCTTGCGACGCCTATGCACCTATTCGTTTCCATCATTTGCTTCTATAGACTCCCTTTAGCTTTGAGTCGCATGACCGCTATATCCGTAAAACAAAATAAAATAAAACAATCACGGTCGATACCTTCTCCTATGTATGAAAAATTTAACTCGTAATTTCATAGTGATTCTACTACAGCGGGGATTCGCTGGTTGGAACACGACTGCCTTCCATCTAGCGAATCCGTCCCGTTAGTTGGAACGACTGACAGCAGGTGAAAATGCTGCAGACTAACGCAGATGGAGAGCAAATCGTCATGATTCGCACATAAACATGCACATTTATTCTATATATGGAGACTTCAATGCGACGATGCTCAGACGTCAAAGTCAGTTTGACATCTAGTCTTGACATTCGAGTGCTTTTTAGTTGGAATATTTTTCAACCAGTGAACATCCAACAATCGAGTCATTCCATGTAGCGGAGCTCCAACGAGCGAATCCCCACTGTATCAGCCACACAGATGTGGTGTAAAAGAAGTATTCTATACCTACTTCGTCATGTCATGCACCTGATATCCAAACAACCAAAACAAACTCGCAAGCTGTCACTTAGCATTTCAAAATGACGGAATGGGAAATATGACACATTGGACTACCTCCCTTCTAGATACCGTATAGTTCAAACCTTCAATCAGAGTATTCTGCCAGGTTGAAAAAATAGTTGACAGATGGCAAATTTGTTTTGCACGATCAAGTCAGCAAGCCATGCAATCCATGAAACATCTCTCTCAAAATTATTTGATTTTCAATCACGTTTTCTTATCTAATCCTTATCAGTTCTGATCTACGTTGTTAATTTATTGACAATCTTGTTTTAATTATCCCTTTAGCAAAACTCCACATCACCAGCATCCTTTTTAAATCTGTAGATTACAAAATAAAAACGGCAGATTAAAGTAGGATTCGATCTAATAGCCTTTGAGCAATCTGGATTGTAATATTTCAATATAATACATATCGAATTATAAAGCCAACGGGTAACATCCAATATTCAACACCTAAACGATTCACCTGGCCATTTCAGCTGATCGCTCCCGGTGGAGAATAATGCAACTCTGTACGGAATCATCTTCAAGTGCACGGCACAGGTATCGAGGCTGGCACTAATTAACCACCGGTGCATACCCGCATAGAAAAATACATTTTGGTTTACATTGCAAACAATACATTTACTCTTACTGGTATGGTTAATGCATCGCAAATTGTTGCTTTTATGTTGAACAATATGAAATTGAAAGCTGTATACTGTAATGAACAGTTTGACTAATCTATATCAAATAATGGTAACCCAAGCAACCAATAGTTCGGATTGTACTTAAGCAGTGAACTCCAGAGTTCACTTTTGGTACAAATCTAGTTTCAGTGAAACTTTTTCGCTGATTAATAGAACACCATGGATATTAAATGAACTTCATTCTCAGAGAAGTAACTTATGAACTCATCAACAACTTGAAAGTTCAGAACAAGTTTGAACTGAACTTCTTTTGTACTTGAAGGTAACAATCAAACTTAAATGAACTTTATGTAAACTGTAAAGTTCGGTTAACTACTTAAAAAGGGAGCTGATTAAGCCAAAACATGCCATTTTATCCGAACTAGTGGTTGCTTGGGAATATATCAAACTGTTCACAAATTGTAAAATGTTATAAAGATGAAGGATTATGATAAATAGTTCCAATGTAACATTACCTTTTGTGAAATTGTTGCAATTCCTATTACGAAACATACACACACACGTATAAATTGTACTATATAACACCGTACGTTCAACAGT
Organism: Aedes aegypti; assembly: GCF_002204515.2. Lineage (NCBI taxonomy): Eukaryota > Metazoa > Arthropoda > Insecta > Diptera > Culicidae > Aedes > Aedes aegypti. The sequence goes on from NC_035108.1 coordinate 35,070,052, forward strand.
TTGACAAACTGTTCCACACATTGGTGTTAGTGAGCGATCTAGTGCTAGCGGCACTGTCTTGTTTATTTCAACCGAAAGTGGCGAAAAAATCAACTAAAAATCTGTTAAAAAGTGAAAAAATCCTTTAATTAAGTAGCGGACCATTAGAAGTGTGGTTCGCAGTTAGCTAGTTAGCTGGAGAACAAGGTGAAAGTGAAATAATATCCATGGGAGAATGGAAACATTTTTCACCGACGTCCTAGGCAGCAGCCACCGGAAGAAAAACATTGAAGAACAATTCCTCCTTGCGATCTTTAGATACTAAGATCGTATGTAATTGTTTGGTAAGTGTCATCATCAATTAGTGTTCCTAATTATACAACAATAAGTTTTTGATTTACTTATCTTTCTTCGGTGTTTACAGAATTAAAACCTTTGATGGCGTGGATACTACAAAGCTCCAGCACGGTGAAGTTCCAGAAAGCCCAAAATAAATTTATATCTCACACTTAAGTGCAAAAAAGTGACAAGAGAGTGCATGTTATTTCACGAAATATATGAAAAAATGTCAAATTTTGACAAGTATTTTGATTTATTTTCAAGTAAAAAGAAATACATTTTTTCCATACGGTAAACACATAAGTGAACAATTCCCTAAACGGTTTAAGTACTATAACGCACCGTAAACCAACAATTACTCATACGTTAAAAAATGTAATTCAATGTTATAGTTCAACCATTTTAAAAGTGTATCCCTTACTGTGGATAAGGCAAAATGTGGATAGTAAGTCCATCATTTGGCAAATTGTTTTTGAAAAATTTTGTTCGGAGAAATTGGCGATTTTAAATGGTGACATAACATAACCGCCAATTACCCATATTGTGATTTGACCAATCACAATTTCGCAAATTGTTAAAACCGTTTCCCGTACAGTTGGTTTATTGTTTTTTTCGATGTTTTACGAAATTGTCTTTAATGGTTGGAACAATATGAGAAACAGTACCGGTATGGTTGATATTTATTCGGGTAGATTTTAAACAATGCTCAATTTTAATTGAAAGCACTGTTTCAAATATTGTTATATTGAATCAAACGGTATCTGAAAACAGTAAAACTAAAACTTATTTTGTACCGTTTTGACTCATATTCCGAACACTTAAGGCCAACAGTGACTTCAAATGCATCTGATTGGCATAAATTAGCTGATATTTGTGAAAATTTTAATTTCTTCGCAAAGTCTAACTGTTGGCTGGTGGGTGTACCGATAATAATGTTGAATTAATTAGTTTTAGTATTTTTTTTACGTAAAACTATGGAACAACATTTTGATTCAAATGGCGAACACTGTGTTAATTCTGTCTTATATTCCGAACACCTTGATTCAAATTCCTAACAGTACGAATACATCGTATTCAGATGAATAATTTCACAAATAAATTTATCTGAGCTTGTTCTACTGGTCTCAAACTAGAGAATCATCACTCCTGCGGTATAAATTATATTGGAGACGTTTATTTAAATTTAATTGCAATTGACTACCATTTCCTTGTCATTTGGTGACATATTTCAGCGAAACATTTCAACCAAATTGCCATACAAAAACTGAGTGTTCGGAATATGAGTCTGTTCGGAATTTGAAACAGAACGGTATTAAGGTTCCAGTATGAAATTTTCCACTCACTCAAGACGCTACATGATCACTCTACACTCAATAAAATCAAACCGTAAAAAAATATTCAGTCGCAAAACCCGTCAAAAACTCGTGAAACCCGAATGTTTTTGTTTACGTTAGAAAGGATTACTATTATTTAACCAGACTAACAAGAAATTATTGCCGTGTGTGAGTAAACTGTGGAAATACGAGATAATGAGTCAAAAAGGTGAGCCAACTCATCCATGATTTTTCGACTGCTGAGTTGAGTGATCGAAAACTCACGCATGAAAAATCTCAAGCGTGAGTTATGAGAAATTGAGTTTCTCACAACACTGATATCCCACAAGTTGTTGATTGATCCCCCAAGTTTTTTGACAAAGCGAAATTTTGGATCACCCTACCTCCCAGTTAACAGAGCTTCTTTTCATAGCCGTTAATCTGCACACCATCAACAACAGAGCGCGCGCGTTCGGTGGGTTGTAAAACCAATCGTAAAACCATTTCACCGAGCAAACATCAAGCAAGTACCTATCAATTACTGGGCACTGGATTACTTGGCTATGTCTCTCCTTCCTACCGATTCATCTGGAAGCCGAAGTCCGAAGAGGCCTCGATAGCCATTCACGGTCATTAAATCAACACTTGTAGTCGAACCTGGGGCCTTCCTCAGACTAGTGGTAATGTCGGCGGCTACGAAACACAGTCATGCTGAAGAAGTCTGGATTCGATTCCCGATCGATTCAAGATCTTTTCGAAGAAATTTTCTTGACTTCCCTGGGCAGATTATCATCGCACATTCCACACGATATATGAATGCGAAAACGACAACTTTGGCAAAGGAAGCTCTTAGTTAATAACTGTGGAAGTGCTCTTAAGAGCACTAAGCTGAGCTCTGTCCCAGTGGAGACGTGACCCCAACAAAATATGAAGAAGATCACCCTCTTCCAGCACCGCCCGACAATAAATGTGGTCTAAGCTTATGAGAGTCTTTCATTGAGCGGAGCCGTTTTTTGATTTACTATTGTAGCCACTTGGCAAGTGATCTTTTCAGGGGATGATGGGATCAAAAGCAACCAAATTGGATGGTGGCACGCTTTCCTACGCTTTGATGTGATCGGAAGTGTTTAGCTAACCTCAAATAACGATTTAAGCTACAGCCAAAAGCGTAAACGAATGTGTGTTGCGTTGGGACTTGGGCGGAAACGCGCTCAACCTGAACCAAACCATCAAGCGCACGCGAAACGGGATGAACGGTAATCAATCTGCGGAGATTAGTGTCGAAGAGGCGTTTTAAAAATGAAAGACGCTTTTAGTTGGACTAATGAGCGAATCGAGGAAAATTGGCTATGTAACGTATTGGCACTCCCCCTTTGAGGTGATTTAAGATATTGCTCAGATGAACTGTATTGTTTCACACGAGTGGTATCTTTATATAGCTAAACATAAAAAACATACATTTTTCTTTTCAAATACAAGAACATGCTGGCTAGAACATGACCTAACACTAGAAGATTCCCAAAAATAGATTCAATCAGAGTCTTCAATGAAAACTCTTCCGCGTTCTGAAAACTTCAGGAACCTTGCACGGTTTATGTTGCTGAGCTGAAAGTAATCAACTTCGCTTTGGGGATGATCTCCAACATGCCCGCAAACTACTTCTCCGTCTTCTCGGATACCCTCAGTTCTATTGAGGCATTTCGATCGATGAAACCTTTTAAGCATGTATCTTACTTTCTAACAAAAATGAGCAAGCAGATGTGTGCTTTGGTCGAAAAGTCATACAAAGTTATCTTTGCATAGGTTCCCTCAATTTGCCTAATTTAAGGCATTGAGAAGGCGGACTCACTTGCAAAGCTGATCGCTGAGAAAGGTGTGATTTATGGCAGAAGAATTTAACATTAGATATTGTGGAATGTTATTGGGATAGGAAAGGCCATAGGATACGTTTCATAGACGTTCTGGCACTTATGGCACTTATGAAACATATTTTGGTATTGGTTCATATTGGAACAAACTCACCGAATTCTGAATTTAAAATTTCGTCGCAAAACACTGAACAATAAATTCGAAAACCAAAAAAAAATCCCAGCAAATATGAAAACCGAGAAAAAAAATCAAATTGTCGGCTTGTTAATATTTCCCACAAATTGTCTTCGCAAACTGTGCAGTTGATGATGTCGTTTATATGAGCTATTACTTAAAATTGGTGATATTCCATCCTTGTAATTTATTACTCGATTATTGAAATGTAATATGTATATATTATGCCAATGAATAGAAATACTTGCTGCATACTACCTAACATATAATATAATAGCCATTTTATAAATGGATTTGTTTCCACCTGTCATCATTAGCATAATTCCCAAGGCTAGGCGCCGTCCATGATCAACAACCATTCATAATCAGCCCTCACACAAACAGAGCAAAACGCGCTCCTTTCTCCGAGCGAAGAAAGCCTAAAATAACAAATGACCATCCACTGACTCGACGATGGAGCCTTCCCCGGCAAAGCCCAGCATTAGTCAGCATAAAACTCAGATTGCCATCATTATTCAAATTCAAATCAACTCGCACTCAATTCCGGAGCAACCAGCCCCCAAAAATAGCACACGCAAAGAATCTGCCACTGCTGCCGGTGCTCTTATCAGATTACATACCTACCTGGCGTCTTCATTATCGGCCGCGATGTAAGCATTCAGCCTAAACCGATTTGGTGCCAAATTTGCATAACGCATAACTGGGCACGGGTAGTTCGCTCACTCCATCGGACCGACCGACTTTTGGATTTGATGACGGCGCGGTCTAGTTCCTTCCCCGGCTCTCGCGCAGTCTTCAATCGGTCATTAAGGTAATTTGTTCAGGCGGACACACGTATCGACAAGATTCATACATAGTGACAACCAGGTTTGTAAATTATGGTTATGGCGTACCATTGGTACTGGTCGCGTATTTTCTACTTTTTCGTCTTGTCGTTACGTCCCCACTGGGACTGGACCTGCTTTTCAGCCTAGTGTTCTTAGTGCACTTCCACAATTATTAACTAAGGGGCAGTCCATTAATTACGTGTAAGACAATTTTCGGTTTCTTTCCAAACCCCCCTTCTCCCCATGGTAAGATTTTATGTATGAAAATTAAAAATAAATCGTGTGACGCGTAAGAAATCTCAAAACCCCACTCCCTATAACCCCTTACGTAATTAATGGACAGTCCCTAAGACCTTTCTTTGCCAAAGTTGCCATTTTTGTATTCCTATATCATGTGGCAAGCACGAAAATGCTCTATTTCCAGGGAAGTCAGGTAAATTTTTATTATGGAAAGTTCCTGAACCGAACGGAAATTGAACCCAGATACCTTCGGCTTTGCTTTGTAGCCGCGGACTAAAACCACTACACAAAGGAAGTACTTGATAGATCGGAAAAGAAGAGTTACGTCATTGGAAGAAAAGGATTGCCAAGAATAAAGCAGTAGTGTAGCCAGTAAGGGTCCAATATGGAAACATTTTGCCCCTTTACCTTTTTTCAATATTTTTTTCTTGCACCTGGTATGGAACTAATGTATACTGTATGTATGCTTGTTAATTTTAGTTATAACAAAATTGAAAGTAAAACAAAATGAGGGACAGTTGCATTGCCAGAAAATTTACGTCACTCACAGTGCCGAACAAACGTTAAATGGTTTTACTTTATCTTTAAATTACGTAACACTTTCGGAAGAAACTGGTGATATGTTCGGATTTTAAGGTCGGTAAAAATATAAAATGCTGATACAAAACACTAAAACAAACAAAATATTACAAATTTTTACTCTTCCATAACAATTTTTATGTAGAGTAAAATTGTTAACTGATAACTGATTGTTTGCACATGGACACTAGTCATTATCTCTCTCCAGAATACTTTGCATTCTCCCAAGTAGATTATTGGATTAACTAGGCTCGTCAAAACCTCGGAGCTTACCCTAGTTTTCCCCCTATTATTAATTAAGCTCCTTCAATCTATTCTGATGATTTTTTATTATGACCCGTGACTGAAAACAAGCCCTTTCTGATTATACCATTCTGAAAAACAGTCAAGTTACACCATATGTAACACCATCGTGACCTTCTCTATACAGAAAAAAATATATCAAGAGAAAGAATATATTGAAGGCGGTTTAGGGGAAGAAAACGAAAGCAATCCCTGGAATTATGAGGCAATTTTATTCTACTTGGGAAAATGTAAAGGACGTTGAAAAAAGAGATATAGACCAGCGAAACCAGAGGCGCGTAGAGTAAAGTGGGGCAAAAGTTCGAGTGGGGCAAGAGTTTCTTTTTGAGATTTCCAGCTCAAATCAAATCAAAACTTATAAACGTCATGATGGTTCGAATGCTATTCAAGTTAGAAACTTTCACTCCAAATATCATAAAATTCGATTGAGATTTGGAAAAGTTATGACTATTTGTTGTTTTTCGACGTAAATATTGTAATATTTGCTCAAACTTTCGATGCATGGAACCAAATGAAGATAAAATATTTTCCAATATTTTATGTAAGGGCGTTTCTAGGCCTATCATAAGGATGCTTTGACGTGTATTAGTTTTTGCATAAATAGTTTGAATCAATTTTTGGCCCATAGCGGGGCAAAAGTTCGAATCTGCGGGGCAAAAGTTCGACCCATGTAAAAACTCACGGAAAAATTTTCAAATTTCCTAAAATCTACATATTATCTTCAAATTTAGCAAAATTTGCATGATCGTGCGAAAAATATCACAAAAATTTTACATTTCCACTTAGTTTTGCGAAAAACTGCTATTTTTTTGGGTGTATTTCAATTTACCCTGTTTTGGACATTTTTTGATGAAAATTTAGTGAATATTTTTCGACAAACATAAGTTTACGGCTGGTATAAAGTATGCCTGTCATAAAAGTATTGATATTTTGTGTTTTAGCCAACGAACTTTTGCCCCAAACAAGATTCGAACTTTTGCCCCACCGGTGGGGCAAAAGTTCGTTTAAGACAATCAATTTTGAAACTGTTATAACTTAAAATGGGTAAATATTTTGACACAAGTTTGTTCAGCAAAATTATAGCCAATATGTTGAAGGTTCGCTGTATGGTATTTGTTTTGTTTCATCTGCTATAACTTTCCTGGAAACTTTGATTTTACCACTAAGGTCGAACTTTTGCCCCACCTTACTCTACACGTTCGGAATCATGGGTGGGACAAACATTGTCAAATATTTTGTGAACGATGAAGCTAAGAAAAGTTTTAACCTAGGGGTGGGACAGCTTTTGCTTTTGAGCAAGCTCTTGAGTGAGATTTTGAGCAACTCTGAGTAACTCTGGTTGCTTGATTTCATATGCTCATAGCAACCCGTACCCGTCATATCTCGTTGCTATTTGAAAACTGAAGCCGTCAATGATGTGCGTTCTTGATAACAAAAATTTATTCCTTCTAATTTACGGATAGATATTGGTTAGGAAACCTTGGAAAACGTGGAACAGTGCTTGTAGCCTTGGAATTTGTAGAATCCAAGCTACTGAAAAATGTCTGTTCCGAAAATGTTTGATTTTTATACTGAATAGTTCCAGAAGCTGTTGTTCTGAGTAAAAATGTTTTATGAAAGTGGTGCATCCGTTATTCAATTCATGGAGCCGGGACCCGTGTGGCTAATAGCATCAGATTGAATCTAAGTTTCTCTAGAAGTGCGAATTAAGATCCCGCTTCAGTGCACATTTCCCGAAGAAAGTTTTCCTACTCAATAAGCGTTGCAACTGCTATCTATGCTCTCTCTATTACAACACGGTATTAGGAATATTTTCAACTTTCAATGGATTTTATTCATTTCCCAGAAAAAAATAAATTTAAATTCGTTCACCATTAATCATTTTATTACTACGATTAGATCGCAATATTCTTAAGCATATGAATGCGCTCTGTTATGTTTTAAAGAAAGTTTTTCACTCCGAAGCTCACGGAGGTTGGCTTGGACGCGAGACCCACCATGGGTTGATTCGAAATGTCCGGATGCCTCGAATCCCGGACACCGGCCTTAAAAAACATTAAAAAAAAAAATTTCTGCAACTTTTGTGCATGGATAATGTAGAAAACATCTTAATTATGGATGAGCATGAGCATAGATGACCGTACAATTCGTAGTTGCTATTCCGTGATTGACCAGAGCAATCGAAGTTGTACAACTTTAGAGATTTAATAAATGGGGCTTGATATTAGTTTTCCATTCGCCAATAGAAGACATCCTAATCATGGATTCCAAACAAAAAAGTAGCAATTTGGTTTACAACCACCTTGAAAAAGGCCAGTGTACGGCTTTCAAAGCGTCCGGCATTTTGATTCAGCACGGTAAAGTTTTGATGAAATTAGGAAATTGCCATTTTCACTGGGACAACAAATGTGACCCACCGCAAACTTTATTCTCATAATCTGAAATGCAAAATGAGTTAAATTAGCTGTAACAAAAAAAAACATTTCACATATTTAGTACTGTGTTTTGCACTCTTGACGTCAGGTACTATTCAGATCCAAGCAATCGTTATTAGTTGTGAGCAAAAAGCGAGTTACTCAAGCTTGCTCTGTGTTCAAAATGTTGCTCTGAGTAAAGCTGTCCCGCCCCTAGGTTTTAACCCTATGGAATTTTTGGTTGGAAATAGAAAGTCACTATATTTCAGGGGCCCAAACGCAAAGAAGTGTAAGTGACATTTTGGTTAGTTTTTCGTTGAGAATACTAACAAAAATCTACGGTTTCCTAGCTTTTCAACAATATCTTCAGGTGATTTTTCCAAGCAACATAAAAAAACATAATTGTTAGAATAAGAAAATTGCTGAAAACGCTCAAAGTAAATTTTCTCGAAATTAGGTTTTTGTCCCTAACGCCCCTTTGCTTCTAACCCCCTCATTATCATGCCAGTCATTATCACAAGATAAAGAAAGCTTTTTCAGGGTGTCTTCTTATGAACAGAATTGAAATTCCCCGATAATTTCAAGTTCTTCCAGGTTGAATAAAATATAAACCTAACAGGAACCACGACATATTGTTTTTGAGTTCCTTGTGACATTACGACATTTTTTTTTTTAAATTCTTATTGACATTACGATAAATATTACTACTCGTTTTACTGTAGTTTCCTTTCACATATTACTCCGAATATGTCTTTAGGGGTTCGATAGTGGTTTTCCACTTTTTCGATATTGGAGAATTGGAAGAAAATCAAACAAATTTTTTTTAGAAATTTATCTAATGAAAATTTGAAAAATCCAATGGGTTTGGAAATTTTATTTATTTTTATTTTCAAAGGAAATATTGTTATGGTATTTTTTTTTTAATAAAATGCTGGTGAAAAGCCGAGAGAAATTCCTGAAGGAACTAAATATCGAATCCCAGAGTAATTCTTGTAAAATTTCATCGAATAACGTGGGGAACTTTTGAGCAATTTCCAAGAGTAATCGTGGATGAATATCTGAAATAATCCTTATGAAAATGCTTGGAATAAATGACAAAATTGGTGCAAGAATCATTGTAGGGTTTATTTAAAAATTGTCGAAACATTTTTTATTTTCAAGGAGAAAACGGTGGAAGAATTATTGAAAAAATATGTGTTTTATGAGAAAATTACTGGAGTTAATAGCGTTGGAATGCTCTGGTTTGCCTATAAATACATTAAGAGAAATTGGTTCCGAGTAGTCATAAACCAACGAAATTTCAAACATATGACAGTTAAAGTTAGACCAAACACTAGACAAAAACGATAAATTAATTTCCCCTGAAGAAGACACAATCCCCGTGTCGAAACGTTCGGTTAAAATAGTGATAGTTCTCTATGGATGTTCCAGAAGCTTCTCAAGAATTACTTCCAGGAATGTTCACGGCAATTTGTCCCAAACACATAGAGGGTTAGTCGTAGATTTTTTTCATAAACCATAGAATTCAGAAATGCCCTTTAGAATTATTCCATTTGTTTTTCTAACCGTTAAAGAAGTTCCTTGTAACGATTCTTACAGTTAGGTTACCAGGATTTTCGCTATTGATATTCTCAATCGATCTTGAAAAGAGCTAGAACTTTTGGGGATCATGCACAAATCATGTCACTAGGCATTAGAATACAACGAATAACTTTATTGTGTCATCCATACTCCATAAGAACAAGTATCGAGTTTGTATGTACCGTAAATTCGGGTGTAATTGATCAGTAGGGTGAAATTGATCACCGTGTCACGCGATTTTATTTCTTACTAATAGTGCACCAAGCTCATCGCAACCTATAGTAAATGAACGTTGTTTGTCTTAAATAATGTCTAATTGTGTATAGTGAAGTTTTTTGTGCCACAGAATGTTTATTTCTATGAAAATAATGTAAAATTCTAGAATCAATTTTAGTGTGAAATTGATCATCATCTTTAAACTTTTAGTTCTAAACAAGGATTTGGACATGGTGTAAACCTGAAAGTTTGTGAGGATGCTAACAATATATCTCCAAAACAAATTTTACTATCAAAACTCTTACCAATTTGCTCGTTTTGTCGAAAAATTCAATTTTCTGCAACAAAGTTGGGAAATCCTTTTTTTTTTCGCGTTTTTCGCGGTATTCTTGAAAATTAATTATTGATTGTTTCCATAAATATTGTCTCGTTAAGAATTTGGCAAGCATATTTGGATTCAGGAGGCCCAAATTAAGGATGTAAAGTTGATTTTGAAACTAACAACAATAACAATAATAAGTGATCAATTTCACCACGAAATGGGATTCCCCGATTTTGAATTTTAGACCAGATTTTTGGCACTAACATCACATTTGTTAAAAAATTTCGATGCATGAGCCAATGAGATTCACCGTCGTACTTGTTTTACTGCATTTAGTTGTATGATATTGATAAAATTTTAGAAAGCATACAAGAAAACAGTGAAAAATGATCAATTTCACCCGAAATTATGGTATATTGAAAAGGTGCTAAATAGTTTCTTCTGAACATTATTTTTTGTTGAATCAGCTGTTTTTGTGCGTAGTACATGTCCTACCTGTCCTACCCACTTCCCGCGCCACTGAGCGAAACGATGCAAACAAATTCATACACAAAAAGTGTTGCGGACGTGAGGGAATTGATAAAATATTAGTGAAATACTAGTTTAAGAGTTACGTAGATAATAAAATACATATTATGCAATTATTATGCAGCTGTCTCTTATTTTGTTACAATTATTAATAATTCAAACAATCTATAATCATCAATATATTTGGAAAAATAAAAATATAATCTGAAAAAATGTATATTAAAATTGGCTTACATTTATGCCTTTTCTGGCTACACTACTGGTTCGTATCCCAACAAACTTTGCAATTCTACACATATTTCCAATCTGGAAAACAATCCCATTTTTCTTGTCAGTACTATTTGTATCTCCATATCTTCTTCATTATTCAACTGGCCTCTTTTCAAGCTCTTCTTACTGAAAAAAAAGTTTATCTTGGGTTGTATGATAGATATAAGAAAACAATGAAGTGAACGTAATACTGTCACCAAAATCAACTCGGTTTTATTGGAAAAGTATGTCAAGAAGAACCCATCCTAGTTAGGCCTACGGTATAAAAATACGACTCTATGACACTACCCCAAATGGGTCACTACCCCGAACGCCATTAACCCGAATGCATGACATTTGAGACTAATTCTGATTAAAAGGTGAGGAGATAATTGTATGGTTTCCTTTGACTAATAAACGGCTTTGGCTTAACAATATATTTTTCAAATATTAGGAGATAAAAAAGGAGCAAGCACAGTGAACACTAAACTTACCGAAATTTCGTTAAGCGTCATCAGTGCTTACCAATCTCCTTTGTTCCCCAAGCGATGATTGTCAAAAATTCATGGTAAACAAAAAAATTAGCTGATCACAGCTGTCTCATGGATTGCCTTATTGTCAGTTAAGCTCTTGGTACACTCTTTGCCAAGGGTGCAAATTTTTCCGCACGCATAAGCTAACACTTCAATGGAAGCTTGCGCAGTGACGACATTATTTGTCTCCACCTCTTTCTCTCATTCGGCGTCGCTCCGTATAGCCGAGAGGCTTTAGAAGTTTCACGACACTCTCACCCAAATCTAGTTGAGAGTCTTCCATAGGGCACTTGGTGGCTTTGTTTAGGTGCTAAACGGCTCCATTTTATTCGGCTGGAAAATGCATCGTAGTGCGTTTTTCGTTTCAAACCATTTCCCAGCCGAATCAAATGAGGCCGTATGGCACTAATGCACTAATGTTTAAATGCGTGGAAAAAATCAGTCAGAAAGAAAGAAGTAAACAGTTGGGTTTTGTATGGCTGTGCAGTAAATTTTCTGTAACTGCAAAGCATCCGTCAATACGAGTAGATAAACATGTTTTTGTTTCTTATGTTTTTCATGTCTTTCACCATGCTTTCGCCATATTTTTAAAACGACCAAGTGTCGATTTCCTAAATTTAACAAATCTGGGTTCAAACGTTATCCAGATTTTTGCAACTCCTAATAACAAAAAATGGGTACGATTCACCCAGCCACTAGGTAGCTGGGGGTTAGCGTGCAAGTCCTGGCCAAAGATAGCCCCTTTGTAAATACAAACTTCAACCTGTCACAACAGTGTTTGTTGAAAAGCAACGAATTTGAAAACCTTAACTTAATTTCCGAAATCGACTTCGGTAAAACGGATTGCCGAGAATCCAACAGCCGAATCTCGGTAAAATATTTACTGAATCTCGGCAAAACTTTTACCGAGATTTCGGTAAACCATTACCGAATCTCGGTAACGTTTGCCAAAATCTCGGTAAAAAAATTTGTTTGCCGAGATCCGGTAAAATTTTAACGATATTTCGATAAAAAGTGTACCGAGACTCGGCAATTTTTTTTTTACCGAAATCTCAGCTGTTGGATTCTCGGCAATCCGTTTGCTGAGGTCGGCAAAATAATTTAAGTGTGTAAGAAGGTGCTGCTTCATAATCGCCCAGTACTTCTCGATGGAGCGGAGCTCCGCTTTCCGCTTCCCGCACGTGCAGATGGCTTGCCAAACCAGGAATTTCTTCGCAAATTTGGACCTCTTCTGAGTGCGGACATGCTCCGGAACGCTGAACTTATCCTTGGCCGTGAAAAACAGGTTGCCGGGGATCTGTTTGAAGTCGGCCTTCACATATGTTTCGTTGTCCATGAAAGTATGGGTTTACATGCAAAAAACGGTTGTTTCACAGGTTGTGCAGAATCTCATGGCCGGGGTTGAGGCCAAGGTGCGGGAATTTACGTATGGGCTGTAAATAAAATACGAGTAAAATGGTAAAATGAAGTTTGATAGTTATTTTTCTATCCCTGAAGTTTTGATGGCAATCGGATGAAAACTCGAATTTTGCGAATCAATTTTGTGTGTGGCAATTTCATCGTGGACACCCTTTACTCTATGCCCAAGGCAGTCAAGAATATTTTCATTACGAAAAGATCCTGGACCGACCGGGAATCGAACCCGGAACCCTCAGCATGGTCATGATGAATACCCGCGTCTTTACAGCTTCGGCTATGGGGGCCCTATATAACCTGGTAGATTATATAACTGAACTCTACTGCCCATAACTGCATATTTGTAACATTCGACAAAAGTAGGCATTGAGTAAATGGAATACAAAGTGTGCATTTTATGGTAGTATGGGAGGAAACTGAAATTTGTAAAAATTACCAGGCACTCAAAAGTTTTTATTTGAGGCTGATATTTTGTACAACTGATATCGCATACTAGGTGAATTGTCAGAGAAAAGTTCTGATAGAAATTTCATTGCTATCACATCACGAGGCTCATTTATAATTTCAATGTGACTGTTATGCGGTTATAATTACCAATGTGACAAAACAACTTGGTATTTTTTTCGAATTTTCTAGAACAATCTCACAGATTTCAGTAAGTTGATCGAAAGTATTTATCATTTGATGACTCTCCATGGTATTAACTCCAATTTGTCAAAAATGTCGAATGTGACTATTTTGCAGTTATGGGCAGTCTATTTAGCGAAAAAAAACACTGCCACAAGGGCAGATTTGAAGTTCTGAGCTCCAGGATAGTTTGGAAAAGCTTTTGAGATTCTCAGAGGTCAATAGATTCCGTTTGAATTGAAAATATTATTATCTGCAGCGTTGCCAGATCTACGGAAATTTCCGTAGATCTACGGAATTGAGCACTTTCTACGGATCCGTAAGATAATTCTACGGAAAATGAATATTTTCTACAGAAAGCTACGGAAATTCTCATTATTCTACGGTAATTACGGATTTTTCCAACAGAAATCTACGGAATTGCAATGCCGGGGATCTCTCCCCCCGCTTATCACTTTTTGTCTACGGAATGATTTCCAAAGAAATCTGGCATCGCTGATTATTTCTAGCGCAAGCAACTACTGCTGTAAATTTCGAGAATTGAGCTTCGGGATAGTCTGAACGTCGTAGAATATCCCAGGACATGAAAAGGCATGTGAAGCAGCGTTTTTCTTGACATAATAGGTATGTATTACCAAGTACAAACATCAATTGTATTTACAAAAGGCATTTTAAGCTACTTTTATACTAATTATTCTATTTGTCAGACTTCTGCATGTTCAGGATGTTCTAGGATGCCAAGTAGGACATTAAGGCATACACCTAAAACTTTTCCCTGACAGGGAAGTATATTTGCAAGCACTTTTCCGAAGACAGTAAATTTTATTCATTGGTTCTTTTTATACAGCCATTTTCCGACTGTGGTCATAAATGACCGTGCCGGCCCCAAAGGGAAAACTTTGATCATTTTAGCGATAAAAGTTACTGGAACAAGGGTAGACCTGAAGTTCTGAACTCCAGGGTAAATTGGAGGGCCTGGAATATCACCAACGTTCCTTGAAATAGCCAATTGGTCTGTGAGAAGGTTCAGTAAACATGGTAGATTATATAACTTCACTCAGTTTAGAAGGAAATATTACTGTAAAAATAGTAGACCTGAAGTTCTGAAGTCCTGGGGATATTTTGAAGGATCTGCAATACCTCAATCGTTCCTTGAAACAGCATATTGATCCATGAGAAGGTTCAGTCAACATAGTAGATTATATAACTTCACTCAGTTTAGAAAGAAAAATTACTGGAACAAGGGAAGACCTGTAGTTCTGAACTCCAGGGTAATTTGGAGGGCCTGGAATACTCCAAACGTTCCTTGAAATATCTTTTTGATTCGTGAGAAAGCTCAGTGAACATTAAATAACTTCATCGTTTAGTAAGAAAAATTACTAGAACAATTGTAGATCTGAATTTCTGAACTCCGGGGTAATCTGGGTGGCTCGGAATACCCCAAACGTTCCTTGTAACAGCTAATTCTCGCGGAACATTACTAAAGGACCTATCTAACATTGAGAGGCTCTCTTTGTTTGCTTTCTCTTTCATTAATAACTGAGTCACATTAACCTCTTCTGTTGCGTTTTTTGTATGAAACGCTAGTCAAGGAAATTGACTTTCGATCTATAGTGAAAAACTTCCCAAAATCTTTAGTATTTCACTGTTATAATCGAAAGAGAACGAGAGAGGAGAGAATCTCTCATTTATACATAGGTCCTTTAGTAATGTTCCGCGAGAATTGATCCGTGAGAAAATTCAGTGAACATGTTAGATTTCATAACTTCACTCAGTTTAGCGAGATAAATTACTTGAACAAGTGCAGACCTGAAGTTCTGAACTCCAGGGTAATTTGGAGGGCCTGGAATATCCCAAACGTTCCTTGAAAGAGCTTATTGATCCATGAGATGGTTTAGTGAGCTTGTTAGATTATATAACTTCACTCAGTTTAGTGAGATAAATTACTGAAGCAAATGTAAACCTGAAGTTACGAACACTAGGGTAATTTGGAGGGCCTAGAATACCACAAACGTTCCTTGAATTAGCCTATTGATCCGTGACAAGGTTCAGTAAACTTGGTAAGTTATATATCTTTACTCAGTTTAGCAAGAAAAAAAACTGGAATAAGTGTAGACCTGAAGTTCTGAACTCCAGGGTAATTTGGAGCACCTATAATATCCCAAACGTTCCTTGAAACAGCCTATTGATGCATGAGAAGGTTTAGTGAACAGGAAAGATTTTATAAATTCACTCAGTTTAGCGAGATAAATTTCTGGAATAAGTGTAGCCCTGAAGTTCTGAACTCCAGGGTAATTTGGAGGGCCCGGAATACTCCAAACGTTCTTTAAAACATCGTATTGATACGTGCGAAAGTTCAGTGAACATGGTAGATTATATAACTTCACCCAGTTTAGCAAGAAATACTACTGGAATAAATGTAGACATGAAATTCAGATTTCCAGGGTAATTTGGAGGGCCTGGAATACCTCAAACGTTTCTTGAAGTAGCCTTTTGATCCGTGACAAGGTTCAGTAAACATTGTAGATTATATAACTTCACTCAGTTTAGCGAGAATAACTACTGGAACAAGTGTAGACCTGAAGTTCTGAACTCCAGGGTAATTTGGAGGGCCTGGAATATCCCAAACGTTCCTTGAAATAGCTCTTGAGAATTAGTAGATTCTATATGAATTTGTAATGTTATTGTTTTTAACCCAAACAATTACTGTTACGGTTGTAGATTTCAAAGAGTGTGCTTCAGGACAGTTTGGACGTCCTAGAACATCCCAGGACATAGCAAAGCAAGTGAAATAGTGTTTTCGTTAAAAGAGTAATTCTGTATTATCTATCTTGAACATCATTTATGTTCACAAACAGCATTTCACGCTTCGTATGTAGTTATAGTTCAATTTTCCAAACTTCAGGATGTTCAGGATGTTCTAGGTTGTCAGTTAGGTAATAAAGGCATATACTTCATATTTTTCTCTGATAAAAGAGTATATTTGGGACAACTTTGCCGAAGACAGTATATACATTTGTTCATTGGTTCTTTTTTTACAGCCTTTTTTGTACTGCGGTCATATATGACCGCGCCGGCCCCAAAGGGTTAAATTAAGCAGTTCAAATGGCAATTTATCAGTACGATATTTTTGACAGTATTGCAGATAGAATGAAACTATTAGTTGGTCACTGAAAAACAGTACTAGCATGGATAATTACCACGTGATCACTCATTCCGCAGTGATTATGATCTAGAGTGCGATGTCGCATCACTGCTGTTGGTTGTCAAATCAAAGTGATATTGATAGCTCGCAAGTGATAGTGATAGTTTTAGACCATCAGCCATCAGCTGATATGATTGATATTAAGCAACTCTGCCGCAGATATTAACTGAGAGCTGTCTATGCCAAGGTTGCCATTTTCGCATTAGTATATCGTGTGGCAGGCAGGTACGATGATGCACTATGCCCAGGGAAGTCAAGGAAACTTCCATTACGAAAAGACCGGAAAAACCTTTGAGAAAAATTCAGTAAACAAATTATTAGAAAAGTTTATGTCAAAATAACTCTTTAACTCATTGCCCTTCGAATGTGCCATGGAGAGTTTCAATTAGAAATGTAATCACAGAGATATGGACAAAAACGTTTGTTTTTTTTTTGTGTAAACCCAAACTTTTGCACGGGAGTGTAGGTCTTCGGAAAACTGTTACTACACTTTTCATGCATCCCTTTACAGCATGACATGATTTTTGCATGATCCCTATCATAGTTAGCTGTGTTCATCAATAGCACAATGCTTCGTTTCAATTACAAACACTTAGTTTTATTTCGTTTTCTTCACTTTTAACTTTATTTCGCTTGCAGTTAAAATTAATTATACACATAACAATCACTCAGTTTATAAGTCGAAGACACTGCTCGATTGCCCCTATTAACAACTTGAGATCAAGCAAATCATTTTATGACAATACAATTCGAGCAGTCTTGCATCAAGCTCTTCGCACAGTTTTGCATACATGTAGGCACTTTATTTTCATCATCACTGTTCTACCCCACTATCAGTGTATATATTGGTTTAGAATAATAAATAAATATGTAAATCTATGTTCTGCACTATTCATGATCACTCATCTAAAAAATGACCACGTGTCCATCGCAATCAGATCGTCGTAATCCGAATGGAGGGCCTTTTTCTTCCGCTTGACGGAAGTGGGCTTCGGCACTGGGTGTTTCTTGTGGCTGGCCGCTGCGTACTTTGCCGGTTTCACCTTAACTCTTCGCTTAACTGTCGTGGTGGCTGAGGAATACGGTGCAATCCTGTTGGTTGGCTTCTTCCAGTAAACGACCTGCGTTGCTCCCATTAAGCTGGACATCATCTGCCGGAAGTCGTCACTTAAATCCCCAACCTGCTTCTGGAGGTCATAGTATGAAAAGCTGCGTGATTTGATGTTGCCTGCCGGGCTTCCATTGGGCGCCGCTATGCCGACCATCGAAGTCCCGATGAACGCCGAAAGCAACAGGAACGCCAACAGTATGAACATTCTTACAAAAAAAAAATGGAGTTTGACTATTTCTAAGAAATTCAAAGACGGATTCAACGCGGGACACCACTCATAAAACAATGCTTTGCGAACAGTGGACAGGTGAAAACGTGACTGCCGGACCAGCGCCGATTTTTCTCGGCTCATTGGATCACGGTTTGAGTTTTGGGGGCTGCCCCACCCGTTTCTGCTTCTGCAGTTCGGATGCCTCGGTATGAATGGAGAAAATTTGTGGCAACAATAACAAAGCAAAGGGGGAGAAAAGTGCGTCAAAAATTTACGTTACGAAGTGCAATTAGAAAATTTGACTCTTTCCGATGTGCAGCATCAGCCCCGAGAGGAGTCGAGCGAGAGAGCAGCCTCCGAGTGGTCCGACAAAGGTCCGACATGGTGGGTCAAATTTGGCGGGACCTAAATGTACAAACATGATGCTTCAAATGCGAACGGTTGTTAAGGCTTCCGCGTTTGGATAAGATGTGTGATTGATTTCCCTGTTTGCAACTTTGCTGGGGCGATTTTGGATGTTTCCAGATCATGTACGTTTTCTTTTGGGGGAATTCCAAAGCTACTACGACGATTATTTGTCTTATTATGAATCGCGTTGTATAATACATATAAAATTCAATCCTATTTCATAAAGAGTTCTATAAGAATGAACGTTAGTACGGATTGTAATTTGGTGCTGTACGTGCACAAACTTTTTCTGTTAATGGAATTCTAGAGGCAAAACGACCCAGGTTATCTTTTGAGGGTTTTGCGAAGTAATTGGAAGATTTTTAGTCAAAAGCACCAGGTGGGACACTCAATATACATTTTTACAAAATATATAAGTTTTTAACATTTTGTCAACAACATATTGAGCGAGTTGATTTCGCCTGCTTATAAAAAAATACCCTTTCAATAAACTTAACTGTTGCGCGACAGCAATTGAGATTTCCTCTGTACGGCTCTAAAAATTCTACAAGTGCGACGCATTACACTGCGGAACACGTTTTTGTCTCCAGCACCAAAATACCGCTATTCACTTAAATAAGGGTTGCTGAATCTATTGCCGTTTTCAGAAATATCATAGCACGTCTAGTTTTTAAGATATCGACTGTTGAAAATGCAAAAAATGACTATTTCAGCCAACTTGCATGCAAGTTTGCCAGCTTGTAAGGTAATATAATGGCTTAATTTGCCACAGAATTCAAACTTTATGTGTATAACAATACTTATCATTAAAGTTTGTAATACTTTCGATACGGAAAAGTTATTTTTTGATGGTTCACAGAATTGTTGTATTTTGCCATATAGAAGAAACGAAGAATTTTGTATGGAGACTGCAAGCATGTTGAAAAAATTGATTTAATCCAAATTTAATCGCGCAATTTCAATCAAATTATGTCTGAAATGAAAGTTCAAGTCCTATTTTGCATGTTTGGTGGATTAGATTACAAAGAAGTTTGATAAATTATACTTTTAATTTCATATAAACATGAATAGAACCAGTGTTTTATACAACTTTGGCGACCTGTAGCTAAAAATTGTGACGTGCTGGAACATTTCTGAGAATGGCACCAGATTCAGCAACCCCAAATCTACTAGAGACACATAATTTGATCCTTGAGACACGCAAAAATGTCATTTTTGTTACGCTGTGTTATCTTTCCATTGAATGGCTTTGTGGAACCGAATACAGTCGACTCTCCACAACTCGATATTCTATAACTCGATATACTCTATAACTCGATGGATTTTTCGGTCCCTTCAAATTCCCATACATCGTGCTCTCCATAAGTCGATATTTCTATAACTCAATATCTCCATTAGTCGATGTCACGTGAGAGGAAAACTTCCCTCCATCACTCGATATCCATTTTAAAATCCTTCTTTGGAAATAAATAAATGCTTGTTGTAATAAATGTTTAAAAACATTAAAATAAAAAAATATTGTAAGGTAACAAAATATTATTGCTTTCTTACAGTATTAATCATAAATGTATTGGAAAGACAGAATTTGTTTCTTCGATTTTGGGATTTTTTGCATTATTCTATAACTCGATAATTCTATAAGTCGATGGTCCCTTGAATATCGAGTTATGGAGAGTCGATTGTAGATGTCTCTGTAAGCCAAACTTTTTTATTTAGCAGTCATCCTTATATTTCAAATTTGACCAATTGCATAATTCTATTAAACAATCATGAACAGCAAATTACAGTTCCCATATCGTGGCTGTCCAATCCGACGTTTGCATGAATACTTTCAATTTCGTTTCATTCCGACCCTTTTGTGTTAACAGGTTTCCCACCCACCAACGAAAAACATCGCTGTCAAAAACGCTTGTTGAATAAATCATAATCACACCGCGCAGCTTGGCATTTCGCACCCAGGCAGAAAGGCAAGTGCATTCGACTCGAATTACCAACAACAAAAGAGAAATGATAACCTCCAATCGTAATGGCACACAGCTCTTGGGGAGGGGAAGATAGGTGAGATTCACCCACTGCCATTTAATTATAAAACAAAAGGGTGTCTGGCTGCGGACATTGTAAATTACACCCCGAAAAGGAAACATATTCTCACGCATTTAAAACTGACAGCTCTGGTTAGGTACTTCTTTAGTGTGGTAAACACTTCGGTTGAGAGTTTTTAACCATTTTTTCGATTGTTATGTTGACCAGCGCTGATGATGTTCACCATCATCAAGTCAGTGTTTAATGCATCCAGTGGAGTTTAACTACGTAAGAAATCAATAAGAATTGCTCTATGTATCTTACAGACATCCAATTCCGTTTGAAGAATTTTGAAAATGTAATATTTTTTTACTCCTTCATTTGGGTTAGTGTACAAATGGTCGCATAGATAAGATCAAATATTCGTATAAAATCAGAAGATAAAGGCAGCGGCATTATTTTTACATTACACAGCGTAACAAAAATGACATTTTTGCGTGTCTCAAGAATCAAATTATGTGTCTCGAATAGGTTTGGGGTTACTGAATCTGATGCCGTTCTCAGAAATGTCCCTGCACGTCACAATTGTCAGCTACAGGTCGCCAAAGTTCCATAAAACACTGGTTTAAGTGATGTTTACATGAAATCTAAAGTATGAATAATCAAACTTGTTTGTGATCCAATCCAGCAAGCATGCAGAATAGGACTTGAAATTTCATTTTAGATATGATTTGGTTGAAATTGCACGATAAATTTAAGAATAAATAAAAATTTTCGTCTTATTTGCAGTCTCCATACAAAACTTTTTGTTTCTCTTATATAGCAAAATACAATACTTTTCTAAAACACCAGAAAATAATTATTGAGCATCAATAGTATTATGAACTACGCTGATAAGTATTGTTATACACATAAAGTTTGAATTCTGTGGCAAATTGAGCAAACAAATTGCCATACAAGCTGGCAAAATTGCATGCAAGTTGGCTAAAATAGTCAAATTTTGCATTTTCAACAGCCAATATCTCAAAAACTAGACGTGCTGTGATATTTTTGAAAACGACAATGGATATGGAATAACGGTATTTTTATGCTTGAGACAAAAACGTGTTCCGCAGTGTTATCTGAAAGCTTTTTATCTTGGATTTAAGGATAAAATATCAAAACTATGAAAACTAATATGTTTGTATATGTTATCACTTGTACCACTATAGAAACATATGTGCGAATTCATTTCATTTATTTAGTTAACATCTAAACAGATGACACTGAATCAACAATTTCACATCACAATACTCGGTTCGTGGACGCATCTCTCCATCCTTGGTTCTGCCCCACGCTCGCTGAGCTCCACGCCTCGATACGTACTTGATCCGCCCACCTAGCTCGCTGCGCTCCACGCCTTCTTGTACCAACCGGATCCGAAGCGAACACCATCTTTGTAGAGTTGCTGTCTGGCATTCTTGCAACATGCCCTGCCCATCGCAGCCTTCCACCATTGGCCACCTCTTGGATGGGTGCACGACGTTAGGCATGAGTACGATAAGCATAAATACGAAAGGCATAATGGACGTTTGGCATAATGGACGATAGGTATAATTTAAAAAAATGGAAAATGAAATCATTTTAGCGAAAGGCTAACTTATTTGATTCTTGTAAAGGGCTTCATAGGGCAAAAGCGTTGTTCGCAAAGTGGTTGCCTTTCTTAGCCTCATAATAACGTTCGTGTCTAAAAAGCAAGGTGTATGGGGCTGGACTATCGTTTAGTCCAGAATATTGTCATAACGTAAATCGTGTCTTCCACACGGATTGAAATGGGAAGTAATAGCAAGAAGATAAAGCAGAAGAAAAATGTACTGTACATGACAATCTGCTCACTTTTGTGTGTGGTATTACACATAAAACTAGATACTATTTCTTCCATTTTAAAGTGTCTCTAATAAAGCATAATAATAATAATAATAATATTTCTTCCATCGGAGATTTATTTAGTTATCCGGCTCAGAGTATTTACGGCGTTAGAACTGTTGATGTTTTAAATTATGTGTATCTTCTTTATTTGATTAATATGCTGTTTTTATGAGTCATACCATTTCACTGAACATTTTTCATCAGATATCCTTTCTTCTTTGAATCATAGGCTGTTCTTCATAGTTTTACGATCATTTTTTATTGGAAGTAAAAGCTACTAAAGTATTCTCAAGTTTTCCCTTCTATCTTATGATGGTGTTCCTTCGTGTATTTATATTATTATTGTTATTGGCATTGTAGCTGCCAATAACAATAATAATTTAACTTCTAACTAGCATTTGTATGATAATATGAATCCTATACTGGAATCCCGAAATGTTGCAAGGCAGATCTGTCCAATATTTTTGGATTTTATTCGACAAGTAGTTGGTACCTTCGCAAAACTAATCTGACACCAGCAAATTTAATATCATATGAAAGATTGGAAATATCTGACTGATTCAATTATAAAAAAATAAGTGTCTACCTTTGCTAGCTTTGCTAGGCTGAGAAGGCAAAGGAAGTGTTCTTACAATAAACTGATGAGTTAGCTCTAAGTGGCACTGTAGGTACGTCAAGAACATCATTAGAAAATTACATTCGAAGTTGGTATTACCAATCATGTTGATCGGTTGATTAAAGTTATACACGAAATCTTTAAATATTTACATATATATATAATTTCCTCAAGAAAACAAATTACAATTTGTTTGAACATCTAAACAATAACTGATAATTTACGAAAATGGGTTGAACTAGATTTCAGAATAATCGTTGCAACTTACTACGAGGTCAAGCTTCTCGACTACCGATCTTGAGGATCAGAGTTTGATTACGGGAGTTCATTAAGAGTGTTGTTTTTTGTCGACCAAATGACTTGAGGCCAAAAAATTTAATCACGATTCGTTGTTCAAAAGTGCATCTTGTGGCTGAGTCTTAATCAATAGGATTCACAAAAATCTCCCACTCCTAAGTGAATGAATAGAAATGCTCAAGTAGTGATTTGCACCTTTAGTACTTTTTCTCTGCTGCATTAATAAACATTGGTTACACTCGAAAAAAAAATAATCATAATTGAACTCCGATCCTCAAGATCGGTAGTCGAGAAGCTTGACCTCGGGACTATAGCACATTTGTAATTGCTTGGCATCAAATGCAAATGTTGTTTGAAACACGACTGCGTTGACGACATTTGATAGCTGTTTTCTTCAATCATCATCCATCATTGAAAAAGCAAAGCTACTATGTTCAGTTTTGTAACATGTCAGCAATTGCGCCATTTGGCAGCAGCTCTAAATGCAGGGGAATGAGGAATGTCGTATTTCCGATGATTTTTAACAATTTATCTGTAATTGGGATACAAGAATGATGTACTACAATAATGTTCAGAAATGAGAAAGGAATAATACTACGATTGAACTTTTATGATTAGGCATGAGGTTTAGAATCTCGTAGAACAAAAACTGTAGAGAAATGTATGTTTTACAGGTACTTTAATGGACAGAAATCAATTTTATGAGGTCAAAACCATCTCTAATCGACATACAGTGTTCTCAAAAGTTGTAAAGTACTAATAATACGTTCAACTAGTGGTATTTAAGTAGATGAAAAAACCGAATTTAGTACTATACCATTTAATTCCACTAGAGTTTGTATCCTTTGACAGATACGCGTATTTCGACCTCAACTGTAAGGCCGTCTTCAGTGTCGTGTACTAGACTCGACTTGAAGTCGAGTCTAGTACACGACACTGAAGACGGCCTTACAGTTGAGGTCGAAATACGCGTATCTGTCAAAGGATACAAACTCTAGTGGAATTAAATGGTATAGTACTAAATTCGGTTTTTTCATCTACTTATAGGTATTCTACTAAACAGCTCGAAGATTTATTATCATAGTGGTATTTATTTTGATTTTCGTGTTTCCAAATTCTCGTTAGAATTTTTTATATGTAAAAAATAGCCAAAAAACACAAATTTGACTTGAGGCACCTCCTAATCTTCTCCAAATTGGATGAAAATTTGTCTGGTAGTTTGTTTTAGTATTGCAACTAGGACTTGGGGGTGACTGATTAAATCCCAGACATTTTGATTTTTGTGAAACTGTCTAATCCTTATGCCTAACGTCTTTGCCATAAAGCCTAATGGGGTATACTCCTTCTGGATACTGGGTTCGCCGTAGAATAGGGCGAGCTCATTGATCATCCTTCGCCGCCACACACCGTTTTCCTGCACACCGCCAAAGATCGCCCTAAGCACCCGACGTTCGAAGTCTCCAAGTACTGGCAAGTCCTCCTCGAGTTTCGTCCTCGTTTCATGCCCGTAGAGGACTACCGGCTTTATAAGCGTTTTGTACATGGTACATTTGGTGCGGGCGTGAATCTTTTTTAACAGCAGCTTCTTGTGGAGGCCATAGTAGGCCCGACTTCCACTGATGATGCGTCTCCGTCCTTCACGGCCAACATTATTGTCAGCCGTCAGCAAGGATCCAAGGGAGACGAACTTGTCGACCACCTCGAACATACCTAGGCGCACTCGGCCCCACAAGCTAACACGTACATTATCTTGACCAAATTCACCACCAATCCAACCTTTACTGCCTCGCTTTTCAAGCGGGTGTACAGGTCTGCTACAAATGTTCGGCCGACAATGTCCATATAATCCGCGAAGCAAATAAATTTACTGGATCTCGTAAAAACCGTACCCCGGCTGTTAAGCCCGGCTCTCCACATAACATTTTCTAGCGCAATATTGAACAACTGACACGAAAGTCCATCACCTTGTCGGCGGGATCCAAACGAACTGGAGCGTTCGCTTGAATCCTTCACACAATTTTGCACACCCTTCATCGTCGCTCTTATCATTCTCGTGAGCTTCACGGGAAAGCTGTTCTCGTCCATAATTTTCCATAGCTCTACGCGGTCGATACTGTCGTATGCCGCCTTGAAATCGATGAAAAGGTGATGCGTTGGGATCTGGTATTCACGACATTTTTGGAGGATTTGCCGTACAATGAAGATCTAGTCCGTTGTCGATCGGCCGTCAACGAAGACGACTTGATAACTTCCCACGAGCTCGTTTACTACAGACAGACAGGTGACAGACGACGGAAGATGATCTGGGATAATACTTTGAAGGCCGCATTTAGAATGGTGATCATTCGAAAGTTTTCACAATCTAACTTGTTGCCTTTCTTGTAGATGGGACATATTACCCCTTCCCTTCCTTGTTCGTCGAAGTGCTGCTTCCACCTTTCGATCACCGTCAAAACGCTCCAATCCTTATTCATGCACATCTCGGCTGACGGCACGAAGCCGTTGCGAGATGCGTTGAGCTTCTGATAGAACTTACGTGTTTCTTGAGAACGGCACAGCTCTTCCATCTCTTCGCACTCCGTCTCTTCCAGGCGGCGTTTTCTCCCGAAAGAGGCGGGTCTGTTGTTGCCGTTTTTGTCTATAACGCTCCACGTTCTGTCGGGTCCCTTGCTGCAGCATGACCGCCCACGCTGCATTCTTCTCCTCCAGCATCTACCTACATTCCTCGTCGAACCAATCGTTCCATCGAATCCGTCCCACGTACCCGACGTAGCTCTCAGCTGCATTGTTGATAGCTGCTTTCACTGTGCTTCAAGAGGGGCTTCATCCAGCTCACCCCCTTCCGATAATGCAGCCTCGAGATGCTGCGCGTATGCAGTTGCGACATCAGGTTGCTTAAGCCGCTCTAGGCCATATCCACCCCACGAGGCCGCCGTCGGTACCGTACGGTATTTTCAATTATTGTAAGTATTAAGAAGAATAGCCTATCCTTTTTGCAACCTACTACAGATAACACACAGGCTTGTCTTTTGGAGGAATATGACTTAAAAAAAAATTGCACAGTTCAAAGAAGCATGCTGTTTTCACGACAGCCAGAATGTCGTTATGTGCATAATTGTCTTATGTTCCAAAATATTCAACCGAGAAAAACGTAATTTTAGACAAATTCGAATATTTTTCACGATCGATATTATGAAAAAGATGCTCTTTGGAGTCAATATTTGGTTTCTGCGAAAAAAAAAAGCAAAAAATTTAAAGTGGGACTGTAATGCCTAGAAATATCGAGTTTTGGGGGAATTTATACGCATAAGAATCCGGCCAATTATAGCAGGCGGATTTTTAACAAACACACTGCTTTTTATGGTAGCTTTGATGTGAATTTTATACCGAAAGTGGGAGATGTGTAATATAAAGCCTATGTCAAAATTCCAAACGTAGCAAAGTGGAGCTGTATAGAAATATGTGAATACAGTCGACTTTCCACATCTCGATGTTCTACATCTCGATATCTCTCCCTATGTCGATGATTGCTTCGGTCCCTTCATTCTGCATACGATTTCGCTCTCCATATCTCGATATCCTCCCTATCTCGATATCTCCATATCTCGATGTGATCCTATTGATTGTTTGTTCCCAATTTTCTCTCCATATGTCGATATGAACATAATCAAAGGTTACTAGACCAGATTTAAATGATTCAGAACAATTTGGAAACTCAAAATGAAGTTTGTTTGTTTATTATTTTCCTAGTAACGGATTGATTTTCAATCTAGTGTTCATTAAATTAATGTTCTTTGTCTCGATCTCTCCCTATCTCGATGGTCCCTTCGATATCGAGATGTGGAGAGGCGACTGTATATGTGGTTAAAAAGGACGCACTGGCGCAGTTATGGGAAAATTAGAATGAAGAAAGAGTGGGAGGTAGGATGAGAACGTGAGAGGGACTCTTTTAAAAGTTCTTCATTTATCTATGGACTTAAACACCGGTGAACTGAATTCAATCGTTTTATAAATTTTGACACTTGAGCAGGGCTAGAACATGTAAAGATCATTCAGAAACGTGCCACGCTCAAATGGATACCGTAAAATGGGGTGAGGTTGATCACTTTTAAGCGGTTTTGTTCAATAAGATGTTTATCGAATTATATAAATGAAAATCTGACTAAATAGTATAATATTAACAAAATACATTTATAGAAATCAAAAATGTGAAATTTTTGATTCCGGGGTGAAGTTGATCAATGAATGTGATTGGTTTCCACAAATGAAGAGGCATGCTATTCACTAAATATGGGATCACTGAATCTGAATCAAGTTTCAACACTCTTACAACTTGTTGATAAATCGGTAAATTTTGGAATTGAAGTTTGTGAATTACAGAATAAACCACATTAAACGCCTAAATGTAGGCCTTTTTTATGATTGGCAACCTGTTCACGCAAGAACATTTTTTGCTCTGGAAATGAATTTTATCATCAATGCAAATTCTTTCTTTCTTCTGGGTTCTGAAAAGAAATCTGGAATAGATGCGACAGTTCATTTTAATGGTGTATTGATATGGCCTTGGTAATAGTCGATTGTATGGAAAAGAATCTGGGCCCAGATAGCCGTAGCGGTAAACGCGCAGCTATTCAGCAAGACCAAGCTGAGGGTCGTGGGTTCGAATCCCACCGGTCGAGGATCTTTTTGGGTTGGAAATTTTCTTGACTTCCCAGGGCATAGAGTATCTTCGTACCTGCCACACGATATACAAATGCAAAAATGGTCATTGGCATAGTAAGCTCTCAGTTAATAACTGTGGAAGTGCTCATAAGAACACTAAGCTGAGAAGCAGGCTCTGTCCCAGTGGGGACGTAACGCCAGAAAAGAAGAAGATGGAAAAGAACCCTTCCACAGTTCATCAAATAATCCAGTTCATCATAAATCCGAATCTAGAAAAATCAAGAGCAGCTATCAAACAATGCGATATCACAGAAATTTTGATTATTGAAATCGAATTACAGCTCTCTCGAGAGACTATACTTATGAGTACAGGGATGATCAGCTTCACCTCACTGATCAACTACACCCCGAATTACGTTACCTCTATTGATATATTTCAAGATAAATCCGAAATTGACCACTTTCCCTGGGGAAGCTCGAACCTACTACGAAGTGGCCATGGCAGCCGATGGTTCTGAAAGGCTTCCGAAAGCACCACCTTCGAAAATCTTTAAGTTTGATAACTATATTGATAAGGTTCCTGATTGTTCCAAATCGGTGCCTTAGATACTGGACATGCTCCCAGGAGCTTGTTCTAGAAATATGATGCCCAGTTAAATATGATTTCGGATAATATATACATGATTGAGTTTGGAAGTACAAACATGATCAACCATATTTTCCGGAACCAATTTTACGGAAAGTGGATTTTTCTGAAGATTTTCAACGAACCATAATGCTCCACTGCCATTCAGTTTGCATTTGGTTCTAGTGTCTAGAAAAATCGTAAACATACGAGCGACAGAAGAAATGTGATTTGGACATGAATTCTGAAAACCCGGAATATCTAAATTGTCCAGCAACCAATATACATGGCTAAACAAGTTACTGAAACTAGAACAAATTAGCCACCGAAGACTTACGAATACATCCAATTTCATCCATTTATTCAAAAAGTTTTAAGCATTTCAATTTTGACAAAATCTTGCCTATCTCAATTATTTTACCTATCCCCCGTAAAATAATCTTAAAACACTATAGTGTTTATATGGTGTGAAACAGGTTATGTTTCACATGGGATGTGAAACCAAATTAAGAAGATGATATAAAAACGATTTTATAACGTCACAACCTAATAAAACCGATGAGTTTAGCACTCTGCTTAAAATTGGTTCTGAGAAATACGTAGTGGGACAGATACCTATGCGTACAAATTCAGTAGCAATGCAGTAAGACATATTGACTTAGTATGCTTTTCATGAAGTTTTGAACAAAATATAGTTTTCAAATTATTTTCTCCTAATAAATGTTAAAATAGACAACTTGGCCTCAAAAATTTATATATGACAAAAATCAACATCAGACAATTATGCGGCAGTAGAAGCTTTGGCAGGATTTTTGTCCAGTTTTTAAATTGTTACAACCTAGGCATTTTTTAATTCGTCAGATAAATATGCCAACTGAAAATATTTGTCATACATATCAACCAAGAATGAGCAGCTATTTACTGAAAGCTTTTTTTTTCTTGTACAAAATCTATCATCTTCAGGGCTTTCATATCTTTGAATGTTTCAATAATATCCAAATCAATCCTCAAAGAATTTGGAAGTTCACATTGATTAGTTTTTTTTAAAAGAGGTACAACAATCGAAAAAAATTATAAGTCATAAACTGCTCATTTTACAACTGGGTCCTAAAATTTTTAATGAAATCGTGTTTTTATTTAATAACACGAAAGAGCATGTTACTGCAACTATTTTAGTATTTTTTTCTCGCTCAAATAACGGCTATACCATATTTAAACTTTTATTTAAAAATTGGGCCCATAAATGAACATTGACACTTTTGATCATGTTTGATGTTCGCTTAGTCGACAGAAACACCACAGGGGTTTTAGTTTTAACACTGGGGCTGTTCCTATCTGGCATTTCGGAAGGGACACGGAAAACAAAATTCACCCAAAATTTGAGTTTAAGCCAAGGGGTTTGACAAAATCTAAACAAACATAAAAAAATGTTTTTTGGACTTAAGCCATTGGAAAACATTATAAAATTTAGTAAACATTTGATTTTGACCTAAACTTCAGCGTTTGGCACTAAAATTGAGACAGGGCTCTAGGACCCTATTTGGCGAATGTATTTTTTTCTGACCCCAAATATTATCTGAATAATTATAAATTCAGGTACGTCTTTGTGATAACGATCAAAGTGCATCCAAATCATAAGCCATTACTTTATGAGCTCTCCAAAAACCTCATTTGCATTGCAAATGATTTCCACTTGACCATTCCTTGAATTGCATAATGTCGATAATTTTGGAATCACGTTCTGTTCTGCTAAGCAGAATTCAAGTGATCCTTCAATATTTCACCTGTTTGGAATGCAATTCGTCGACTTCACTCCCAATCCATATATGTTCTCGTAAATACTGCTGAGCTGAAACGAAAACTTCAATCCTCATGATTGATGGGGACACGGTTAATAAAAGACCAGTCGATGACTGTAGTCATATTTTTTCATATTACTTTATTGTCTGGTTCCGCGTTGAGTAGTCTTGCCCGTTCGCAAGCAATTTATTCAAGTCTTATGCATTTCTGTTTTGTTCATTTTTACACACTTGTGCCCGGTGCACACTCATCTTCAGTTTGTTCGTGTTTTTTTTTTCGTTGGAATTTCCGAGGAAGGAGATCGATTTGCTCTGCTTTTTGACTAACACAAAAAATATGGCAAATTTGTGGATATGGAGCTTGTGGTCGGTTTACTGTTCTGTGTTGAGTTTCTGCTTTGGGGACACCTGCACATCGTGAACTGCCGCTACCAGCTGTTCTCCGTTTTGGATGGCTTTCAGCGATACTCGGTTGTCTTCGACGGGGCTGCCTTTGACCACTGGTTGAGGTTCTTCAACGGTTCCTTCGGTTTCTGGTTGGTTCGATCGCTTGACCTTCTGCGAGCGAGCTCGAGCGGCTTCCGACTGGACAATGTTGTACACTGGGTACTCGAAGCTGTAGAAGAATCCCTTTGGGTCGTATTTGGGTTCTTCTTCTTCATCGGTGGCTCCTTGGACAGATTCTTCATTTTGGCGTTTCTTGAGGTTACGCTGGGCTTCTACAACCACGGCATCGTTGGACGCAGCTGGGGCGTTGTTCGGTGAAATGTGATCCGTGTAAGGTAGGCTTGGGTACCGAGCGAGAGCCTGATGTTGGTTGGATAGAGCTCCCACAATTTCATCTTCTTCTTCATCGACGGAGTTCTGAACTGGTTTGTTGTTGACGCTGTTGATTGGTTTTCCGGAGCGTGAGAGCTGGGCAGCCTCCTCCCAAGCCTTCAAGTGGGCGATGCGGGCTTCGCGCACTTCTGGAGTTTCGGTTACTGGTTCCAGCACCACTTCTGGACGGTTGTCAAACTGATGGAATCCCAAGCTATCGGACCAGTACTGGACCACAACTTCCTGACCGAAAGGATCAACGTACTGGTATGAGCCACGAACTTCTCCGTTGGCATTGCGAGCCTCCAGACGTGCCTGGTTGTGATCGGTGTAACCGAACATGGCCCGTCCAAGACCGTCCTGCCCATGGAACTGGGACGCCTCGTACGCTTCCTCAACGTAATCTTCCGGATTATCGATCAATCGTCCATTATGGTAGAATTTGGCTTCCGGATCCTGAACGTTTCGGAAGTATCCGAGTGGATGTTCACCCAGCTTCTTGGCGTAGCGCAGATCTAAACTCTGCTGTGTAATGTACCGCTGAGCTTCTTCGGGTTCAAGGTTGACCAGCTGGATGCGACCGGCCAGCAGCAGAGCCGGCGCGGTGACCTACATTTGAAGAATAGAGAAGATCGAAAAGAACTAAGTCAGCGACATGTGAAAACAGGTTTGAAATGAATTGTATTAAGAGGATGGAACGGTCGCAACAAAATTCGTGTACTGAATTAAGTCGAAAAGTGCCTGTCAATCAAGTCGATGACCTAAACCAGTTTCACAGGCATGCTAGAACATAATAGAGAAAGATAAACGGCAATAATCTGGTTTGATAAGCAGATTTTTCTCGTAGAAATGCACAAGATCACAACAAACATCTCAGTCAGTTACGAAGAAAACAAAGCAAACAGAAGCTAATCTAAAACTATAATTTGGTTTAAAATAGTCATCTTAACAAAGGATTTCGTAGGAACTTCGGAATTCTTAATATAGTTCAACGCATTCAGCTGTTCTACGAGTCCCGATGGAAGTATTGGAACTTCTTAAGTAACCATGAAACCTTCAGACTTTCTAGAAGATATTCTTAGACAAATTCTTGAAAACATCTTCGAAGAAGTAGCTATAATAAGACCAGGAGAAATTCATAAAGAAAACAAAGTTAACATTAACGGAATTACAAACGGTACTCAATTACTAGCAGTATCCAAAACATGATTTTTTGAAGAATTTCCTGGAGGTTCTATAGTAAATTCCGCAGAAGTTTTTTTTTTAATTACCCAACAGGGATTCAACATTATATACATTACAGTGCAAAAATAAGGCAGAATTCCAATAGGGTGATGTGCTAGTATCCATCGTATTAGGCTTTGATCAGTGAGAACCTGCAATTTTCCCAGTATTGCCGTGGATGATACTGATTCAAACCGATGCCAAACAGTTCTTTCCCAAAACGGCTTTCGCATTGTACAATAAGATTTTGATAAGTCTTGCTCGTACATTTCAAATAATGCAACGAAATTGCATCTTGCCGTATTCTCAATTCGTCGTATCGTTTTCATTTCTGTCGCAATCAGTTTTCAGATTCGTCGTGCAACTTACGGTTCACTATGATACAGTGAGTGGTAAAAATACAACATATCAACGCTATTATAAAATGTTCTGCTAGATCTACGGGCACTTTCCACCTTTCCTTCCGCATGATGAAATATATAATTTTCCTTTACAATTCATTGTTCGCCATCAAAATTCAGCTCAAACATATAATCACAATTCCTTTTGACCGAACAATTATGACATTTGCTCACAGTGCAGCGAAAACAACACAATCAAAGAAACTGTTTGCCCATACCGTTTTGATTCATATTACGGACAGCTTCAAATTCCGGACACTCTCGTTTGTATGGGAAACATTTCACACGAAATGTTTCAATTTTCGCCGTCCAAAAGTTCTCATTTTCGAGGCTCGTTTTATTAGGTTTTTTTCATAAATATCATTGCAAATTTATAATGCCCAACTACCCTAGACGTCTTTTAAGTGGTTGAACGATTTCAATTGATGATTTTACTGTTTCATTAATGATTATCATGAGCTGTCCGTAATTCGAATCAAAGCGTCCGAAATATGAGGCAAAAGTGACGGAGCGTCCGGAATAAGAATCATGAAAAGGCCACACGTTTTGACGCTCGATAACGCTAAAAAATCATACAGAATGATTTATTTTGTATGGTCCAAGCTGGGTTATACTTCACTGAGGCCTTAAGTGTCCGTAATATGGATCAAAACGGTACATTGATGGGCACAAGCTTTTTTTTTTCTCAGTATGACGGATTGAACTTTGTTTACATTGTCAATTATACGCGATCGTTGAGGAAATTTCAAAAAAAATAGTGAATTACAGAACTTTACAGCGTGTGATTGGAATGAAATCCTTCAGTGAAGAAGTACGAAGGTTTTCCATAATGAAATTAAGTCCCCGGCGAATTGAGTTACACAGGGGGGGGGGGCGGTTTTGAAACTTGTATTATAAAGTGGTGTGACTGGTGTCGATCGCTAAGCATTTCTTTCAAATCGTGTTCGTCCAAGCGATTTCGGTAAAAAAGTGCAAAGTGGATAATTGAACTGAAGTTATTTATCGAAATACAGTAGTTTTATTGCATTATTGGTGTACAAGTGTACGAACCATAACAGTTTTCACGAAATTACGCTTGGAAAATGAATCTATATTGCAGGTTAGTTTGAATATCCACCAAAGTGGAATATTCTAAATTTGATACGACGAATAATAGCGCTTACAACGAAGTAGAACGAAACCCTAAGGGAATTCAGAGTGGTTCCCAACGGAATTTTTGCAAGAGCCTGAGGAGAAACCCTAATGAAACGCATGTAATCTTGAGGAATTGCTCCAAACAATACTCAATAAACACTATCTATCCAGTAATTATTTCAGGGATGGTTTTTATCAAGTTCTTCAGAGAATTCATAATCCTTCGCGAATTTCTTCAAGAGGCTCGAAAAATTTTCGATATTGCACTGATTTCATACCCCAGAGATTTCTCAAGATGGTATTCCACAGATTTCAACTCGAATTTATCAAGATATCCCCATATTTGACTGCTGCAAATACAATTACGTTTGTTTTCCAGGTAAATTTTGCTTGAAACCATCTTGCAATTTCTGCATCGCATTGCTCTCCTCCAGTGGTGAAAATGTTCGCATCACGAATCGTCTCACGAGTATAAATCAACGCAAAACAAACATGAAAAACTCGCAAACAAGCTTGGTTGGCACCCAGCTGCTCGAGAGAACATACCAAAAGAAATAGCCAAAAGTTCGCGACATATTCTCACTAGTAACCGAACAATGTGTTATTTATTACGGTTTGGACAGACAAATCAATTGTTTTTCTTCTTCTTGGCATTACGTCCTCACTGATACAGACCGTGCTTCTCAGCTTAGTATTCTCATGAGCACTTCCACAGTTATTAACTGAGAGCTTTCTTTGCCAAAGTTGCCATTTTTGCATTCGTAAATCGTATGGCTCGTTCGGAGAAACTATATTTTAGCGCCAGCCGTTCAAAGTTTGTATGGGATTTACTATACACGGAAAAAAATTCTGTGGTTAAAATTACTATTGTAGCTGACTATGCCCATTCTTGAAACTACCATGGAATTTCGGACCAATTTACTATGTTCACGGTACATTTCACCACATTACTAGTACATTTGACAGAAATAATTTACAACAATCTGATTTCGACTACAGACATGGTAAAATTAAGCGCATTACTGGTCTGCTGAAAATTGCCGGTGCGAGCGCTTAAGTTAACCACCTAAAATGGTAGTTTTTACCGCACAATTTTTTTGCGTGTAGGAAAACTTACTCTTACAATGAAAAATCGCCAATCGGCAATGTTGTTCACCGTAGAAATACCTATCGAGATCTGTATTAAGAATTTTTATAGAGGACAATGGGTGACCTCTGGCGATTTTTCTTTGCAAAAGTGAGTTTTCCCATAGTAAATCCCATACAAACTTTGAACGGCTGGCGCTAGAATATAGTTTCTCCGATCGAGCTGAAATTTTGCACAGCTGTTATGGGACCTAAATGCAATCCAAAAAGTGGACTGGAGCGAGAATCTAAATTTTTCATATAACCGTATCCCAGGCTAATGCCCAGGGAAGTCAAAGAAACTTCCATAACGAAAAGATCCTGGACCGACCGGGAATCAAACCCAAACACCTTCAGCAAGTCTTTACTTTGTAGCCGCGGATTCTAACCACTCGGTTAAGGAAGGCCCAAAAATCAATTGTATATCCATCAAATCGACAGTAATCAGTCAAGACCCCTTGAAAACCAGAAATCTCTTAAATAGCTTTTTCCCAAAAGCGCAATTGATTCTGTACAGTTCCGAACTTGTTCTCGAATCAGTTTAGTATACTCGCGAGTACGACAGAAGCGAGAAAATCAGCACTCTGATGCGCTGATGCAAGCACTTTATTTTGTTCCTGTTCCGGTTCGGCAAACATGTTCGCCACTTTCCATCAATGTTCTACACTCTCAAATTGTCCACTATTTTCGTGTATATTACGCAAACATCACTCGAATAATACATCCAGTTGACTTCATATTGTACCCAAGCAGCACAGTTTGTTTTAACTCAAGAATAAAATAATCTCTTGAAACTAATCCAAGTTGTCAATGGTTGAAAATATGACTTTCAATTGCACTGAATAGCAACGCAAAAAGCGCAAGAGGTGGAGTCTGTTTGCAACATATTTAAGTTTTATCGAAATTGCTTATTTGTTGCAAAATACTTGAGAGAAAAAAAATGAAAACAAAAATATGAAAGAGAACCAAACTTCCGACCTCAAGATCACCAAACTTCTCCTCTACTCACTAGTCCACCAGTTCTTCGAACAATTGCTTCGCCAATACACCAAATAAGCCACCACATGGCCCATTAACCAAAGCTTGTTGCTTATAACTTTACTGCACCCTTCGGAATACAAGTTCATTACTGTCGAAATTAGACCACGCCTGCAATAATCTAAACTTTTTGAAAACACTTCCGCGCAACATATGAGAAACACCATTCAAACAAACAAACTGTTGCTAGACCATGTTTTCGTTGTTAGATGATACGTAAGGTGCAACTCAACCATATTGCAACTCGATTCAAACAAACAAACTTCTAGCTGTCATACATGTAGTTTAGTGCAACTTAGTCGCAACTGGGATGAATCTTCTTGAGTTGTGGGTATGGAAACGAAAATTGAATGCAAGTTGCGGATGCTTTAAATGAAAGTAATTTGAAACATAACATTAAAACCGGCATTTTGGGAGAAGTTTCAAGAGTTTGTTTGAAAAGTTGCTGGAAACATCTTGACAAACTTGACTTTATTGCTATTTGCAAAGGACATTTGCAGCAAATCTTGTCGTTTCATAAATGTTGAACGTCAAACAAGAAGTGAAATGCATGTTCATTGGAACGGAAATGAAACTTTATGAGCCTTGATATTGATATGCAACCGAACTAGAACCATGGAAGTTACAGATGCTTTTATTGATACGCGATTGAAACCATTTTTTGAAAGCATCTCTTTGGAAGATGTTTCGTGTGCTACATGGGTAGCTTCTAGCTACTAATGAGTACCAATGAATCGAGTCATGTAAATACGAGTAAATTCTCGACATTTCGATTCGATACCAAGTAAACTTGAATCGAATGAGTACTTTCTCACATATATTATTTTTGTGAACGCTAGTGCAACCGTAAAACCAAGAAAAAAAATCTTGTTTTATTCACGACTATTTATCGATAATTTTGTTAAAGAATAATTTCTATTTTATAAATAAAAAAATAATAATCGAGATCACTTTCGTTATGTTTTCCATGTAAGAAAATTACTCATATGATTCACGTCGGTTTCAATACTTTTGATTCGATATTTTGTTTGTATCGATACTTTCTTCCAATACTACTTTAAGTGAAAGTATCGATATTTTGATGGTAAATGAAACGTTACTCTACTTATGAGGTGTTCTTCTTGAAAATACTACAGCAATTTTTCAAGTGATCCCTCCAATAATCCTTACAAGAAACTTGCAGGATGTTATCCTGTGAATCTTTTAGTAATTTTGCTAATAATTCTTCCAGAAGTGTTTCTGAAGCATCCTTCAAAACTATCATATCGATTAATTCAGCAATGGTATGATATTTAAAAGATTTCCTCAGTTATTTTTCAGGAGTTCAGAGACTTCTTCAGGAGAACCTCTGAATTCTCTTCAGGGTTTCTTCTTTAAATTCTTCTATTAGTTCGTGAAGACTTTTCTTTAAAAAATCCCTAAAAAGAGCTTGGAGAAATCCTATAAGGACTTTATGGAAACATATTAGGAGTGATTCCTGAAGAAAACTCAAACTTTTTTGATTGTTTCTTTAGGGTAATGAATGGTCCAATGCTTGAAAAAACTAAACTTGAACCATAACTTTGGAGTGATTCCCAAAGAAATCAGTCGAAGAAATACTTAACGAATGCCCAAAGGATTGTTTTATAACATGTGTAGAAAACCTCCTGCGAATGTTTGTATTAGTTTCTGGTTTGAGTCGTGTATAAAATTAAAATAAAATACTTAGCAGAAATAATTATATAGATAACTTCAAAAAGATCCAAATACAGAAGACTCCTGCAGGAATGGCAGGAAAAATTCCTGGAGTAGTTATTGCTGTGAATTCTGAGCTCCAAAGAAATGCTAGGAAAAACATTCGGAATCCCTAGATTAAACCTATTAGAGAACTTTCTGAAAAAAATGCTTTGATGAATTTTTAATGAATTTGATGCATAATCCCTAAGGAAGTTGAGATAGACATTTGAATTTAATGTTAAAAAGAAATCTTAAAGGAATTTCTGGAAGGCATTCACACATGGATTTTAAAAATTGTTTTTTCATATATGCCACTTCCAAGATAT
This sequence comes from Aedes aegypti, assembly GCF_002204515.2. NCBI lineage: Eukaryota > Metazoa > Arthropoda > Insecta > Diptera > Culicidae > Aedes > Aedes aegypti. The sequence goes on from NC_035108.1 coordinate 35,108,208, forward strand.
ACATAACTAGTGTTGTGAAGTTATTTCGAAAGAAATCTGGAGAATAAATTCTTGATTCTTCCTAAAAGAATTCCTAAGGATTTTTTATTGGTGTTCTTGAAGGTCATTAGAAAAATTCATACTTTCTTGGCTTTATTAGTCAGTGCACTCTAAACGTTTGTTTTAGTCTTCCATCCTAGATGCACCTCTCACTTAAAAAGACTGTTACTTTAACCAAACTATCAGGAAGATTAAAACACGATCCGATAATTGGTTCAAATATATTGAGTGGGATAAACTTCTAGTAGATTGGATGATTAGATTGAACTTTTCACAATTTTTAATTTTAAATTCATGATAACTTTCAGAAATATCCCCGGAATTATTCGTGGTATAATTCATGTACTTCAATAACATTTTCTGTGGATTTGACCAAAATATCACTAATTTTATAAAGATTTTTAAACATGGAGCAGAATTCCTAGATAAATTCTAGGGAAATCGTTTCCGGATTCATAATTAATTCCCAGAATGTACAATGGAAAAAATGAATGAATAACAAGAAGAATCTTCTGAAATCTCGTTACGGAGTTCCTGTAGAAATCACTCAAGCAATGTCAGAACAATACCAGAAGAAACCTTCTAAACAACACAAGGACAAACTCTTGTAGGATTTGTCGGAGATATCTTCAACTAATTTTCTAGAATAATTCCAAGATATTTTTTAACACATCCAATAAGTATTCCTGATGAAAAATTAGAAATAATTTTAGAAAAAATATTTTTGAGCTTGAGCTTGGTTCGCCCCCTGTGGTTGCTACTCCAGTATCGCCAAATTTGCTGCACTTACACAAGGAACCAACCTGATTACAGCTTGGGATAAACAGACACCCTCAGTGTATAAGTGCTGGTGGTCTTCTACAGTCGCCTCTCCACATCTCGATATCGAAGGGACCATCGAGATAGGGAGAGATCGAGACAACGAACATTATTTAATGAACACTAGATTGAAAATTGGGGCCCAGATAGCCGTAGCGGTAAACGCACAGCTATTCAGCTTAACCATGCCGAAGGTCGTGGATTCGAATCCCGCTGGCCAAGGATCTTTTCGTAAAGGGAATTTTCTCGATTCCCAGGGCATAGAGTATCTTCGTACCTGCCACACGATATACATATGTAAAATGGGCAATCGGCAAAGAAAGCTCTCAGTTAATAACTGTGGAAGTGCTCATAAGAACACTAATCTGAGAAGCAGGCTTTGTCCCAGTTGGGACGTAACGCCAGAAAAAGAAGAAGTAGATTGAAAATCACTCCGTTACTAGGAAAATAATAAACAAACAAATTTCATTTCGAGTTTGCAATTTGTTCTGAATCACTTAAATCTGGTCTAGTAGCCTTTGATAATGTTCATATCGACATATGGAGAGAAAATTGGGAACAAAAAATCATCAGGAACACATCGAGACATGGAGATATCAAGATAAGGAGGATATCGATATATGGAGAGAGAAATCGTATGCAGAATGAAGGAACCGAAGCAACCATCGACATAGAGAGAGATATCGAGATGTAGAACATCGAGATGTGGAGAGTCGACTTTATTTTAAAACAAAAATGGCTCCTGCCATGTCCCAGAGTACGCGTTTTGTCGTTAGTACGTTTGAAAGATATTTTTTCGCGCTTCATCGGCAGTGCGGAGAGCCGAGCTTTACAGCCGGGGTACGATTTTTACGAGATCCAGTCAATTTGTTTGCTTCGTGGATAATATGGACATTGTCGGCTGAACATTTGAAAAGGTGGCAGACCTGTACACCCGCCTGAAACGCGAGGTAGCGAAAGTTGAACTGGTGGTGAACCAAGACAAAGTACATGTGGTATACCTTGGATCCTTGCTAACGGCTGACAATAACGTTAGCCTGCAGTCAAAAAAGATTCACACCCGCACCAAATGTACCATGTACAAAACGCATATGAGGCCGGTAGTCCTCTATGGGCATGAAACGTGAACGATGCTCGAGGAGGACTTGCAAGCACTTGGGGTCTTCGAACGTCGGGTGCTTAGGACGATCTTTGGCGGTGTACAGGAAAACGGTGTGTGGCGGCGAAGGATGAACCACGAGCTCGCCCAACTCTACGGCGAACCCAGTATCCAGAAGGTGACCAGAGCTGGAAGGATACGATGGGTAGGACATGTTGTAAGAATGGCGGACAGCAAACCTGCAAAGATGGTGTTCGCTTCGGATCCGGTTGGTACAAGAAGGCGTGGAGCGCAGCGAGCTAGGTGGGCGGATCAAGTGCATATCGATTTGACGAGCGTGAGGCAGAACTAGGATGAAGAGATGCGGCCACGAACCGAGTAGTGACATGAAATTGTTGATTCAGTGTTATCTTTTTAGGAGTTGACTAAATGAATAAAAAAATGTTACATTACTGCGCTTGATAAATATTTATGAAGTAACAGATCGTATTGATATCAACAAAAAAAAAATCAAATCGATTCACCCGACACGCGCAGCAAAACCTTGACTTTGAAAACTCGCTTACTCAATCGTTTTACCTTTGATTCCAAACCGATGCAAACAGGTCCATGATTTACATTTAAATTATCTCACCAAACCTGATTCCCGAAAACCATCCTGATCAGAACGCAGAGAAAGGTGATCCAATCCATAAGGCATCTTCTCACCGCAGAAAACCGGATCGTCCCGAGAAAAGAACCCGCCGCCTTGTCTAATCACCAGAATCGCAACATAATTAGCATAAATGTCCGGGGCGCTGTATTGAGGGAACAATAAAATTTGAAATTTATTTGAACTGCTTCTTCCAAGAATTTCGAATCTTTGGTTCCTGCGGTTGGAGTGTTTTGTTCGAAATTTTCAAAAGATGATCTTAGATGTACGTTTGAAATAAATAACTCCATCCGAAACTGATAAAAAAATCGCTCAGGTTGAATATTCTAACACTAATGCGCATTAGAAACCAGTTTTCCAGTGAAAACAGTTATTGATCGGAGCTGATTAAAAAACTCGCACGGTTGTTGTGTTTTCGAGAGCCATCAGTTTGACTCTATAATAAGACTATTCGAATGCAGTTCAGCACGCTACGGTGGCCACCGTTAGCACGAACGCCCGAATCTAGAACATCTTTTGCATGAGGGGGCTTTGTTAGATATGCAAAATTGTGACCCACTTGGGTGCCAATCACTCTCTAATGCAGGATCGACGCCAATTCTAATGCCGTCCCATTATCGGCGTTGCCGCAGCACAATTGGACACATCTTGGAGTTTTGTCCGCAGCAATACGATTTGCTCGGCTTCCTGTGCATGTCGACGGAATTTAAATCAGCTATCCAGACGATATCAATTAGCAAACGGAAAGAGAATGTCGTGCAAATTTTGCTGGTATCTTCCACCCCTCTGCAAGACTTTGTATCTTTCTCGCCGACACTAGAGCTCCCTCAAGTGGACTCCAGAAAGTGTCACCGACCCTGAAAATTTCGATTTCAAACACAGACGTAGAAACACGACCGGTGCCGCCACAACTGTACGAAAGATTCGGTCACCGGCATTATTTGTATAAACTGTGAATCGAACGCTCGGTTTCGGGTGGTTGTGGACGTGATTAGAATTTGAACGGGGATGCTTTTGCGCCACCATCGAACTTTGCCAATTTTACGGGTGGAAATTCCGAGACGATTGTGGGTTCTTATAGAACGATCCATAGACTGTTTGTGGTCCAAATTTGGACAATCTTTATTAGGGGTGATTCAGCCGTGTGCATTGGAAAGATGTTCGTGGAGGAAAATATTCGTGGTTTGACGATGGTCATTAAATGTGAATTTGAAAGAGGTTTTAATAGCTCGAGTTTATGGGTTCAAAAACAATCAAGTGCATTCAGACGTTATAGTTACCAGATAGTGAAATAAAATTACCGTAACACGGGGTAACTTTGATAATGCGGGTAACTTTGATAGTGCGAGACCCACAACATGTTAAACGAAATAACGAACTTTCTGTTAATCAGTTAAGCAAAACGAATGCAAAAGTAAAGAGTATTAGTATGACACTTAATGTTTTGACATGTCTTTGTTTGTGCGTGTTGGGTGACAATTGATTCACTGGTCAAAACTATTTTCGTTGGAATCAAGTGCATTTGAGGATTTATATGCAATATTAAAAAATTTTAAGATTTTAGCATTTTTGCTACGCTTACAAACAACATATTCTACGATCACTATTTGATGAAGTTAAAATCAGTTCGTCGCTTATCCTTAACAGCCTAGTTATAGTACAGCGGGGATTCGCTGGTTGGAACACGACTGCCTTCCATCTAGCGAATCCGATCCGTTAGTTGGAACAAATGACAGCTGGTGAAAATGTTCCACACTTACGCATCTGGAGAGCAAATCGTCACGAAACGCACATATACATACGCATTTGTTCTATATATGGAGACTGCAATGCGACGGTACTCAGACGTCAAAGTCAGTTTGACATTTGAGTGCTTTTTAGTTGGAATATTTTCCAACCAGCGAAGATCCAACCATCGAGTCATTCCATGTAGCGGACCCCCAACGAGCGAATCCCCACTGTATATTTTAAACTATATGTAATGTTTAGTTTTCGGTATTTGTTAAACTTCCACTCGACTGGTTAGCCGTAAACCACGATTCATAATTAAAAACAAGTATGTTTTCTTTTGTAATCTTTTATTCATCAACAATTTTGTAATAAATTTATAGCTTGAGTGGAAATTGTTGAAAAGATGTGTAAAGAAAAATTCAAAAGCTCAATATACAGCAGATATTGAAATTATTGAAAATACTATTATTTTAAACGATTTAACCTGGTTCTTAATTTTTTAACAGGGAGTGTGAAAAACAAATTTCGTGATAATGAAATTTAGTATATTTGTAGTTCTCTGCCAAAATTTCATAACCAAAGTTACAGCATGCCAAAGTTGAGTATTTTGTATGAAAATCGGCTTTCGCCACTTTTATTCTGAATGCAACTGTAGGTACAAAGGTTGTTATTAGAAATGACAAAAGCTTCGTGTGTGTTGAAATTATAAAGACAGGAATGAAGGTATATGCCGACACGTGCAATGCTAAACCATACAAAGTTTATTTGAGAATTACCTTTACGTAAAGTTGCCGCGATAAAAACGTGTAATCATAAGCATGAAACGAGCTCATCAATTATTAATCCATGCTCGACTAAACACGAATATCTTTTCGCACTTGCACAATGCGAACTG